>NC_064010.1:1890000-2205000 GCF_932276165.1 Plutella xylostella
ACTAGCTGTTCCCGCGAGCTTCGCTTCGCCTTAAAAAGTTTTTCCGTGTGAATTCCGTGATAAAAAGTAGCCTATTTTCTTTCCCAGGGTCTAGACCGTATGTATACCAAATTTCATAAAATCTGATCAGTAGTTTTGGCGTGAAAGGGTAACAAACAGACAGACAGACACAGTTACTTTCGCATTTATAATATTAGTTAGGATTCTTGGACCGACAGAGTGCCTATCTCAGCTATTGCAACACTCAGGCTTGCTGCTCCAGTATATCCGGATATGTACAAAGGTTCCACTCGAGAGAGCCACGTACTTCGCCCCCTCTCAGAATAGAATAGAGATATGTACCCTCCGCAGACAGTCTGTAAGAATGGACCCTAATGGTTCTGTGACAGTGAGCTACATTACAAGAACTTGGAGAAGTTTTTATGTTTTATTTTAAAACCTATAGTTTATAAATAAATTTAAATAAAAAGACACACTGAGTTCGTTTACGTTTTGTGCCAAGCAAGAATGAATGCAGTTTAAATAATAGCATTTAGTATATTAGTTCGAGTAAATTAGCCACAACAGAGAAATAGCGGGCTCATATTTACTGTGAAGATTTTATCTTTCTGGTAACGAAAATTAAGATTTTGTGTATCCTATCTGACAAACTTCGACGCACATACTCACAATACACATAAATGTTCTAACTGGTAATGTTTTTGTTTCACCAGAGGGCGTGGCAGGCCTCGAGGCTCTACCAATAATAGCACCAGTAGCATACAGCATCTAATGCCAATCGGTAAGTTCTAATCCTCCAGTGTTTTTAGTAAAAATTCCAGCCTTAGAAAATATTTTATGGCACCTTTTGGTTCCAAAGTATCTGCCAAACAAAAACTACAGTGCTGACTTTTAAATTGCCTTTAGAAACGGCGATAATTTATATTTTAATACGTAGCATACGATTGGAAGGAACTGGTTCCTGACGCACAGGTCACCCTAGTTTACGAACCAGGGGCACCTTATATACTGTAAACATATGTTTATGTATAGCAAGTAAGTAAATAATTATTATATATCATTCCAGGCGAAGTCCCAATGGGCGTGATGGAGGGCATAGGCGGCGGGCGCGCGGCGGCGCGGCGCTGGGAGCAGAAGCAGGTGCAGATCAAGACCATGGAGGGAGAGTTCAGCGTCACCATGTGGGCCACGGGTGACGATACAGGTCAGATTTAAACTAATTTACCAATAAATTCAGATATAACATAGTATCTAAAGGTTATGCGGCATGCGGCTAAAGTTTGTCGGTGGTTTAGAGGAATAAAACGTAATTTAAATGAGAATCTCTGCAAAATAACTCTGGCGTGCCGCAAGGTAGTATGCTTGGTCCAGTACTATTCTATTTGTGCCTCGACGAATCAAATAGACGTTTATGCGCGTATTATATGGAAGGTATAGGATCAGGGGTGATGGGAGCAGAAGCAGGTGCAGATCAAGACCATGGAGGGGGAGTTTAGTGTCACCATGTGGGCCACTGGGGACGATACAGGTCAGTTTTCAACAAAAATAGCAATAAAAAATTATATAACATAGTCTCTAAAAGCATTGCGGCATGCGAGAAGTTTGACGAAGATTTGAGACAGAAAAACATAAATTATGTAAGCTTCTCTGCATAATAACTCTGGTGTGCCACAAGGCAGTATGCTTGGTCCACTACTATTTAATTTTAACATAAATGAGTCACCATGACCTTTGTGTCTGAACTATAAGGCTTAGAGATGATGGAAACCGAAAGCAGGTCTTCGCTTACGCCTAAAATCTACTGCTGGACATTATTTTGTCATTGCACTCTGTCTTCAGGCTTCTTCATACAACCTTATCTATCTAAGCCCTCTAGTCCAGTCTGAGGGCGTCCCATGTGTGGAATGTATAATAAAGCGTGTCCAGTTGTTTCAGACGACGGATCGAACCCGGAACCTGATCCCGACTACACGGAGTACATGACCGGCAAGAAGAACATACTGTCCGGGGACGCTATGCCCGGTGAGTATGAGTATACGTTTTTGGATATAATGAAAAGTCACGTCTTGTACAGGTTTTACATAAAAATCTATGGAAGTCCCATTGTCAATCAAATATAATTTCAAAAATGAGTTAATACCTGAGCTTAAGTACAATTTCGTCTTTGTGAAAACCTAAATGACAAATGGTTAAGATAATTCCCGGAGTTCATAACCGGTTTTTGTAAATATGTTTTAATAAGGAAAAAAGTGCATGTATTCAATCATATTTATAAAATTCTATTGACATTCATATTTATGAAATTCTATTGACTATCGAATAACTATAGATAAAAATACGCTTATTATATGGGTAACTATAGTTGATTAACCCAGCAGACCCGTTCTACAGATCAGTTTTTATTCGACGTATACGACAAAACATGTCTGTAATAATCATCTTAACAAGGTGGTATACAAATATGTGTTTTTTTCAGCATTATCATGAAAATTTTAATTGCACAGAAAGATGTTATCCAATAGTCAACATTATGTGTCTACATTCTAGGTCTAGACCTCTCACCCGAATCATCTAGCCGAATCCCTACTCCTCTATCTTCCACAATCAATAATCAATTTTACCTCTGTACATTCTATGTCTAGATCTCTGCAACCCAAATCAGCTAGCCGACTTCTCTATTCCACAATCAATTATCAAGCTTACCTCTCTAAATTCTAGGTCTAGACCTCTCCGACCGAAGTATTGAGCCAAGTTCCTAAATATTCTACAGCCCATAATTAACCTTACCTTTCTAAACTCTAGGCCTAGACCTCTGCAACCCAGAGCAACTAGCCGACTTTTCTATTCTACAATCAATATTCAACCTTACTTCTCTTCATTCTAGGTCTACACCCCTCTGACCCGAAACAACTAGCCGAACCGCTACTCCTCTATCTTCCACAATCAATATAATAAACCTTACCTCTCCACATTCTAGGTGTAGATCTTTGCAGCCCAAATCAGCTGATTTAGACCTTGAATCGGCTAGCTAGCCGAATCATCTAATTTCCTCAATCAATATTCAACCTTACCTCTCTAAACTCTAGGTCTAGACCTGTCCGACCCGAAGCAGTTAGCGGAGTTCGCGCGGCCGGGCCACAAGATCCGGCTCAAGAAGCCCTCCCCGGAGTCCTCGGACAGAACTATCGGTAATTCGCACTGTAATTCACCTTTTTATCTACTTACTTACTTCTTACACTCTTATAATTACTGTTTGTAGCGTTAAAAATGATTTTTTGAGAAAGGATAAGGGACGGAATGTACCCTACGACCAATAACGATCAGATATTATACCGTTAGAAAGCTCTTTTCATGTCTGTAATTTGATATTAAATTTGGGTCTAGTCTCAATTCGTCGTGGGGAAAAAGTTATAGTTTCTTAAATGATAATTATCGGTATAAGATTCATATACTGCGATGAAGAGGATAAGCTGAGTTCTTCTTCTGTTACTTTAACGCGTCATACAACTCAAGGCCAGTTCATAACATTTATCTAACAACGAATTGAGACTAACCCCCATAATAACAAATGACAGTCATGAAAAGAGCTTTCTAATGACATACGTCTGGTCTTTATTGGTATGTGGGTAGGGGGTCCCATAATTTTTTCCCCCTTCTCCTTTAAATTAACTCAATAACTTGGTTCTACCTTTTTTGGCATAAGATTTTTTTGCCTAATCTCGTATTGCATAGTAACGTTTGGTCAAAGTCTCGTTACGCCGAAAATCGTATGGCATAAATCTCGTTTAGTAAAAAGTTATTTCGCATAACATTGTTTAGCCTAATAATGGTATGGCCAAATCTTGAATAGCCTAATAATGCTATGGCATAGGTTTATACAAAGTAATAATATTCGTTTGGCTTTAACTTTGACGGAGCGTCTCCCTACATAGCGCAAACTGGTGCCTTGTATTGTTTCCGCTGTTTGGAAAACGCTCCGCTCCGCTTCGCTGCGCTCCGCTTTGGTTTTGATGAATATGTGCACCTAACACGCTCCTCCTCGCTTTGCTCGTCGTCGCACCTATTTTTAGGTTTCGATCTCATGGGGTTTGTAATAATTATATTGGTCGTTAACTTTCGATTTTTTGACCATACAATATCGTGATTTTCGGGATGTAGGAGAAAAATACCACAATTTGTACATTTACTACATACTTAATATATTATTTATTAAGATTAGGATTAGGAGAAACAAGATTATACATAGGTATAGACGAACATAAATTTGAGCAAACGAAACTTATGTGTTTAAAGATTGTGCCTAAAGAGTTTTAGACGAAACGAGCCTTATGCCACATAAGTCTTGGCAAAGTGATGGTTCGGCCAAGAAAGTTTAGACCATACGAGTTATGCGAAATGAGTTTTGGTCAATAAAGATTATGCCAGATGAGCGGAACCCCAATAACTTACACCAAAAGTCTCTTCCTTCATCCTCTATGAAACTTCTACAAATAACCGGATGTAATTAAGAAGGACCGAGAATTTACTTAATGGACTGAAGGATGTGCCACTCCACTTTAAATAAGTACTATTTTCGAATTAAAAATAGCGTTCTGGTTGCATGTGTTTAATTAAGTTTTGTATAATCCTGTCCTCATCAAGCCCAAATTCTAATGACTCTGAAACAAACAAACAAGAATGTCATCTAACAACACCTCATGTTTCAATTCCAGCGTGCCCACACAAGGGCTGCACCAAGATGTTCCGCGACAACTCGGCCATGCGCAAGCACCTGCACACGCACGGGCCGCGCGTGCACGTGTGCGCCGAGTGCGGTACGTATTTACTGCTATAGTATATAGTAGATTATGTAATACATACAGCGCAGGTATATAGCCCTCACTCAACCAGCAGTGGACCAACAGCAATCTTAGCAAGGGGGTTTAGACCTAGGAGATATTGTCAACGGTTCCATTCAAGAGAACCAGGTGCAGGTACCCCACATAGAATAGAAATAAGCCCCTGAGTCACTACCTTATGGCTAACTATACCACAGCGAAACCCTTTTTAATCTGTTACATTTTGTTTTCCAGGCAAAGCCTTTGTGGAGAGCTCGAAGCTGAAGCGCCATCAGCTGGTGCACACCGGGGAGAAGCCGTTCCAGTGCACCTTCGAGGGCTGCGGCAAGCGCTTCTCACTGGACTTCAACCTCAGGTACAGTGCAGTTCACTAGAGATGGCTATAGATGGTGCAGTGCGGGCTATTAGACATGACCACAGTGCTTCTCACTGGCCTTCAACCTCAGGTACATTACGGACCACGAGAGATGGTACACTGCGGGCTATGAGACATGACCACACATCACACTGTATTGTCAACACCAGGAGAGAGTTCAACTTCAGGTAGATTGAGCTCCACTAGACATGAGTCTGTAAACATAAGTGGTAGTGAGCCAATCACACTGGCTGATGGACTGATGGCTGTTGGGTTATGATAGTTCTGAAGTGAGTGGGTGAAGTACTTAATTCGGTTAACTGTATAATGTACCATATTAGGATATATTGCAGTGGAGAATAATAGCCATGCGCAATAGCATTTTACGGCACCATTATCATATAAGAGTGTATTGTTGTTAACTGTATAATTAAAATTGGGTACACTACATAATTCCGAATTACTTTTTTACGAATATGAAAATAACGATTTTTAAAATTTCGAATTTCATAGTTCCGAATAATTCACAATCCCGAATTTTAAGTTTCCGAATAACGAAAATCACGAATAGTTTATAAACGAAATTTCAAACAACATATTTATTAAAATGACGAAAGTCAATTTTCCGAATATTATTATTTCGATGTTTCAAAAGTACAATTTTTTATTATATCGAATTGTTAAAATTACGAATCCCGAAGTTTTAATATTCCGAAAATACAAATTCCCGAATGTTAATTAGTTAACAAGAAATGGTTATATGAATTATGCAGCATAATGCGTATAAAAACAATATTTTTTAAGCTATATTATGTGAAACGCTCCGCTTTGTTTTTCGATATCTATGTGCACCTAATACGCTCCTCCTCGCTTTGCTCGTCGTCGCACCTATCTTTAGGTTTAGGTCCTAAGGTTTTTAAGTTTAAACACCATAAAAATCCTAGCAATTGTTTTGCTCTAAATTTGAAACGCTCCGCTCCGCTTCGCTGCGCTCCGCTTTGTTTTTCGATATCTATGTGCACCTAACACGCTCCTCCTCGCTTTGCTCGTCGTCGCACCTATCTTTAGGTTTAGGTCCTAAGGTTTTTAAGTTTAAACACCATAAAAATCCTAGCAATTGTTTTGCTGTATATTTGAAACGCTCCGCTCCGCTTCGCTGCGCTCCGCTTTGTTTTTCGATATCTATGTGCACCTAACACGCTCCTCCTCGCTTTGCTCGTCGTCGCACCTATCTTTAGGTTTAGGTCCTAAGGTTTTTAAGTTTAAACACCATAAAAATCCTAGCAATTGTTTTGCTGTATATTTGAAACGCTCCGCTCCGCTTCGCTGCGCTCCGCTTTGTTTTTCGATATCTATGTGCACCTAACACGCTCCTCCTCGCTTTGCTCGTCGTCGCACCTATCTTTTGGTTTTGGTTCTAAAGTTTTAAAGACGTTTTCGTTTTTTTGTCAAAATCACGAATTATCATATTTCCGATCGGGATTTGACTTTTTCGTGATTATAATAAATCGGTATTTTATTTTTCGTATATTAAAGTAATCGTATTTTTTAACATTCGTATATTTAACAATCGTAATAACAATATTCGTGATTATAATATTCGAAATTATACCTAATTTTCGTCATTATTATAATTCGGTATTTAAAAAAATCGGTATTGCAATATTTCGTAAATTACATATTCGGGGTTATCAAATTCGGAAAAAAGTTTTTCGGAATATTTGGGTGTTCCCATTAAAATTAAATCTTATCCCTTACAGGACGCACGTGCGTATCCACACCGGTGACCGGCCCTACGTGTGTCCGTTCGACGGCTGCAACAAGAAGTTCGCGCAGAGCACCAACCTCAAGTCGCACATACTCACACACGCCAAGGCCAAGTGAGTACACACACACACACACACACGTATTTCTCCTTAGCTGAAAATAATTCGATTTACATTCGGCCATAGCGGACTTATTACACTGATTTCAATCTACACTAAAACTTATGTATATATTTCTTAATTTTTAATCATTTAACGAAGGAACCTTCTTAGACCATGATCCTCTGCTAGACACAGACAGATGATAAATTACATACCGACACGGTTGCATCGTTCACTATACCTTGTTTCACGGGGAAAGACATCTGATACAAACAATAACTACCCTTATTCGAATGTAATAAGGGTCCTGTCAGATATCTTTCCTCGTGAAAAAAGGTATAAGTACACAACTTGTTCCAAAAATCTTGTTTATTTATAAAGGGCATAAAATGACGATGGAGCCCTAAGTACCAAACCTTTAAATTAAAAATTTAAAACATACCCCATACCTTTACTTCCAGATCAAGAAACTCGCTATCCCGAAACGGTGGGGGAAACTACGAGTCTGCCCGAACCACCCCCCAGTTCGTGCAACTAGAGATGTCACCAGACGACTCCAACCCACAACTAATCTTCTACACGCACGAGTGAACTTAAAGTAGTCAAATTAAGTGATATTTTCTACGCAAAAAAACGACTGTAAAGTTGGTTTATAAGTGACAGTGTATCTAGTGATCTAGTGTATTCTACTGACCATAGTGCCCTATTAAGAATCTTCGGTGTGGAGTTAAGGATTGATTATAGTGAATGGTGAAACGACGAGTTATAGTGGTGATAAAATTGCGAATATAGTGAAAGTGAAATGCGGATTTGTTGGTTTGAGTTAGCAAATGTTGTTTGTTAGTAAGTCGAAATGGATTGCGTTGATCATGAAATGTTCAGTCTTTAGGGTTGATTGTGTCAGTAAATCAGTCTAGCTATTCTGTTAAATGTTATCTTACCATATTTCAAGGCATATAATAATCAAATACATTTATACAGCGCCATAAATGTTAATAGAAAAACTTTTCACAAACTAGATTTTTAATTAACAGAATAGCTAGACATTTTGATAGTACTGCAATACAAAATACATAGTTAGAGGTCTTTCTCAGAAGCAGGATACAAAGTCAGTGTTTTAGCATAAGAAGTTACCTATTTGTACATAATATTTGTATGTACTTCTTGGACTATTAGGGTAAAATTCATACCTACAGATTATACACCCGTTTCATTATTACCACCAAAAACATCATCTTTGCTGATGTCTCACTAAAATAAAATTTAAATGTGCTGATAACTTGCATAACTAATTATTCTTTTCATAGCTCATAACAGCTAGAACAAATAATAATAATTTCGTATTGAATCTTATACTTTTCAAAGTTTTTAAGGAAATATAGCCATTGTGGTGCATTTTTGGTGGTTTCAGAGAATGAGAGGGATAAAAATAAGTTAATCAAAGTTTATTTTGGTTAAATAAAAATGAGATGAATGTTTTTTGATTCAGTTTTATGTTTTTAGGGAGTTGATAGTAATTGTGAATATGTTTAGTTTTATTTACCTATGAAATGGTTCTAGTGGTATCGAAGTTATGTGGGGAATTTATTACCTATAGAATTCAGCAGTTCCTTACAACATTTATGCTCTGTTTCACAATGTCTGGTTAGTGGCTACCTGTGAGATAAAATACATGCTGTCACTGTCAAAATAATAATTACAGAGAGTGACAGCATGTATTTTATCTTACAGGTAGCCACTAACCAGACATTGTGAAACAGGGCCTTATTGTATGTCAGGCATCTAGTTCTTTCGACAGTCAAAGTTTCTATTATTTTTCAGCCTTTCCTCTGTTCTTTCAATTTGTAAAATAAAGATGACATAAAATAATTATCATATGAAGCACAAGTGATGTGTTTTGTTGTTTCTTCTCAAACCAAAATTAGAGACCTCTATAGAAATAGGCTATACCAATCCAAACGAAAGAAATAGTAGATTTGTGTGCTTATTCTTTCATTTGATGATTTTATCAAAGATATCTTTGTCTATCTCATAATCTTATGAGAAACTCCAATTAATTATACTTAGTTCTTAAGTCAAGACTTGGCTTCTTAATATCTGCCATTAGGGTAATATTTTCCTATTTTAAACCATTTATAAGTTTCTCCTCTTATATGTTTAACCATAATTAAGTGAAATCTTAAAAACTATGCTTTAAATATTATGTTATTGTATGCGCAAGGCAATCGAAAAGTTATTTCAACACGAGTACCAAAATCTGTGCTACTTTGATCATACGCTCTGCCTGAAAAATTACGCTTAGTATTAAATACTGTACATTCTGTACTATAGATATGCCAAATACTAATGTTGTGTTATTTGTACTATAACTAAAATATTGGTAGCATGTCTGAAGCCACAAATGTGAAATTTAGAGCTGTCAGAACTAATAACTATTTACACCGCTACGCAATGTGGCAATTTAATTATTTTGTGTGTGAATTCCATTTGACAAAAAAATAAAGAGAGGACATGGCATATCCACGAAAAAAATGCGCCTACCTAAACTTTGGTTTCAATTAAAATGGCGGCTTTTTTCTTGAAAAATGTAAACAAACAAATTGTTTGACAGCTGAAGTACCTTGTGTTTGGATGTCAATCAACATGGCGACCGGTCGCAATGTTGTAATTTTAGGCAAAGACAAAACTACTGTTGTCCTTTTTTACGTAGGATAACACCAATAAGTTAAAAAGAGACGACTATATATTTTTAAGTACCAATTTTTATGCCAGGTCCTCTCTTTATTCCTTTGTCAATGGTAAATTCATAGTATTTGACAGCACTAAATTTAAAATTTGTTGCTTTGAAAGTCTGCTACTATCATACTAATGTTGTTGGTCAACTTATGTGCAAGAACTTTAGAAAATGTATGCAGGTGTTGCAAAATGTGTAGGTATTATAAATTCGTTAATCTAACTGTATTATAAACCTATTTCGGCAGCAGCCTCTATACAATTTATTCATACATTTTTTGCATCTTGAATTCATCGACGTTATCAATAGAAGAAACTGTCTGTTATCTTGATTACAATATATATCGGTGATGCTGATTTTGAAGCAACAAGCTATGTGGACAGTCAGGGCCTGTAGCACGGGGCGCTGTTAAGACGTGACAAAAGTTCTCCATCACGCTCGCTCTTGAGGCTGCGCGATGTGAATGAGCGCAATGCAAAACTTTTGTCACGTCTTAAATGCGCCCCATGCTAGGCCTTCTGAATAAACAAAGAAAGCATTATCACTTTGAGGAGGTTCAGATTTCTTTGCTGTTGCCTCAAAAACGGCCCATTATGTATGTATTTTGGTAGTTTTAGAAATCGGGACTACAAGTTTCAAAACGGAAAAGTTTTTTGACTGAATGTAAATAGGATGTATTTTTGTCTGGCCCGGTTGCAATGGCCCCCGGTCCATTTTGCCCGTTGTTGTCTAAATGGGCAAAGTGGGAATTATTTTTGGATTTTCCGTGGCCATTGCCAGTGTGGCCCGCAATATTAAAGTGTTTTCAAATGAAGAAAACTAAATAAAGTGTAAATATTTATATAATACTTTGTGTTTCAATTATTACGTTTGACCCATAGCAACGGTTTAGTACGATTTACATAACAAAATATGATGATGATATTGATGATACATGATGGATATGTAGAAAATTAGATAAAATGTCATAAACAATAATTTGGTCTTTTAAATCAAAGCACTTGTCGTCGTTTCCTTGTTTATCTCGAAAACCGTAAGAGATATCGAAAAACTAATGAAAATTTGGTACCCCCTACGAGGATACACACCCGCAATGGTGGCTTCTCTACACGTTGGACCCATGGAAAAACGGTCAAGTCAGAATCTACACTTAAGGATAAGTATAAAAAATCATCCACCATATTTTATTTCCTTTTGAATCAAAGCACTCGTCATTAGATTTATTACTTCCTTGTTTATCTCGAAAACCAACCTTAAGCTGGGTAAAATAGAACGTATTCCAGATTCAAAGCGACTGTGTGTGTCTTAAATGTAAATATAGATTTTCTGACGAATAAAACACAAGACATGTTATTTGATATATTCCAATACATTGTATTGATCACGACAGGAGGGGTTGAGGTGCGCGCTAACAGTTAAACACACAATAATAATATCAAAACTAAATACAAATTACTCATAAATTAAATATAATTAATTATACAAAATATAAATGCGGGTATACGAATGTATTTGCAATGGGGACGTTGATTTGCGAAACTTAGGCAGCACTTTCGATACAGCTCGACCAATCATCGGTTTCAATTAATGAGGAAAGAAAAAAGTTTTCTTTCGTCATTTGATTCAATAGATTTCCTGGCAGCTCAAAAAAGAACTAAATCATAGATGGCGTTAGTAAAACATTGTATGAACCTCAATACAAGGTTTTACTAACGCCATTAAGTATTAATGTTCATACAAGGATTTACTAGCGCCATCTATGATTGAATTATATGAACTGTCAGAAAATCTCCTATCATCCAATATGGCTGCTAAAACAACCAATTACAAGAGAGTATATCGAGAGTAGCGCCATCTGTTGTCATCTTTACGCGTCTATCCCCATTTTTCTTTACGCAACTGTGATTTTGATGCCAATATGTTTGATATACGTTTTACTTATGAATGTCTAACCTTGTCCATAATTACTCTACTATGTTCAAATTTATGAATGATTTATAAAAGATTTGACCTAGTTTCCATTAAATAGATTTTGCGCTTTCGACGAATTATTCTAATGTAAATTTTATCTTAAAATGTCTTTTTAATATGGACAAGACTAGTACAAACACAGTGTAAGTTTTTGTTGTTCAATAACTAATTTTTACACGGTGTATACAGGGTGCCCACAGAGAAGCCTCATGAAGAATTAAAGATATACTTTGCCTTCAGGTGTTATCACTGAGACACCCTGTAGAGTACAATCATAATATTTTGAAATCAGTATAAGTATTCAGAAAAGTGTAAATTAGAAATAGAGATAACTTGAAAAAACAAAAAGTGTCGATACGTCATAGATAAACTGTCATTTCTGTATAAAATTCGCTCGAAGTATATTTCATTAAATACAATATTAAATTTTATCTATAGTACTTAATAAACAATAGAAGATATTTTTAAATGCGAGGATTCTATCCTCTACAGTGAGATCAAGTAGAACAGTTTTTAATAAATGGAAAGTATAGTGTTGCCCTATACAGATGTAATTTTATAAGTTTTGTTCTAGCGGCCAGACCCCTTAGCATGAATTTTCATCGTGAACGTGTAGTAGAATTCATCGAGAAATTTTGTTTTAAAATATGAGCGTTTTAATGTATACAGCGCCCCTGGCGGTCGGTAGCAGAACTAAAATTTCCCTACAAAATTCATCGAGTAATTTTACTTCACGTTCACGATGAAAATTCATGCTAAGGGGTCAGGTCGATGGCCGCTTTACGAAAGTCACTGATAAAATTCGAGCCTGTATTAAAGTATTAATAATTACGTTGGATGTTAGGGCAAACGTCAATGTAAAATACTCTTTACCACAAGGTTATGAGACATTTTAATCAACCAATACGATTATTTTACTAAGGGCTGTAAATATCATTTGATATTTAGATTTCCTTTTTAAATATTACCTAAGAATTTTGGCAACCAACAAACACTTGTTAAAAATGCAGTGAGTGTTGTAAATTCATAATGTCATTTATTACACTTAAGCCACATTTAGGCAAACAAAAATATACTCATACTCAATACTGCATTTTTTCCGACCTGCCATAAAAGTTAACAATCTTACTGCTACTTTCAAAATGCATTTTTTCAGGCTCATAAAGCATTGTATTGAATTTAGGTACCTTTCCACTTTATAATACCAGTATGATTTTACTAGCTATGTATTTTACTCACTGTATTTTTACAAATATGTGCTCATATATTCCTAGCACCTATATCGATATCTTGGCTAAATTTTTATATGACTGTCAAAAATTATTGGTCGCTAAAATATTTCGATACTTTCTCTGAAGTTTGAGATTCCGAAAATATACAGATTAAAATATTACACTTTGTTTTGTAAATAAGAATATCAGATCATGCTAGAGAGGCTAAGTATTTTCAGTCAATGTATCCAATTCTTAGGTGTAATTTGTTCTCAAAAACAATGTTAGACTCTTTGTAATTGTATTTTATTTGATTCTGATGTCTTAACACATCAAAACCTAACCTTATTGAATATGGTAAAATGGCATACTATAAAGTTCATAAATCAATTGAAATTTAGGATTTTATTCGATACATACCTACACCTAAGAATTGGACATTGTGAATACACCAGAAAATATATAAATAAATAAAAATAGGTATTTTATTCTAGTCTTCGTAGTAGTATTATATGAGATCAGAGTTTGTCGGAATTCAGTAAATTCGAGACCTAGTTCATTCAATTTTAATAAGATCCCTGTAATTATTACAATTACGATTGATTTGTCAGGAAAAAATGTTACTTTAGGGCAAAACAGGCCCCTTAATTTTTCTAAGAATTCATTATTATGTTGTCTTCACTCACAATCATAAAAATAAGTTTTTTGTATGTATCTGGCAACCCTGTTTTAATTTGATACATCATTGAAATAATTACAGGGTCCTCCATTATTTAAACGATAGAATTTAATATTAACGACTTGTATCGACTCGTAAACTATTATTCATAATAATTGTAAACAAACAAACAAGATGACTACTTAAAACTAACCGATACGATTTTATAAACCCGTCATTTAAAACTACAAACTTCAATGGCATCAAAATCACAGATGTGTATAAAAACAATAAAAATATAGGAATCACATTGTCAATAATAGTAATAAAATTATAATAGTAACAATTAATAATAATCACAGGCTGAAGACAGAAGTCAATACTTAAATCTAGGGGGAATCCAACATGGCTGCCGCGGGGCCTAAGACTTACACTTTTGCTGTTCCGCTCAGTCGAATAATTGGAAACAGTCTTAGCCCCCCACGCGTCCACACACAAAATTGGTTCGGAACTAACTATGGCATCGTCACACAATTCCATACAACCACACATTTCTTTACCTACAATTCTTTTAGACTTTTGAACACTTTTCACCGTGAAAATTCTATGAACTAACACACCTGATGCCATAGGAACGCACTTAATACTGTTCGCATTTCGACGGTACAACTTAAGACTAGCAGTTAAGATTAGAATAAATAAAACGCAAACTAATATTAACGTCAACTTAACTATATAACTTAAACAGTCCATGTTTTCACTATGCAATTGTGACTTAATAGTACAAAAATCAGTCGCGGGAAAAAGCGGGTACGAAATCAAAGTACAAACGTAAGGTCGCGCCGGGAACACTACACTACACATACACAGTCCATAGATTAGACAGAGGTACCTACCACATACACTTATTACCATGGAGTATGGCTTTAAACCCAGGCCTCCTTGGAAGCAACATTGGAAAGAGTCTAGGCACCATAGACTATGACAGATGCCAACAAGGAGCCAAGCAGGCCTCGCGTCTAAAGCCAGAAAGGGACCACTAAGTAGAGAAAGGGACATATATATAAAGTGAGATACGTCCGCTTTTTCACGAAACTGACGCGTTTGTATGGGTTAAGGGCAGTGCTGTTTTTTGGGCTTCTTTAAGTTTTCCTCGTCGGCGCCCGATTTGGGCACCTCGGTGTAGCGCTCCCCCTTAAGCGAGACTATTTTGTTGTCTCGGTAGCGAACCATCTTTTTTGGCTCGATTTTGGGAGCCAGAGGCTTGTGCTCCTTCGTCTCGGCATCCTTGTCCACGTAGGAATAACTGTGAACAATAATATTTAAATAAAATAAATATAATCACGAAGAAAACAAAAAAAAACACGAGTTAGAATTCTAACCTCGTCGCCAATAATAAATAATCACATTGGCGACGAGATTAAGATGTCAATAACCCTCAATATCTCGCGAACCACATTACCTGTTAAATCCAAAATTTTCCCCAGTTACTTATTGGATCGAGGACCATATACATAATATAGTGTGGTTGGAAAAGGAAGGCCAAAGAAAGAATGTTGTGACACTCCTGTGGAATGACCTCCCACATACATTATTTATACACAACAGTATTTATACAATAAAAGTCCATAAAAAAGCATGGAATTAAAAACTGTGGTGTTTATTGTGCCACCAAAACGGTTCCCACTCAGCATGTGCAGTACTCACCGGGCAATAATCCGGCTCTTCAGCTCGCGGTCGTCGATCTCGGGCGCTCGAGCGGCGCAGTGCAGCGCGGCCGCCGACAACGCCTGGCCCTGCTCGCGTCGGTGTAGTAGTGTGGCGGCGGCCCGCTCGAGAGAGCCGTGGGCTATGGAGATGCAGTGCTTTATCTGTGGGGGGACGTGATTGGTTAACTCTTGGTGGAATTTTGCATTTATGAACAATTAAACGTCCTTAAGATAGCATTGACATGGCATCCCGAGAGCGGGAAACGTAGACTCGGCAGACTGCTTGAGAAATGGCAACGATCTATCACGAAAGAAATAGGCCAGGCGGGGATGTCTCTGAGCTGGCTCAAGATCGTAAAGAGTGGCGGCGCTTCACTTCAGTCCTTTGCTCGGCAGCGGAGATTGTAAATAAGTAAGTAAGAACAATAAATAAATAAAAAAATAATGATAAGAGAAGATTTGGAGCGCGTGTTTACAAACGAACTGTAGCCGGTGTTGGCACATATCAAAGGTGACTTAAAAGTGTATTGGCTAAGTTATGTGATTGCTTGTGTACCTACATCTACGAGGTGTTCCAGAAGCAGAAAAGGGGTGACTGCAAAGTCGTATAAAATTCATTCAGAATGTCCCCATGAGTGACCCTTTTGGCTCACTATAGCATATATGCAACCCCCTGTACATGAGTTACCTCCATGGTGGCGGTGTTGGGGAACATGTCGGCCAGCGCCCGCGTCTGCTCGTGCCACAGCGTGTCCGTGTCGTCCTCTAGAGGGCGCCGGTAGTCCGCCGCGTCGGATGAGGAGGATGAGTTGGAGTGTGACCTGTGGAGGACGGTTGTTGGGTTAGGGGATTCATACACGCACTGAATCACCGCGCGGATTACAGTACATTTTAATGTAACGTCGCATAGCATATAACCATCGCGCAATCAATACGCTTCTAACGATAGGTCATACATCAAAATCTATCAAGCCGTTTAGGCTACAGGAGGGAACAAAGAACCAGACAAACAGACATACATACATACATACATACATACATACATACATACATACATACATACATACATACATACATACATACATACAAACATACAATCGAAAAACATTACCCTCCTCCTTCGGCAGTCGGGTAACAAAGTACACTCACGTGCAAAGAAACAGTTCCACTTACAAAATGCAGACACCGAATGGCGTAAATTTTTTTATAACAATTAATAGGAATTTTGAGCAAAATATTTATGTTTTTAGTTGGTAATACTCTGGTGCGCCGATAAATGCACTTAAATATTGCAGAAGGTGTCATTAACTTAGTTTTTTCAGTTTCGGTGTAATTTGTTGATTTTTTGAATGGAACTTTTTAGACGACCGAATGGCGTAGTGGTTAGTGACCCTGACTACTGAGCCGATGGTCCCGGATTCGATTCCCGGCTGGGGCAGATATTTGTTTAAACACAGATATTTGTTCTCGGGTCTTGGATGTGCCCGTAAAATGGCAATAGGCCCGCCCCCTATTACATTGGGACTAACATACACTCTGGCGAAAAGTGGGTGCAGCAATGCACCTCTGCCTACCCCGCAAGGGAGTAAATTAGTACAAGGCGTGAGTGCGTGTTTTTTTTTTTTTTTTTTTTTTTTAACTAGGCATGCGAGCTCCGCTTCACCCTGTAAAGTATTAGCGTGCGATTCCGGAAGCAGGTCAGCTTCCTACATACCGAATTTCATTAAAAATTCACGTGACTAACAAAATTCATATGAAGAAACAAAACGTCCTAGGACCAAAGATTTTCAGAATAACCGGGCAAACACAAAACCCTATTCTTGTGCTTTGTCGTAGTCGAGTAATTTAATCTAGATTCATTCGTGACATAATTATCATTATCTCATCTGCATTCGTGACTTCATCGGTGTCGGATTAGTATAATTATAGCTTTCCCAAGACATGCAAAGAGAGTCATTAGGAATGCACGCATCTCAATCTCAATAAAAATTGAGGGAAAATTCATGCTCAAAGGTTAACTGGTAGAGAATGCGTAGTAGCATTAAGTTCGCCTTTGTACAATATTTTTTTATATGCAATAAATAATTTATCATCGCCAATTTATAATAATAATAATGCTCTCCCGATTTTAAAACAACATCCTAATCCCGCTGGCCTGTTGACCTTATGCAGAGTGGCAGTAAGAAACTTTAGGCTAATGCCGGCATTAAATCAATGTCTGTCTCTTTCTGTCCTTATACTGCCAAAGCAAGGCAGCTATACATCTGGGTCGAAATTAGCTAAAAGTTCCTATGTGCCACTCAGCGTTAGACAGGTCGCTGGTTCTATTCTATATCCTATTCTATTCTATTCTATTCTATTCAGGTCGCCGGTAGTGGCTGAATGAGGAAAGCCGAGGACAGAGTTAGAAAATAGTCTCCCATCTTTTACCAGTTGCAATGTTAGCCTTGTCAGACTATAAACAAAACTGCTAGGTATGTAGGTATATCTTAATTAAGTTGCAAGCCGAGGCACGACCTAACTAAACTAATTTCCGCGAGGAATGCAAAACTATCTGTTTGAGTTTTAGGTGTTGGCTAATGTAGTGATGCAGACTTCTAGTTCAATGCCGATAGACTATCGATTAAACTTACGTGTCGTGATAAGTACCATAACAGGCCACTGCCGGTTAAATAAACACCTATATGGCATGAAAATCTCCACCACTCCTCTTTGCAGAAGTTGCATGGAGGAAGATGAAACAGCTTCCCATGTCTTGTTACATTGCACACTCACTACACATGCATGAATAGTTGTAAACTAACTTAAGTTCATATTAAGTTTTTTTTTTCTTCTCTTTGTTATACTTAATAGTTGTCACATTAATGAGGAGCCTGTCTTCTACGACACAGGGCAACCTAATGTAGAAGCAGTGCATCATAAAATTTGTAACAATTGTATAATAAAGAAATTTTTCATTTTTCATTTTCATTTTTCATTTTCATTGCAAAGGCGGGGAGACACTACGATCAAAATCCTCGGATCTCCGGGGTCCCTCCGGGAAGTCATGAGCAACCTAGGTCGTCTACTGGCTTTCTGGCGTGAGCTTGGGTTGGGTGGCTTAATAGCTAGTCACCCCATAGGTATTTCACCCATAATGACCCACCTTAGAGGCTAAATGCGGAAAATCAGCTCGCCATGATAGATAGATAAATAGACTATCGATAGCGAAATAAAATAAATATGTGACTTCAAAGTCTAACTAGCGCTGCCAATACAAAAAAACACAACTACTACTATTTAAAAGCGTTTTTTCCCCTTATTTAAATACTTGGTAACTAGAAATATCTAAATAAATAAAATAAATATGTGGGGACATCTCACACACGGCCATCCGACCCCAAGCTAGGCAGAACCTGTGTTATGGGTGTCGGACAGCTGATATATCTACACAAATACATAGATAGATAGATACTGCATATAAATATCAATAACCAAGACCCGAGTACAAATATCTCTTTAAACAAATATCTGCCCCAGCCGGGAATCGAACCCGGGACCTTCGGCATAGCAGTCAGGATCACTAACCACTACACCATTCAGCCGTCAAATCTTTCAAGACCTTCAGATAAAACTATAAGAATCTAATAAGTATCATAGAATATTTGGGCAAAATCGCAAATTAAATATAAATTGCTAATATTCTTCAAATTAACTTCTCTAAGTAGTCTCTAAGTAGGTACAATCCAAAGAGGCAATCATGTTTCTGCCAGTAATCCATATTGGACCGACAGGTAAGCGCATTACGAAAGTATTGCTGCTTTTGTTTTTGTTATCGATTGTAAAATACCTTATTTAAGTGATTCTTAATGTTTTTTTTGTATATCGGTAGGTTAATTAAAATTAAAATATATTCTTAAATGTCTTAACTATCTAAGTTATATTATAAGTGGAAACTGTTTTTGGTTTAAGTTATAATTTTATGTCTAAATTTATTTTTTATATGTAACTGTTGGTTTTCCATAAATAAATAATAAATAAATAAATAAAACAATCTGGTCTTTGTGAAATGATGATAGAGTAATATTATGACTATTGACAAATAATTGGAATACACTCACGGGCAATGAAAAAATTCCGACACCAAACGACCCAAATTTTTTCAAACATATAATTTTCGTTTAATTAATAGCGTTTTGGTTCGTAGTATCCTGGAATATAGTAGCCCCGTTTGGAATCCTAGCTATAAAATTCATGTGAACAGGCTGGAACGGGTTCAGAAACGTTTCCTATATCACCTAGCCTACACAGAGAATAAATGCCGTAGCCTTGAATCGTACAGCGACCGCAGGAAGCATTACAAACTTCAATCACTTGAGGCTCGGAGAAGGTGTAACGACATAATATTCCTGACCAAAACTGTTCAAGGAAAGGTGGATTCTCCAGAAATTTTGGGAAAAATTAAATTAAACATACCACGCTCAGGCAGCCGACTCCAAAACAGAAAAACCTTTTATCTTCCGACATGCACCACACTACACGCTCAACACTCCCCTTTATACAGACTCTTAGCGACATACAATAGCGACCAGGACTCGATTGATATTTTTGGATCCACTGTCTCATCAATTAAGTACCAGTTGAAAAGTTTTTTTATGTAATGTATTTGTTTTCGCGTCTACGGGTTGTTTTAGTTAATTAAGTAGGTATAGCAATAACAGCACACAAATATTGTTGTGGTACTGATACTCTTATTTATACTGTAGTATGTAAACTTGTAAATAATTTGTTTAAGTAAGTAGCATAAGTTGTTCACTTATTAAGTTATTGGAATAGCACTAAGTTCATTTTTGTAAAAATTTAATTCTAATTTTTTATGCATGTTGTGCTCACTTCTAGTAGGGCTTATTCATTGTAAGGTAGTTAGGCAACTGTTTTTGAAAACTGTAAGAACTAAGCTCAGTTTAGTGAGCCAAATAAAAAAAAATAAAAAAAAAAATATTTAAAATTTGACAAAATATTATTGTTTTTAGTTAGTAATAACATGATGCTCTGTTAAATGTATTTCAATGTTGCAGAAGACGGCAACGGCATTAAGCTAGCCTTTTCCGTTTAGAAGTAATTTGGTGCTTTTCTCAGTGGAACCTTTTCATTGCTGCCCGTGAGTGTATTTAATGTCGATTTCTTGTACCTCCTGTAGGTTGGCTGGTAGAAAATGCTTTTAGCATTAAGTCCACCTTTTGTACACTTATGTTATATTTGTGCAATAAAGTATTAAATAAATAAATAAATAAATTAAAGCATTTGACTTTGACTTTAACAAACGGCTTTCACGGCATCACTAGCGAATTCTGTTTCCAGCCTCGCTTCTGATTGAAAATCGATAATTTAATATCTGTTTTAACCCTATCTGAGTTATGCAGATACAGCTTTTCACAGCGTCGCGGGTTAGATAACGTTAAGTTAGTTACAAAGCATAATTTCGGAAAGGTTTTCCGTTTAAAATCAATGTTTTTTTAGAAATAAGGAATTTATTCATTTAATTAATCCTTCATTGCATAAATATAAAAATAAGTGTACAAAGGGTGGACTTAATGCTACAAGAATTTTCTACCAGTCAACCCACAGGAGGATTTACCTATAGGTATTTACAATGCTCTTACGGTGAAGGAAAATATCGTGAGGAAACATGTACTTAAATCTAGATTCTAGACATAGTATACCCTAAGTGCGTCGATCTCATTAAAAAACGGCGATACGGCTCGCTACTCTATCACATGACAAATGTACGGCGAAAAACGGGTGACTCGCTTGCGAGTATGTACCTATACAGGGCGTTGCAAAAATGGTATACTAAGCCGAAAGGGGGTGACTCAGGAGGTCATTCTGAACCACTTTTGTTCTACGAGTTTACTATGGAGAACGAATATTTTTTTTCGCAAATTTCCAAACCTCGTAGAACAAAAGTTGTTCAGAATGACCCCCTGAGTCACCCTCTTTCGGCTTAGTATAGCCCTTTTTGCAACACCCTGTATAACCTTTGGACTACCCCTTCGAGGATAACCGTGAGCATAATGTATGTAATTAAGAAAGGTTAAAATCATTATGATTAGATAACCCGACAAGGTTACTACTATGTTCGGCCCATTGGTCAAAGGTAATTGCCTACCCATGGGTAAATGGTTACCGGTTATTTTTAGCTAAAGGGGTAGGCGGGTCAATTGCCGATCGATAAATATGTATTTTAAATTTGTCATACGTATGAAAAAGGACCTATTGCCAAGTTACGGGCAAATCTAAGACCCGTGAACAAAAAAAAACATAGAGGTACATACAGAATACAGACGAATTGAGAACCTCCTTTATTCGAAGTCGGTAAATTTTGTGTAAACAAATAAAATCTTCTTCTTAACTTGCCAGTGACAAACACTAGAGGTAGAATAGGGTTGGCATAAATAGATTTAGGATGGACTTTGGTAGATGCCATGTAGGTTATTGTCTGATGATGAATTCATGATACACAATTACACAGTGCATCATCAATAGAAGCTTTTAACATAATTGATTCCTACAGCTCTCCAAAGCAGCTTACCCGTGTCCGAAATTCAGCAATTTCAATCAACAAACTACCTACAGAAATTAATAACGTGAAATTCGGAACGCAGTGACCACTATATCTCGCACTGCAGTATCAATCTATTCTCTTTGGACCGGGGGCTCAAATTAATTCGGTTCCCCTACGACATAGCACGTATTGTTTGACCGAGAGTTCATTAAATGCACTGTGTAATGGACATTTGGGGTTGCCAGGGTTTACTTTTGAAAAAATCGGGGTTTTCTCTGTGTTTATTTATATATTTAGAGATTGCATTGAGTCCGAGAATGATAACTTTGCTTTAACTGGTGGCCCTCAATAAAATTGAAAAAAAATTACCACAGCATAAATTACAAATTATATTTTTTATTGGGACTGTAAGTTAAGTAATAGATAGCTTCTTATAAGGTAACGAGAAAGTTACATTACAGACAAAAAAAAATTAAGCGGGTCGGCCCTTGTACCGTTAGTAAGTATTTTTTTTATGTAGCCTGTGTAGTGTCCCACTGCTGGGCAAAGGCCTCCTTGTAAATTGACCACCGCTCCCGATCCTGTGCCTCCTGTTAATAAGTAAATAATTACTTTAAATTCTGTCTATACAATAAAATTGTTCATGTTGTATATTGCACAAAGAGGCATGAGTACAATAATAAATTGGTCGGCGGCGAATGGCGGTCTTATTACTCAATGTATCTTATTTCTTAATAAAAATCAAATGTTGTTTATTCAACGTAGAATTTTACATTTATTTATTTGTTTATACAATTAACGTCATGATATTTTATGACTATGTATCAAAAAACTAGCTGTTCCCGCGAGCTTTGCTTCGCCTTACAAAGTTTTCCCGTGGGAAATCCGGTATAAAAAGTAGCCTATGTTCTTTCTCAGGGTCTAGACCATATGTGTACCAAATTTTATTCAAATCCGTTGAGTAGTTTTGGCGTGAAAGAGTATCAGACAGACAGACAGACACAGTTACTTTCGCATTTATAATATTAGTTAGGATTAGGATAAAAGAGCCTTAATGAAATTTACAGTAGGTATAATAACTCTACCACCATTTCATAAAAGCTCTGTTAAAAGTGTAGGTATATCTTACACGTGGTTCGTGATAATAATATACTCGTCAATACTCGTGGGGGTAAAAACTCTTAAGAAACGAAGCTGATATCAGACGCTCACTGCTTTACCCCTGGCTAATTAGGTTGTTTTTTTCGCTTTCACAGGAAAATATAAAGTAAAAAATAAGGTAAGAAAACTAAAATATATACTAGTATTTTCCCCTGAGCTTCGCCTGCTGACGTTTTCCGATATAAAAAGTAGATACAGTGGCGACAAAGAAAACCTGACACCATTTCAGTAGCAAAAGACACTCAGAGGTGTCGGGTTTCTGTGTAGGCGTCTGTACTATACACACTGTTGAAATAAAACCACAGGTCTGATAGCTTGTCGAAAACTATGTACTTAAATACAAGTTTACGTTTCTCTCGCATCTCGCATTTCTCTCGCATACAAAGTGGTGCCTCTAGCGGAAACTATCATGAAACTCTTGACAGATAATGTATGTACATGACAGAAGAAAACGAAAACCTTTTTCGCTAACGTGAACTGCAAAATCCGTACTAGACGCTCAGTGTTTTTGCGTCTACAAACATACAAAAGTGCTAATAATATTTCCTCAGTATAGATTTTCTGTCTACACCTGGCAACACAGGGGGGGACAGGTGGGCGGTACGGAAGGGGAGACCGTTGCTAGGCAACGCGAGCTTTCAAGAGCTGAAGCTTATATTGAAAACAGATATTTCACAGACATAAAGGGCTTTGAGTAGTTGTTAGCAGCTTTAGTACAAATGTGAAATCAAATTAATATGAAATTACTAATGTTAGTGGGTATAAAACTGAGGAGGACTAGGGGGGAGTTTTATCATTGTCCCTAATTGCCACGAGACGCTTCGGCAGGTCAGTGTAACCTGATAGACAGCGGTGGTAGCTCAGTCGGTAACTGTCCGCTTCTCATGACAGAGTTTCCGGTTCGAATATGCAATGGTATGTAAGTACCAATGAGTGCTTGGAATTGAATTTTAATTTTTTTTAATTTTTCTTTATTTGGAAAACAAACAGCTTATACTATTACATATTATAAATTAACATAAGGTTTACACACAAGCCAATAAAGTTTTCACACCTATTTTTTTTTTACAAAATACTCAGAACATCACTGAACTGCTTAAGATGCATAAAGTTAAGAAGTTAACAATCAACAATATAATTAGGCACTTATAAAGGGTGTTGCAAAATTGGTATATCAAGCCGAAAAGGGTCCACACAACTCGTTCTGGAAAAGTCATTGGCGATGTCAGATTTGGGCGCACGAATAAAAAAAAGTTCCATACAAAACTTAATCCATATTTTATTTGTAACTTTTTTGGCAACCCTAATGTTTTTTATGTTAGCCCTGGTACCCCACTTCCGTATAACTACATGTACATACATCACATGCCACGCGAGCACCTTATGACCCTAGTACCCCACTTTTGTATAAGTATTAGATATAGCACACACCGCGCGCCGCATGACCTCCTGGCTGGCGGACACGGCCCGTCCCTAGTACATTTTTTTACGGTTTTGTATCTTTACCAACCTAAAGTACTGAATAAAAAATTAGGACAGGTATTAATATTAAACATTTAACATACCTCTCCAATCCAAAAGTAGGTAACAGCAATATCCTCCGGTATTGCACTGACACAATAACGACGACACATTGTTTTTGTCATTCACTGCTATCACTTTACACTTAATTCCTTGGTAGGTAGGTATTAAAACGACCTTTTAGCGAAATAATAACTTAGCACTTTCACTTTTTCACTGCTCGCTATCAAAAAAGTTCGATGACGCAACCACACTAAATTTAGAAGAATAGAATACTACTTTATTGACTTAAAAACAATTTACACAAAAGTTCATTATTATTCACCGTAGGAACCTCACGCGTTCAATGTGTCGACCTTGTTGCTGGATACACAGCCTGGTGCGTCGGCGCACAGAATCCACCGCGCGACGGATCATGGGCGGGTCGATGCCGGCAAAAGCATCGACTATCCGCTGCCGCATTTGCTCTTCTGTGCCACACTCGACTGCGTAAACAGGTCTTCACGTGACCCCACAAAAAAAAGTCCAGCGGCGTGAGGTCCGGTGAGCGCGGTGGCCACGGGATCACGCCCCCACGCCCTATCCACTGTGGGAATCTGGCGGCTAAATAATTGCGCACTTGTGTGTTCACGTCGATGACTCCGTGCCGGTCGGCGACAGGCCTCCCTCCTGGGTTCCGCTCGCGGACCGAGCCAGTCGTGTGCAGGCGGTTCACCACGCGACGGAAGCAGGGGTACGAGGGCAGGCGCCTCGGTGCTGCCACATCCACATATCGGTCCCTGTACAGCTCACGGGCTGCCCAAAGGTTTCCGCGACACTCCCCCACACACATCACCATGTCGTAGTATTCAGCGTTCGTGTATTCAGCCATCTCGCGAAAACTTAAAAAAACACTAACGACTCGCGATGTCGCGATGCACTTTGCAAATGAAGATTTTCTTTACACTAGTAAACTTTTTCCCGCCAAATTGAACAATTCTCTTATTGGATATTATGCAAAAGCTATTTGTCTCTTTTTGCCACAGTGATTAGGCAATGCAAAAACAATAGCATCTATCTTTGTTACGCATAGACAGCCTAAAAGTAAGTAAGTTCGCTATTGGCCAAAGGGTCATAAAATAACCATAGCACAACTCTTTTCTATCTTATGGGATACCAGAATAAAATATGAAATCCCCTGAAAACAGCCTTGGCTTGGTTGATTGATTTATGAGCATGTAATACATACGTCCTACGCATCCGCATTGACGGGTGTTTTGTAACTCACAGAAAATCTAACTAACTAATCTAAGTTGCTCAGGTAACTTCAGGAGTACCTACCTACTATTCATAGGACGAATTTCGTTGTTCTTACAACCTACTAGAAGAAATACCTACCAAACATCAAAAAAATCTGAGGCGGGCGGGCGGCGCGGCATTTTGTCAAACGCGGCGGGCGGCGATGTCCGCAAAGCCTTTGCCGCCAATACCGCACCGCGCGATTGTAGGTAAAACCAATACCCGTATTACATTTGAATAAGGTTAGTTTTTGTCTGTTTCAGATGTTTTATTCATTTGACGAAACGCTCTCGGTTTAATTAAAGTACAGATAGGTAGCATGTTATTTCATAATTTCATTATTCATCAAGTAGATAAGGTGAAGTTGGCTAATGCGGAAAATCGGGTAAGTAATTCCGATTTCTTTTAAACACAGCCATAAGGTACAAGTGGGTTATTCCGAATTTCGGAAAATTCCGATTTTTGCGGATTTCTTCTAAACGCAGCCATACTTTGAACCGTGGAACCATTCACCTTGATGGCAACTTAATCTTCTACTGCGCTTGGGTTGACTCAGGGCGCTAGGACCGAGCATCATCATCATCATCAGCCAATAATCATCCACTGCTGGACATAAGCCTCTCCCAAGGAGCGCCACAACACTTGGTCCTCGGCCTTCCTCATCCAACCACTACCCGCCACCCGCCTAAGGTCGTCAGTCCAGCGGGCAGGAGGGCGTCCCACGCTGCGTTTGCCTGTTCGTGGTCTCCACTCGAGAACTCGTCTACCCCAACGGTTATCGGTTCTTCGGCAGATATGACCAGGCCACTGCCACTTCAGCTTGCATATTTTGACAGCTATGTCGGTAACCTTAGTCCTCTGACGGATAACCTCATTTCTGATACGATCCATCAGAGAAACCCCAAGCATAGCTCTCTCCATAGCACGCTGAGCGACTTTAAATCGGTGGACCAGTCCTACCGTCAGTGTCCACGTCTCTGCACCATACGTCATCACTGGTAGGACCAAGCGTGAGTGCTAAAACGTAAAATTTGTAAAAAAGTACAAATTTCCGCATTTTTGAATTTTCGGAATTTTCCGCACATTGGTAATTAAGAATTCAGATAATTAATTTAACTGATTGTTTCTTCATCCAAAAGATTGTCGTATTTGTTCACTATGTTCGGAATTTAAAAACCCTAGCAAATTTTTTTCTGACTTTCCCGGAATTAAACGACAAGGGTTATTCCGAATGTTGGAACATTTTAATATGAAATTCTGTGGATCGGGTAATTCCGAATTATAAATATCATTATAAATGTAAGTGCTTCTTGTAAGTGCTTCTGGGCAGTTGTAGGCAATATTTTGAAATAAGTTTTTGCGAGGTTATCGCTGATCGAAAAATACATATGGTCCTTTGGCTTAAATAACCTAAAACTCATTTTAAATCTCATTCGGAATTACCCTCGTGCAAAGAAAAAAAATATGAGCTTTTGAAACTAAAATATTCACGTATTCCGTGGGATTGGTATGGTTGATGGAGATAAGTATGTTAAGCGGTGTTTTAGGTAGTATATTAAAGTATGTGATTGGATACAGCATGTTTAAGTACTGCAGACGGGATGTCCACTTTCAACATTTCTGCGGCTATCAGATCAGAACTGGGACCTTTTCATGCCATGGATATCTGTAACTGAGAGTGGGTCCGTACTGTACTTATGGCCAGCTTATCCGGATGTGTGTGAGACATTTATCGTCAGTGGTTGTTAGCAAAGGCTATAGCGTTTGAAAAAACCTCCCGATAAACCTGACACCAGCGCAAAAAATGGCCTTCTGCTGAAAAAATAAATGTTTATGAAAAATAATTAATAAACCATACAAAATACTTATTGAATAACACCCAGATAACAAAGATCAAAATGACACAGTCATACTTTAAATATGACAGCTAAATAATGTGGTTATAATTCAAAATAAAAATTTCAGGTACAAATCTTTTACTAGCCAGGTGAAGCTGGGTTATTCCGAAAGGTTTTTGGTCAAGTTCGGTACATTAGTATTTTGTCACATTATCAGAAAAGGTTAAGGTTAGGTAAGGTAAATTTTGAGTTTAAAAAGTTGATATTTTTTTTCATTGCACGAGGGTAATTCCGAATGGATGCGGGCAATTCCGATTACATCTAAAAATTAGTTTTGAGTAGTTCATTTAAGCTAAAGGTGCATATTACTGCATATGTATTTTTCTATCAACTTTAACCTCGTAAAAACATATTTCGCAATATTGCCTAGAACTGCCAAGAGATAGCTTTTACAAATTCATTATTATAACCCGATCCACAGAATTTTATAGTTAAATGTTTCATCATTCGAAATTACCCTAGTCGGCTAATTCCGGAAAAAAATTAGCTCACAACGTAGTGAAAAAAACGACAATATTTTTGATAAAAAAACAATAAGTTTACCGATAACGTGCCGGTAATTCCGGAAATCAAAAATGCGGGAATTTGCATTTTTTATTCATTTTACGATTTAACACGCACGCTGACAAAGTTGCGATTAAGGTGAATGGTTCCACGGTTCAAAGTATGGTTGCGTTTGGTAGAAATCGGAAACAATCGGAATTACCCGATTTTCGGCATTGGCCGACTTCACCTTAAATAATTGGATTCATCATCATCATCATAATTTCATAATAATACATAATAATAATAATACACTGCTGGACGTAGGCCTCTCCCGAGGAGCGCCACAACACTCGGTCCTCGCCCTTCCTCATCCAGTCACTACCGGCTACCCTCCTAAACTCCTAAGGTTGTTATCACAAAATTCATATGAAGGGTAGGGAATCTCGTTTTTAGTAAGCAGGTAAGTCACTTCTTGTAGGTACGAGTCTGAGGGAATTTTATCTCCTTAATCCTTGATTCCTAAAAACAGTTTATTAAGTAAGTACTTACTTAATTTTGAGTGAAGGCGCGGCGCGGCGGCGGCGGCGGCGGCGGTACCGTAGCGTAGCGGCTTCACTCAAAGAAGGCGGCCGCGGCTAAGCGGCTGTACTCAAAGAGGGCTGCCGCGGTTCGTCAAAGCAGTTACAAATGCACATTTTATTGTTGATAAGGTAGGTACTTTGATTTAGTCACATCGCAGTGCTAAGCATTAGATATTTTTACCGCGAAATGTTTATGAAATGTTGTTTGTAGAGTTAGGTATAAGTATGTTGTGCGTTAAATAAATAAATTAGGTAATTAATAACATAAATGTTGCAAGTAAGTACTTATTTACCTACCAACTACGTAATCTAAGTAGGTAATGAATGATAGTAAATGATGAATTTGATTCTAGGTAGGTAATTACATTTCGTCAGCACGCAAGCAAGTAAGAATTTCATCTCCATAATCCTTGATTCCTAAAAAGTTTATCTTTTTCCCTAATTTTAGGGGAACGAGAAACTGGGGTAAAATGGCATTGATTGTCCATGATGTCCTAGTAACCAGAGACGAATTCAGTCAATGAAAAGGTCGGATATTGTACATTTCAGTTGAGGAAATGCACTTGTGTTGACAAAAGGCTTAGCTTTAAGGACGAAATGCATGTTATTATGCTATTTCTTTCTATTTCACGCGAAGGCCATTAACAACGAATACTTTCTTCTCACTCACGCATCATATTAACACATACATAGACAATTAGACATTAAAATACTTTAAAGTAATACAAATAAAGAAGTATCTATCTCTCTTTTACTTCATAGATAAGTTATATCTTTTTTCTTTTTCTATCTTAATAATGTAGTTACATTTACTAGGACAATCTGAGTTCATTGGTTCTCAAAGTTTTTTCAGGTAAAGTGGATACCGTAGATACGTTGAGGTAGGTAAGTACCTACTTCTTCTCCTAAGCGTGTCGGTGAAAATATTAGAGCTGAACTAGGGTTTATCACTGTCGTGTTGGTATTGGTTATGATTATGAAGGTAAAAGTACGTATTAATACTCAATACTCACACTATGAAAGTAAGAAGTAGTAATTCACTCAATCGAATCGAATTCGTGAATAAAATACCTACAATAGTACATTGCACATTGTTCTGTTACCTAAGTGGTGAAAGCTTATTTAGAAGCAGAGTTATCCTTAAGTACCTACATCACCAAAATATTCCCTCACGTCACTGTGCTATGAAACGAGCTCAATGCCTTTTTTCATGCAATTCTTTCGGTGATTATCAGTTTGAACAAGCGTCGCGTGCGTGGGACTGATTACCAGGAGACCATTATGCGCTGCTCGCGCGCGAATTCTTAAAGTTGGAGAGCCATTGGTCAAAAGTAATAAATTTTTATTGGTTTGCTATTGGTCAAAACTCTCGTCTCTCTTTTTATCTTCTTTCTATCTTTGTTTAATAATGGTTTAGATAAGATAGTGCCTATGGGATACCAGAACCAAATAAATAAATTACCTGAAACTAGCTTTGGCAGAACCCGATCGTTGGGGAGATATGATTAATTAGTAAGTAAAGTACACACACCTGCATTGACCCGTGTGTTGCGCTCGCGATGAACAGAAAATCAGTAGGTAGCTATGAATAGGAAGGAAATACGTTATTCTTCTAACTAGATCAAAGAAGTTCCGCGGCGCGGCGCGGCCCGCGGCCCGCGGCGCGTCAGGCGGCGATATCAAAGCCAAGGGCGGCGGCTTTGACAAATGCACATTTTGTTGTTATTTAGGTACTTTGATTTAGTCACATTGCAAACTTTTAAGCATACACAAGTGTAGTGTAGACTGTGTAGTGCTTTTACATATTTCTGTCGCGAAATGTTTGTTGTAAAGACAGTTTTTAATTTATTTAGTACCTACTATGGAAGAAATAGGTAGGTAAATTTATTGTGCGTTAAAACCAAGTGATAGTGGGTAAGTGTGATTGTGTTTATCAGAATATTCGGGATGTTGGATGTCGCACGTAAGTACCTACCTAGTTACACGATTAATTTGATTCTAGGCTGTAGTAGGCATTTGTAGGTACCTATGACGTAAATTATCTTTGTTTTACATTTCCTGAACACTACATGTAAGTACTTACTTAAATGTAGCTAAGTTCAAATTCTGTTGTGAATTAGTTTTCCCTACTTTTAGGGAAAAGAGAAAATGGGGTAAAATGGCAATTATTCAAATTTTGTGCATGATGTCCTAGTAACAGAGACAGAGTTCATTGACATGTAGGTCAGTGTGTCTTGTAATCAGCTGTTTTAGGGTTGTTAGACCACTTTTTTTCTGCGTGATTTTTTGAAACTTCAATCGTCAATAACTCGAAAACGGTAAACTATTTTGAAATTCTGATTTCAGTTTCGGGCTTAGATATAACATGCTGCACATGCTGGTTTAAGCTTGATATACCCTTTTTGCAACACCCTGTATAATAATTATATAATTAGGTATATTACCCATGTACTATGTATTTATATGATAAGTTACTTACAGACAAATCTACTACTACGCTATTTTTAAGTTAGTAATAATTTTTTTCTTAAAATTAATGAGTTTTTCGCTAAATATATCAGTTATATGATGTGATTTATTGTAACTTTCGCAAGCTCTTATAGCGAAGCGGTTTTTAGTATAGTTACTACTACAGTTTTTAATAACAAAGGTCTTTGGATGGCGGGAGTTGCCTTTACAGTACAAAGCCATTTTACCAAGTAGGTATGGACTGTCAATATGGTTGTTGATAATTTTGTGCAAAAACATCTGGTCTCTCATGTCACGGCGGGTTTCAAGTGAAAGAAAAGAGTTGGTATCGAAATTTTTAAATTTATATTTTAAACGTTTAATGAATTTATTTTGTATTCTTTCAATATTATATATGTGATTTTGGTATTGAGGGTTCCATACCGTCGATGCATATTCAAGTATGGACCTAACAAAAGAGTTAAAAAGCAAGATAAGAGTGGTGGGGCTTTTAAAATCTTTACTCTGTCTAAAAATAAAACCCAGCATCTTATATGCTTTTGCTGTAATTATATCGTAGTGTCTCCGGAACGATAATTCACTATCGAGGTGGACTCCCAGGTCCCTCACCTCGGTTACCCTTCTTAAACTTATATCTTGAAAATTATAGTCATATAAAATTTTGTTTTTTTTTCTTGTGAAAGATATGACACAACACTTATCGATATTAAGTTTAACTTTATTTTTATTGCAATACTGTATTAAATTATTTAAATCTGCTTGTAAGTTATGACAATCGTCTAAAGAACTCACCTTCATAAATATTTTCGTGTCGTCAGCGTATAATAAAGAGTCGGAATTATTTAAAATATTAGTTACATCATTGATAAAAATATTGAAGAGAAGGGGGCCCAAGTGAGAGCCCTGGGGGACACCAGAAGAAATAGGGATAAAAGATGATAAGTATCCCTTAATAGAAACTGCTTGCGACCTGTTCCTTAAGTAAGAATCTAGCCATCTCAGTAGGTTGCCGTGTATACCAAATAAATCGAGTTTTTTAACTAATATATTATGGGGTATTTTATCAAAAGCTTTTGAATAATCGGTATACACGGCATCCACCTGAAATCCGTTATCCATAGCATCCAATAAAATATCTATGTATTCACACAATTGAAGTACAATGTATACTATCGCTCATTCGATGAAGAGAAACATCGAGAGAAAACCTGCATACCTAGATTTAGCACATCTAGATATAATATGAACCCACCAACTCGCAGTGGACCAGGCAGCGTGGTGGTAAATGGTCCATGATTAGGAAGGCAGTTTAGACCTTAAGCACAAAGGTTTCATTCGAGAGAGCCAGGTGTAGGTATTAACATCCCTGCAGATAATATTATACACAGAATTCTCTAGATTTTGGTCCCATAATGAAAAGTACACTGGCTAAGCCGCTATGCTAAGGACACGAATTCCAAGATACATCTCAAAGAAACAAAAATAAACACACAATTCACGGAACACAGACAGATACAAGCGACAATCGCATACCAGCCCTATTTTCTCGTTAGGGTTTTCATTTCAGTAAACAAACCTGCACAAAGTTACATATTGAAGCTGGAATCAAAACTCAAAAGCCAGAAACAGTTCAACTCAATTTCGCAAACAAATTCTTTTCCGTGGAAACTCAAATTATAGCGCTGTCAGATCCAGGCTAGCGCTCCGCCAGTTAGCTCTTTGATATACAGGGTGCTGCAATATTACAGGTGGGGAGTTATTAAACATACTAGATAACTAGATTATTGTGGGTACAATAGATGTTGTTGGCAGGTCTTTAAAAACCGAGTCTTTAAAACGTTGTTTCTTTTTTAACAACTTCAAAAAGGAGGTTCTCGATAAGACTTGACGGTGATCCCGTGTTTTTTTTATGCATATTTCATCATACCATTTGTTGTTTTCTATGGGACGAAACTATATTTTATGAGCAAACATGTCTAGCGTAAATAAAAAAGTAGTCATAAGGTGTTAAAATTTCAAAATTCACTCGAAATTAACAAGCAGGGTTCTAGATAGTTTGTACGTGGAAAACCGGCCGGCAAATTGATTCTATCGATTGAGCAAAGATAGTTGAATTATGTATCAGCTTTGCAATAAATAGACAGAAAGATACGAGCTTAGACTCGTTCACTGCTGGACATAGGCCTCTCTCAAGGAGCGCTATCATCTATAATCTGTACTCGGTGTTCCTCATCCAGCCACTACCGGCTGAGACCCATGAATCTTAGGTCGTCGGGCCAGTGGGCAGTCACATTTACTCAATCGTGGTCTCCACTGGAAACCGTCTAAGGTAATAATAATTATGAGGATGTAAACTGTAGTTAACTAACATTCGAACAACAACTTGCTCTGCCTAGCTTGGGCTCGGATGTCCGTGTGTGAGATATCCCCACGTATTATTATTTAATTAACTTTTAGACCACAGAATCTTTCGGATAACGAACGTTTCGGCCGCAAATTTTACGTAGTTTGTAGACGAAATATTTGTTGGGCAAATCATTCTGAGGGCCAACAGGTCATGGGTCAATCGGATTAAAAACTTATTGCACAGTAAATACCTATATTGCACAATATTATTGTAGGTCTAGGGTTCGCCTTAGTTTCGGTAGAAGTACCACTTCAGTGGCAAATTATTACATTTAGACACAGATACCTATAATATTTCCATTAAGAATATGGAAAGATATAAGGTATCATTAACGTCTATGTATTTTTAGCCACGATAGACATCTAAGGTCGAGGCTACATAATGGGGGGCGAAGATAGTATACTGGGTGTTGGTCACGTGACTAACCAAGTGTCTATGGAAAATGAATGTATTTTTTTGCAAATTTTGACATTCTGATTTTATTTTCGGGCTTAGATATAACTACCTAACATGCTGCACATATAGGTTTCGGCTTAGTATACCCTGTAGATAACAGGATGTTTGCAACACCCTGTAGATATAAGTAGTTTGGTTCAAAATAAATGAAACATTGTAGCTTAGGCGGTAGTGAAATGGAGCTGAAGGCCGCGGGTTCGAATCCCGCGCGGGGCAAACATTGATGTGACGGGCGCTTGTGTTTGCCTGGTGTCTGGATGTTGTTGCTCTATGTATAGGGTGCACAATCTGACAAATATATCAGTCCGTTAACCCTTTTACGGGCTCTGAAGAATACTTCTAGCCCTTTTAGAAAGTTGAAAACATTGATATTTAAAGGACATGACTACCAAAAAGAATCCTAGTTATAAATAACTATCATCATAATTATTATCTCAACAAAAGGTTCCCCACTCAGCACGCGCGCAAGTACTCACCGGGTGCCCTTGTTGGCTGGCGGCAGCATCTCCGTGAGGCTCTGCAGCGTCAGGCTGATGCGGTCGCTGCCAGCCGAGTCGTCTGCAGAAGAAACAATCATCCTATTAATGGGGAGAATAACTAAATGCTCCTTAGGCGTGCCTGATTCCCCAGTTCTAATTGGTTGGTTAAGTCGCCATTTTTTCTCCCCAATAATGTAATTGGTCAGAACCTGAAAGGCACACTCGATTGTGCTGCCAAACTTTCACTTGGTTTTGTTCCTCATTGTCTAATTTTTTGTTTAATAAGCTATGCATAATTTCTTCTTGAAGCTTTGTAAAAATTGCCTATTAGTATTAAGTGTAAAATTATACATTTCACGAAGATTGTGTTTGACACCTACATGATAAGAAGACGAAGGGATGTGGTGAAGAGTCCACAAATCTCTAGGTTTCCGTTTTGTATTAACTAATTTGATATTTAATATGAACCCCACAATATCTATCCAGAAGTTTTCACAAGTAGAAACACTATTACAAAGTATTTTTTCCTATTTTTACACTCACATGCAAAGAAATACTTCCACTTACAAAATGTAGACGCCAAATGGCCCCATTTTCTTTTATTTAATAGTTAATTAGAACAAAATATTTACATTTTTAGTTGGTATTATTCTGATTTGCCATTAATACTTATTTAATATTGCAGAAGGCGTACTTAAGATATGTTCTGTTTAGAATTAATTTGGCTATTTTGTCAATGGAACTTTTTCATTGCCCATGAGTGTATTAATACGGTAAAAACTCACCATGGGACAGAGAGTCAGTCTCCCCGCGGCTAGTCAGCTCGGCTTCCAGCTCCAGCACCCATGACAGCACCAGGTCGGCCTCAATGCGGTCGAACTCCGGCACGTATGCTGCCATCATCTCTATGAACCCTGTGGAGTGGAGGTGTGTTCAGTAAGAAGTCTGGATGTTCATATTGTGGGTGAAAAGGCAAAAATGACTTTCTAAGCCATTTTTTTTTGACATTAGGCTTGTATACCTTGCTGAACAAGGAAAAATTAGCTGATTCCAGCAATGTATAGAACAGTTTCAAAAAAAGTTATGTATTCATTTTTGCCTTTTCACCGTCAATGTGATGTTGGGACCAAAGTATCTTTTAGCTTTCATAGAAGTCAAAAAATTTGGTAAGACCAGGCAGTACAGGAAAATGTCCTTACCCTTTTCCATTTAAAGGAAAGAAATCTACAAAAAAAAAGTCTAGAACTAAAGTTGGAAGTAAGGAGGTACAAAAACCTTATTCTGAGTGCATGTTTTTTGTTTTTGTGCAGCAAACAGATCTCCAATGTAAAACAGTGAGAATATTTAATAAAATAATTTTACCATTAAAAAAGTACCATACTTCCAGGAATTAAAAACCAAAAGTTAATGTAAAAAATATTTAAAACAAATATCTAAATTCAAATTACCAAAACAAAGAAAGAAAGCATCCAACACAAACTAAATATTAAAAATGAATGAATTTATAAGAGAACAAGTATCAAAACTAACAACTATTGTTCACGAAATACGAAACCATAACACAAAAACGGGACAATGCCCTTTGCAACATCATTATTACTTGAATAATAGAGGAGCAACCATTGGAAACAAGAAAACTAAACACTTCTAGAACTTATGAGGTGCAGTTATTGTAAATACATTATTTACGCAATTAAAAGCGCCTAAGCAACTAAAATATAATATGTAAATGATTTCTAAATAGTTCTCTTACCTTCTACATCAAAGCATGGGTCCTGCGAGGCTTCTTCCAGGATAGAAATCACATAAGAAAGGACTATATCGTCAATGCCATTTAAATCGGCAGATGGGATATTTCTTGTGATAAATTGAAATAAACTCTCCTTCACTAGCGATTCCTGTTGCGCTATGGAGCTCATCACGACACAAAACACGATAAATTCACGTAAAACACACGAAAATGTTTAATTTATTCACAGCTAATTTATTCAGTCAGCCGAAACTGTAAAAGTGAAGGGAATAATTAATGTTTTCAGTAATGCAGCTGTGTTTGGGGATGCAACCAGCAAGGGTAGCTGCCCGGAGCGCACTATAGCTCGCTTCAGGGAGCTTTTTACAGGAAAATCTGGGACCTGCGATGAAAAATCAATACAGCACTTTTTTTATAAACAACTTTTGACGTTTTAATGTCAGCTCGAAAATTTGCAACGGTTCATGCTCAAACAGCCAACATCTATTTATTGACTTTGCTATATTGGTTTTTCATACACATAGCTTTAAAAAAAATATGATTTTACATATTAATTAACATTATTTAATCAATCAGAACTACCACAAATACACAAATTAATTAATATTTAATTCATAAATTATACTTTGTAAACACAAACACCCAATATCGTAACCTACTTTATAAATGCTCATTTTATCTTAACGTTTCATTACTCACACTATTCTTGGTTGGTAAAACTTACTTTTGGAATGTAGTTTGCTTATTTGATAAAATTCTAAAACTATACGCAAAAAAGAGAAAAACGGTAATTTATACCGTTTTTCTCTTTTTTGCTGAAGGTCCTGTGTTCGGTTCTCGGCTAGAGCCTTTATTTGTTTCAGACTCTCATAGTTTTTCAACAATACTTTTCTGAAACGAAACGTAATTGACATATATATGACAGCTGACGTGTAATCAGAAATCAATAAGTCGTCGTCGGTGCCACATACTATTTTATTTACATCCCCAAATTGCAAGAAAAAGCTCAAAATGAGCTTTAAAATGGACAAGAAGGAGGACGAGGACGGTGGAGGCAACCCTTTCAGCAACTTGGACAAAACCAACGTCCTACAAGAGACCCGCTGCTTCAGCGAAACGCCGACCAACCACCGAAAATGCACGCATATTTTGGCGAAAATCCTCTACATACTCAATCAGGGGGAGACATTAACCACCCAAGAGGCCACCGATGCCTTCTTCGCCATCACCAAGCTGTTCCAGTCCAAGGATATGGTACTCCGTCGCATGGTCTACCTCTGCATCAAAGAGTTGAGTTCGATGGCTCAAGACGTGATAATCGTGACCTCTTCGCTGACGAAAGATATGACGGGCAAGGAGGATTTATACCGGGCGGCGGCTATACGAGCTCTTTGCACGATAACTGACAGTACCATGCTGCAAGCCATAGAGAGATATATGAAGCAGGCGATAGTTGATAAGAACCCTGCTGTCAGCTCTGCCGCCCTGGTATCAGCGCTCCACTTGTCGGCTACGGCTCCCGACCTCGTGCGGCGGTGGGCAGGCGAGGCTCAGGTATGATGCTGTCAATAAAGCTTGGTGGTTGATGGGTATCATTGTACAGTAGAACCTCTCTAACTGGAACCTCAAGGGAGACACTTAAAACTTATAGAGTTAACATAATTAAAATGATTTTATGTAGATTAATTTTACCACAGTTTTTTTTTCTTTGTTAGGGATGTGTTTGCTTTATTTAGTTCCAAGTTACAGAGGTTCTGCTGTACCTAAACAAACCAGTATAAAAAATGTGAAGCATTCATTTTGAACTATTAGACTTGGATTTTTATGTATACCATATTTTATTGAAAATCATTTGTTCCTTTGACTGTGATACAAATTATGTTAACAGCTATAAGCACTGTATTGAAGCTGATGCAATTTTTATTTCTATTATGCTATACATTTTCGAAAATTTCTGTATTGTTTATCTTGCAATGCGAGTTTTAATTTATTAAACAAACTGTATTTTAAATTAGTCATCATATTTTTCTACTGCTGGGCAAAGTAACTATTTTATTTTATTTAGTTGATTAGGATAATGTATTTATTAGATATGCAACAACCGATATTCTATCTCTTGAACAAGAATTATAAATACATTTTCAATATGACCATAGTCACATGACAATATAAGTAATAATATAATTAGCTAAAGCTCACCCACTGATAAAATTACACTGTTAGGCTGCCAGTCCATCAGTGTGAGGCAAAAATTTACCAATGAGATTCCATAAAAACTCTGCTCATTAATTTGCATTCTGCTCATTGGATGATTTTACCTGTCCTGCACTGGTGGAAAGGCACCCTTATAATAATTCGACATCCCTTGCCAAATTTTAGGATAAATTGATAGTTATTTTTTTTATCTCAGTCATACTTGAATGAATGGTTTATATATTATCTATTAGTATATTGTATAAGTATAAATTGTTGTAGGATATTATATTTAAGTAGTACATATTTAGTTTTCCTCGCTGAAATTGTCTTAACTAAGTTCTTTTTTTTTTGCACTCCCATACAATTTACTCCCTGTACCTCCTGTAGGTTGACTGGTAGAAAATGCTTTTAGCATTAAGTCCACCTAATTGTACATAATTACTTTTGTATATTGTGCAATGAAGAATAAATAAATAAATAAATGACCTATTTTTCTGCTATTATATCAACATGTTAAATTATAGTTAACAAATAGGTTCGTTAACTATTATTTAACATGTTGTAACAAACAGAAAGTTCTCCAGGCTAGCTGTATTCGAAAATCTAACTCTATAAATAGTTTCATTTTCATTTATATTTTTATAGGCTTAAAATTTACAAATACCAAATTTCCCCTTTCCAGGAGGCCATCAACTCGGACAACGCGATGGTGTCGTACCACGCCCTCGGAGTCGTCTACAGCACACGGAAGAACGACAAACTGGCCTCAGCGAAACTTGTCTCCCGTCTCACTAGAGCCCCCCTTAAATCCCCCTACGCCCTCTGCCTGCTCATCCGCCAAGCAGCCCAGCTAGTCGACAACGATGAGTCAGACGCCTCCCAACCCTACATAGAGTTCATAGAATGCTGCTTGCGCCACAAATCCGAAATGGTCATTTATGAAGCCGCCCATGCGATTGTCAACTTGCGTAAGACGGCCAGGGATCTTGCCCCAGCTGTTTCCGTGTTGCAGCTGTTCTGCGGATCGTCCAAGCCATCTCTGAGGCTGGCTGGAGCCAGGACCTTAGCTAGGCTGACGACTAAGCATCCTACAGCGGTTGCAGCGTGCGCGGTGGATCTGGAGAACTTGATATCTGATTCTAACAGGTCCGTGGCGGTGTTGGCGGTGACTACTCTGCTAGCCACTGGCGCTGAGAGCTCCGTGGACCGTCTGATGAAGCAGATCTCCAGTTTCGTCTCGGAAATCTCTGATGAATTCAAGATTGTGGTAGTGAAGGCCATCAGGCGTCTTTGCACCAAGTTCCCGCGGAAGCATCAGGCTTTGACGGCGTTTTTGGCAGGTATGCTCCGAGATGAGGGTGGCCTGGAGTACAAGGCAGCCATTGCTGATGCCATCATCTCATTGGTAGAAGAAAACCCTGAAGCGAAAGAGTCTGGCTTAGCGCATTTGTGCGAGTTCATAGAAGATTGCGAGCACACAGCTTTGGCCGTCAGGATCTTGCATCTTTTAGGTCGTGAGGGACCGAAATCCCGTCAGCCGTCGCGGTACATTCGCTTCATTTACAACCGTGTGATTTTGGAGTCTGGTCCGGTCCGAGCGGCGGCTGTCTCTGCTCTCGCCCAATTCGGAGCCCAAAGACCAGAGCTGCTTCCCAACATCCGAGTGGTCTTGGCTCGTTGTCAGTTGGACGAGGATGATGAAGTGCGTGACAGAGCGGTCCTTTACAGCGCCATCCTCGACTCCGAAGACCGCGGGTTGATTGACGACTACATCATTAACGTCCCTAAACCAAACCCGGTATTACTGGAAAAGGCTTTGAGAGACCATCTTGAAACTAACCCTGATGAGCCATTTGATGTAATGTCGGTGCCAACGACTGAAGAGCCTAAGCCAGAGAAGGAGGTTATTGAGATTGAAGCCCGCAAGCCGGTTCTTCTATCGCGTGAGGAGCAATACGCTGATCAGATCGCTTTGATTCCTGGTATCGCCAAATTCGGTCCTCTTTTCAAGACTACAGACACTGTTGAGCTGACGGAAGAAGGGACAGAGTACCGTATCCGCTGCGTTAAACACATTTTTGCTCGCCACATGATCTTGCAGTTCGAATGCCTGAACACCCTAAGCGATGTGCTGTTAGAAAGAGTCCAGGTCCGCCTAGAAACTCCACCCGAATACAAGATTATATCCGAGATCCCTTGCGACAAACTTCCATACGACAAACCAGGAAACGTCTTCTGCATCCTAGAGTTCCCTCACGCTACGCTAGACAGTCTGGGGACTTTTGGGGCGACATTAGAGTTTAGCGTCCGCGATTGCGACCCGACAACCGGTGTCCCCGAATCTGGCGATGGCTATGACGATAACTACCCGCTAGAGGAAATAGACATCGGATGCGATGACCAGTTACGCACGCGAGCTGTGACCGACGACTGGGACGCCACTTGGGAGAGGTCTTCTAGTGCTATAGAAGTCTGCGACACCTTTGTGCTATCCCAGACCGATGCTCTAGAAGCTGCTAAAGCGGTTTGCGAGCATTTGGGTCTCCCGAAGACGGCGATAGTTGGGGAGGCGGTTAAGGAGATACGGGGCTGTGGGTTGTTCAGGAATGGTGCCCCAGTGTTGGTCAGGGCTAGGTTGGCTATGAGTGGAGGCGGGGTGACTATGCAGCTAGCCGCTAGGTCGCCTAGGGAGGATGTAGCCCAATTACTTCTGGCCGCTGTCGGTTAAATTTGTATTTTATTGTTTTTTTTTTGTTAGATTTATGTTAGATTCTATTAGAGTTAGTTCAGGATGTTGTATTTATGCCGTAATACTTAATCTGTTCTGGAATTTAACTGTCTTATTACTCCCTTATATAACAGTTACTAGAATATTTCAGTGTATTAGGTACGTATTATGAATGTATACCTAAAATTCATACAAAATGTGTTTCTTATTTTTAAGACTGAAATTACCTTATCCACATGTACCGAAAAGTTCATAACACGATCACATAATAATCATTTCAGTCTTAAAAATAAGATACAACAATTAAATACAATATTTAATATTAGTCGAAGTCTAAATATTGTACTTGCTATGCCAACTAAGTATTCATTCCATATTATTAATGTACTTTCGTGAACTACTATTATATTCAAATGTGTATTAATTTATGATGAATGTGATAAAATCAATAAAAGTGCATTTAAAATGATGGCATGTTTTTCTTGTTCATCTAAGAATAGTTCTGAGTGCCTAGTTTAGGTTTTTCAAAACCGATCTAGCAGTGAAAATCGAAGCAAAGTATGGAGCGAAGCTAGTGCAGCGCGGGTACCACTAGGTGGCGACTCTTTCGTCATACAAATTCCCTATCATTCGCCACTACTCTAACGGTGTAAAATCTCGCACTCAACATTATTATTATTTTTAAGTTTATATGTAGTTCAACAAAAACAATAATGTGTCTTTATGAATAATGATTTATTAGAAAAATAACAAAATAGTCAAACTATAGTATATATCTGAATAACAAAACGTAAATTCTTCGAAATCACCTATAAAACAATATAATAATGAAAAAGTAAAGATTTTAGAGTCAACTGTTTCTATCCTATTAGTGGTATGTCAATGAGAAAGATTGTCAGTATAAAAAGTAATAGTTATAAACTTACATACAAAAATAAGAAAACTATACTGTTAACAACTTAAAACAGTCATTTGTTCCTTAAAATAGATCATCTATTTGAAGTCTATTTTATAGCTGTTATAACAGTTATACTTATTAATAGACTTGTTTTTTTCTATATTATGACTGTACCGACTTAAATTCAGATTTGTTTCCATATGAGATTTATAATATTAACTCTTCACATAATAATACCTTTAAATCTGTTCTAACATACTGAGTGTTGAAAAAGTTAAGAACGTAACTCAGGGGGGTACAAGCTATGACAAGAAAAAAGTTTTACGACATTTGAAAATTGAACTGCGTCACCTTTTTCGGCTAACTGTACCCTGTTTTTTAACACCCTGTATAAGTACTTAAATTAATGTACCTATTTCATAAAATACAAACACGTGAAAAAAAGACTTTTAACTTTGTCAACACTTAAACACTAAAGAATTGGACTGATTAGACCTAATGATTATGACATTAATATTCGGTCAAAAATATATAAGTACCTAAGTATAGGACTCAATGCTCAGCAACGATAACGTATAATCTTATCACTAATTAATAGAAAAATAGTTTTTTTATAAGTCAATATTACGAACTAATAGGTTTTATTAAAATATATTTCAACAAAGTATATTAATTACTAGAAGAACGTATGTTGTATGATTTGTCTATGATCCTACATATTTCTAAATAGAGTTTATTGTCACTTATGAATAAACAGGGTGTTGCAAAAATGGTATACTAAGCCAAAACCTAACATGCTGCACACGTATGTTTCGGCTTAGTATACCTTTTTGCAACACCCTGTATTATTTTAATCGGTTTAGATCTGGATTTAGTTATACTCGTACATAGGATCTATAGCTACACTTTATTATTACTCATAATGATACGAATGATGAATCGATACAAAATACTCGTAGTATCCACACTATCCACTCTAGTTATTACTTATCTATAATATAATAACAATATTTTATAACACCTCGCTGTTTGTACTTATGAGAAAGTATCACAGTTCTTAATATATTAAATTAAAAAAAAAACAAGAAATAGTTACAACAAACACCCACCAGGGGCGCTGCTGGTTTCTTCAGACAAAACTATTCCTACACTTATTACACTTAAGTTCGGACAAAAAAACTTGAAAGTTTCTGAAGTTGGATGCGATTACACTTTCGTACCTTGTCAAATTAACAAACCGCTTATTCATTCTTTCAAAGATATAAGGTTGGTTAGTTTGACAAAGCCCAAAAGTGTCATCACAGCCAACTTTATTTGGGCCGTATTGTACATAATATGTTATATGTATTAGGTATGGTTCACTTATTTCTTCGCCAGTCTTTATTTATACCTTAAATACATTCATGAGATACCTACATCTAATAAATATTTGCTTGAATATATTTTAGTAAACAAATCAATGGCAGAATATACACAGCCATAATAAAAAATATGAAACTTATATATTTTTTTTATGGTTCAATCTTACACAAGAATAGGTCAACAGTCTTCATGGAAAAACTTTCCTAATATATAAACTGATATAATATTTGAAATGAATGTATTTACCAATACTGTTAAGTTTTTGATGCTAGTACTGACTATAATACTATTATAATAATGGTATACTAGATTTCTCATTAGAAATCCCTTGCCAACTTTCAAAGTTCATATTGGCAGGAGATAAAACCCTAAAACTCAAATTCACTTTCGCATTTAGCACACCGAGCCCGCTGCACGACACCGTTATCGACGTAGCTAACCGTACAGCGCTTTGATTGGTGGCACGTGAATTAAATACTTTATCGGCATCGATAAAGATGCCGTGCAACCCAGTCTCGTCCTTACATTTATGTAAATCCACTCTTACACACATTACGTTTCGAATATATTGTAGTAATTCTGGTTGGTACCTGTCGCCATGTCGGTCGTATCTTCTGTCCCGCTCCCGCCGGCTATGCCTTCGATGACGCGCACTGATTGGTTCAATATCTCAGCCTGTTCCAGACATTTCGTTACCACTTGCCTGTGAAAATACAAAATTACACTTAAGACACTTCCAAATTTTCAACACTTACTGTGCTACCACAAAAAACTTTAAACACTGTTTAACAAGTGTTTAAAACGAAATTTGACAGATTTTGTAGGCGTTTGACAGCGGTAAACACCTGTTAAATACTGTCTAAGTTTTTGTGGTAAGGCCCTTAAAATTCTGTACAATCATTATCATCTAAATCTGCTTACTATCGTCAAATGCTGGACATAGGCCTTTCCGTCCTCTACCTTCCTAATCCAGCCATTACTAACCACCTATCTAAGGTCGTCGATAACATACAATTCTATTCTCTGTAAGTACCTGCACCTGGCTCTCTCGAGTGGAACCTTTGTGCATAACATATCCCCAAGGTCTAAACTGCCTTCCTAAGCTTGGACCATTTCCCACCACGCTGGTCCGCTGCGGGTTGGTGGGTTCATATATCTAGATGTGATAACGTACAATAAAATCTAAGAATTTTAAATGATGTAATAGGTATATTTTCATGTCGTACCTGTATCGCGAGATCCTTATATCGTTGGAGTTGGAGCCACTTTTGATGAATATCGCTTTCAAAGTGCACTCAGAGTTCGTCCCTTCCCGGTATATGATGCTATAAATAAATGAAAGAAATAATTGATTACTTTTATTATAATTCTTAGTCAGACTGAAATTGTATAGGTGAATTTCTCAATAGAATAACTATGAAACCGACGTCTTGAAACCACGTGCTAAAAATATATATGTCTGAAAAATATAAATGTTTTGAATGGGAAAGCCTGAACTTATAACTCTGGTCTGGTCTTAGGAAATACTACTTCTTTTTTGCTAAAGGTTTACGTTAAGTTTAATCGTAGCTCCGTTAGAGGCGCCACTTACTATGCAAGATAACATAACCTATTTTCACTTTCGCAAAATATACACACCTAATGTATGACACCTACTTTATTAAAGGTATAAACTGCAATATACCTACACTTAAAATTATACTATAACCACATACAAGAATAAGACCAGCCTTCACTATACCTCATCAAAACGGCCGTGGGAATCAACTGTTTCTATCATATTTATTAGTCAATGAGAAAGATTGTCAGTACAAAAGCTAATAGTTATAAACTTTATTACATACAAAAAATACGAAAACTGCACTGGTAACAACTTACAACAGTATAAAACAGCATTTTTTTTACTTAAGGCTGTCACTAAAGCTAGAAGAAAATCAGAATCTGTCAAATCTAGTGAGGGGGGGTTGAGGTATGCGGGGCGTTCTACGGACAATGACATGAAATTTTAACATAGTACTCGAAAACATTAAAGTGAAGACATGCCACTTTGTTAAAAATATACTAAGTAAGTAATATTGTTTTGTAAGTGATACGAAAATATTTATTTTTAATATTTAATAATTAATTATATAAACCTGTGCCGATATTTATACAGGTTGTTGCAAAAAGGGTATACTAACTAAGCCGAAACCTACGTGTGCAGCATGTTATTGATGTTTATGTCTAAGCCTGGAAATGAAATCAGAATGTAAAAATTCGCGTTTTTTTTCGCGAATTAAGTATAGCCTCACATGGGGGCAGATTTTAATATTACAGGGACTACAGGGTGTTGTATTAAACTCTGCCACCATGTGAGGTATAAGCATAGTAAATAAAAAAAGTATAGTTAGCCGAAAGGGCGATACTCAGGGGGTCACTCTGAATAACTTTTATCCTACGTATTTTTTTATATTCGTGAAAAAAAAACGGTTCTCCATATAGGTATTTTTTTTTGGTCACGTGACCTTTTAGTTTGACGACCTGTTTTATTTTGGTGTTTTAAAAGCAGAACAGTAGTTTGCAGAACTCTGCATATACAGGGTGTCCCAAAAGGTTACGTAGCTGGCAAAGGTGGTGATATGGGGTGGTCTGGGTGAGGTATAATATGTACTTAAGTATGTGTATTTTGGATATGATAGAAATAATATTTTTGTTTCTTAAAACCAAAAAAAATTAACACCTTGTTGCGCTCTTTTGCTCACTGTAAGTACCTACAAATATTGCTGTATTAAAAAAATTGCGGTTTTGTAATAACGATTTAAAAAAAAGTTATTTTCAAGTCAAGGAGTCAGTACCTAATTACGATTTCAGCCAACACCAAGTGAACTGAAAAAAAATAGGTAGTTCTAATTATTCTATAATCACTTTAGATCGCAAACATTGTAACTCCACTTTTCTCGGCGAAAAGTCAATAAGTGTCAGTTGGTGTCAATTAGGGCATGCAATACCGGAATAATTTTCAATACCGGTATTGAGTTTCGGTATTCTTCTTCTTCTTCTTCTTATCGTGTCGACGACAAACCAACAAAGTCGCTAAATAATACATGCCCAGAACTGGGCCACTGATACTGCACCGCTGCTAGCGATCATGAGCTCTTCCCGCGTACAGGTGTAGGGACACGCGGGGCATGATGTAAGGTGCACCATAGTTTGTGGCGCTTCACACAAGCAGTTCAGATTTTGTGCATCCGTAAATCCCCACCTAGCCATATTGTCCTTACTACGACCGACCTGTGTTCGAAGTCGGTTTAAAGACTTCCAGGTCTCCCAAGGCAAGTTATGTCCAGGTGGGAGGTTTTCGGACAGCTACACAAATGGGGTTGGAAGGGACACTTTTTGACGCCAGAGAGCACACCTCGCTTGCGCTTGGCCAGTGTTCAGTGGATCAACACATTTCATAAAGCTGCGTCGACTTGGCAGCCTTTGCGGCGCAGGGATGAAGCCATGCATGGGATGTCGTGTGTCGTCCATTTTGGCCCTTTCTGCGGAACTTGCCACAGTCCTGCGGACGTCCGGGGGCGCTATGCCAGCCAGTGGATAAAGCAGCTGTACCGGAGTCGGTTTTAAACAACCAGTTATAATTCGGCACGTTTCATTAAGTGCAGTATCCACCAGTTTGGCGTGGGCAGATCGACCCCATACTGGACACGCATATTCTCCTACGGAGAACGCAAGCGCCAGTCCAGACGTCCGTAGCACCTGTGGTGAGGCTCCCCACTTTGTGGTTGTAAGGCGCTGTAGAATGTTGTTGCGGGAGTGTACCTTCTTTTTGACATTTTCACAGTTCTTGCGATAGGTGAGTGACCTGTCCAGGGTAATACCCAGGTATTTAGGGTGACTATTATGAGCAATCGGCACCCCCTGCCACGTGATATCAAGTTTATGTCCCGCTTGATTGTTGCGAAGATGGAAAGCGCAAGATTCTGTTTTTGATGGGTTAGGCTTGAGGGAGTTTTCCTTGTAGTAGACACTTAAATTATTAAGAGCTACGGTGAGGTCAGCCTCAACTTCCTCAAAGCTCGTGTGTTGCGAAGTTAGTGCAAGGTCATCTGCGTAGAGAAAGCGGGACGTATTTGGGCTCGATGGTTGGTCATTTGTGTAGATGTTAAAGAGGAGCGGGGCTAGAACGCTACCCTGTGGCAGGCCGTTCTTTTGGGCTCTCCAACGACTTCGTTCTGTGAGAAGGTTGACTTGGAAGTGACGGTTGTGAAGAAGTTCGCGGAGTACCATAACGAAGCGATGATCCCCAGTCATAGTTTCCACCTTCCACAACAGTCGCCTTAAGTTTACTGTGTCATAGGCAGCGGACAGGTCCACAAACACAGCGCCAGTCACCTTCCCCAGCTCGAAACCATCTTCGATGTGTTGAGTGAGTTTCAGTGTTTCGGTATTACTACTTCGGGATTCCGGTACTAATACCAGTATCAGCCCCTGTTCCACAATGTCTGGTTAGTCGCTACCTGTCGGATAAAATACATACTGTCACTGTCTAAAAAATAATAACAGAAAGTGACAGCATGTATTTTATCCGTCAGGTAGCCACTAACCAGACATTGTGGAACAGACCCTTAGACTTTCTTGTTGTTATAAATGGCAAATATTGTGTTTAAAGGACTATAGGCCAAAATTAAACAAGAAAAGGCAATCAAATTCTGTAATTATAGATATAGATTTCTACGACAATTGAGTATTAGAGTTAAAATTATAGATTTGAAAAAAAAAATTTGGTGTCGGTTTACGCATGGGCAACAGTAGATTTGCAACGGCCAAAAACTACATTAAACTATTGGAAACAAGTGCGCTTTCATAGTATATAAGAACACAAGGCTAACTATACCTTAATCGCCTTATTTATAGCCTAAAAAGTCCGATTCCGGTATTTCTTCAATACCGGTATTAACTTTCAATACTGGTATTGAAAAATACTTAATTTTTATCCGAGTTCCCGGTATTGCGTTATTGTATGCCCTAGTGTCAATAGAAACGTTTTTTGAATTTACATGTTTTGTTTTACTCTTTATTCGAAAAAAAAAACTGTATTCCGCATTTTACAATTTGTTTTCCTCTAAACCAGAAACGTGATTTTTAAACAAGAAAATTTAGTAATTCCCTTTATTCTCATATACAACGTGCGATGTAGGCGAGCGTGAACGAAAACTATGCAATAAGCCTTTGTTTTTATTACTACTGTACTAAAGTACAATAACATACTCAACAATGTAAATAATTTTTTTTTGCAATATTGTAAAATTAAGATCTAATTATTAACATGAATTTCAACTTTTTTTTGCATATATGCGTCGAATGACGGCATGACGGCTGCTGCAGCTTCGTGCTGTCCAGACCTCCAACCAATCCCACCAGTACTGCAGGTTGCGTTGAATACGAGCCATTCTCTTCGACTTGACAAAACAGGTGCTCCTGGAAGGGCCATAAATCGCACGGCACCCGTACCGTATAGAGGCAACGGACTCCTTTGCAACAGCCTCCCAGATTCGGAAGTAGCCCATGCACTGCATGGCGAGCACAGCTCCAGCAATTTTTTCGTAATGAATCCTTGGGATTTCAGTCCTCTAGGAACGCGGTTACTATTTTTAAGCTAACAGCCAGCGCAACAACTCCCCCGTGGTTCTCATCCTGCTCCGACAGTGAACGAACGCAAAGTATTGTACCCACTATCGATCACGCATTTCGGATGCCAAACTGACTGTCCGAAAGGTCGAGACCGTACCACCACAGAGGTATGACTCGTTCGAAGAGCTTGTCAGGCTCTTACAGCAGTTAGATGTGTCGGTCAACAGAAAGATAATCTACAGGCCTGCTTTATTTATTTAGGAGCACTAATGTGGCCTCCTTTCAGTCATTGAGAAACTCACTGGCTCAGGCTGCTGTTGAACAGGAAGATAGACTGTCTAAACAAATCCTTTTTAGGCTAGTTAAAAAAAACTTTAGGTAGGTAGTATGTTAACTAGAACTACAAATAAAACAGTATATTTGTCTCCTCTTAAAGTTGGTCACGAGGAGTTACGATGATTACGATCTGAGGTGACGCTGACGATATACAAGGTGTTGCAAAATGGGTATAAGCTAAGCCAAAAGTGGATTTAGGGGTCATTCTGATCCACTTTTCTTCAACAATTTTGAAAATTCACAAAATAAAACCTTTTACAAAGAAACTTATTCGATCACGTGACTTTTTACTATAGAGACCGAATTTATTTTTCGAGAATTTCCAAAACTAGTAGAACAAAAGTTGTTCAGAATAACCCCCTGAGTCACCCCCTTTTGGCATAGTATAATCTTTTTGCAACACCTGTATAGGTAATATCAGGTTTACCTGGGCCTGTAGAGTGAGATTTGACCTGGCAAGGGGAGTCACAATAGATCTTTTAGGTTGCAGTGGCGAATGGGCACTGGTTGCCCTGCCCTTTTCTATAACTATAACTATATGTAATTTTATGGCAATTCAATAATGATATAACATTTACATATTTGAAAAAATAATTAAAAATATAGGTACATTATCTATAACCTATAAAAAAAAACTGGTTCAGCCCTTCCTTTAAACTTATATCACCCCTCTATTTCCTTCAGGGGTTAAAAAGCTGTGTATTTAATATTTTTATGAGTTTTTTTTAATATTAGACGACCGAATGGCGTAGTGGTTAGTGACCCTGACTACTGAGCCGAAGTTCCCGGATTCGATTCCCGGCTGGAGCAGATATTTGTTTAAACACAGGTATTTGTTCTCGGGTCTTGGATGTGCCCGTGTAATGGCAATAGGCCCGCCCCCTATTACATTGGGACTTAAACAACACTGGCGAAAAGTGGTTGCAGCAATGCGCCTCTGCCTACCCCGCAAGGGAGTACATTAGTACAAGGCGTGAGTGTGTATGTATGTGTGTATGTAGATAACGTCGCACTTAACCGCTTTTTTTGCAAAGCTTGTTAAATACCTTCATAGATTTAAAAAAATATGTACATTTTAGTTCTTAAATGTTTAAAAGTACTTACTTATTTTTGAACACCCTTTAGTGTACAGACTACCACATCTTAAAATATATATTATTAAAATTTACGGTTTTTGGTTTCAAATAAAACAAATTGTGAACTTAATTTTTAACACCCTGTATATTGTGTAGCTTACCTAGCATACACAACCGTTAAAAAAAATAAAGTTAAATTATTACCCCTCAGAATATAAACAGGCTCGCGCTTTGGCATACTGTATTGACCGTATAGTTCTTATTCGGAGAATCTAATAAGTGTCATTATGTGTAATGTTTACCTTTATCTATGCATCTGTAACTCTATAGTAAAAAATGTAAACAAATCGAAAAGGCAAAATGTTTTCTAATAATTTTCGGCTTTTCTCCATCTAAAATGTTTAGAAAATTTACTTTTCATAGCAAATGCATATGTATTATAATATTTGTAGTCATAATTTGTTGATTTAATCAGTTTTTGTGAAATATTTGATTAAAAATAAAATGGCGTGGGTATCGTTCCTAACAGGCCGCCACCAGGGCGACGACTGAAGAAATCTGAAATCTGTCACGGCGTCATCATTTTTAAACCGGAATTTATTAGTTTTTTGCAAAAAAAGTTGACTTCTGGTCCATTAAATCCAACTCTTTAAGGTAACTTTGTTAAGAATTTAATTACCTACACATACATATAAGATTCCATGAAAATGGGCCCTCTGATTTCGAGGGTTTTTTCATAATAAGTCGAAAAATGGCAAAAGACATGGTATGTTTGCAATTTTTTTTAACATACTTATTATAATCCTGCACCAATTTCTAAGCAAATAACATGTTGAGTATACCCTCTGCTACAATATATATTTTTCTCAAAGTGATAGAAGCTACCGTTTTTCCAATCTAATCAAGTATATCAAGCCGACTTTAGCATTTTAGGTTTCGTAATCCCCTTAAATGACGTATTTGAAGTCTATTTTGTACCTATGTGTTATATAAGCTTTATAAATTTTATTCTGTTTTTGTGCGTGTACAAATAAAGAATATTCTATCTATTTATCTATTTTTAGCTGTTATAGGGAACAGTAATTATACTTATTAATACCTATGTTTTTTTTTCTATAAGTAAATAACACCAGCCTCCACTATACCTCTTCAAAACTCCCGTAAGCTCCGCCAGGCGGCGCTGCGCTCGCTCCGCCTTCTGCTGCAGCGCGAGGCGGCGCGCGGGGGACACGCCGCCGTGTTGCATCTCGGACTGGGTTGTTACACTGGAATAGAACATGTTGTTGGGAATGAAGGAAGCTATGAAATGAATCAAAGTAGTCGGCTTCATAAGTAATAATTTACACTTTTTTACCTTGTCAAATTCACTATCGGAGATTAGTGATTAATGTATGTAAATTGATAGCTTGTAAGTTTGACAAGTCACAAAAATGTATTGCTACTTATGAAGCTGAACGTGAACCAGGATAAAAATACTCTTGCATAGCAAACGTGTTTTTTCATAGGTAGATTAGAAAATAAATGTGACAAAAAAGGTCTTAGACGCATTTTACAAGAACTGGAAAATGGAAGCCTAGGTGGTGGGAGACCATAGGTTAGGCCTGTAGGACGCAATAGGTAAAACCAAAAAACAGTTAAACCATACTCACATGAAATCGTAAATGTACATAAAAAACCCTTTCAGCTCGGTAAAAAACAGTTTCACCAGCGAAAAAGCTTGACTGCCATCCAAAGAGTTCTCAATACCACTGTCTATGGTGTATCCATCTCTGGCTGACATATCTTCATTGAATACTAGATTTCCATTCTTATCACTATGTTCTTCTATTATTACATCAGGTTCATGTATATTGCAATACTGAGATATGTTGGTAGAATTGTCACTTAGCTCCAAATATTTTGTCATGTTATTCGATATAGTATCAGCCTGGATGTCTGTTATATTGTTGTTAGATTCATCGTAGTCCAGTGCGTCTAGATCTATGCTAGATTTCAGTTTGTCTTCGAATTCTTTTATAGCATCTACGTTTCTGATGATTTGTGTGTTGTTATTAGTAGTTTTGATTTCTTTGTTGACTGTGTTGGTAGTTTTAGGTTCTTTGGTGGGTATTTTTGGTGATTTCTCCACAGTCATGTTTTTGTCGTTGTCGAATTTCAACTTCTTCAGGTCGCGACCGAAAGTTCGCACGATTTTCACTTCGTTATTCGGAGCTAGTTCCACCTGGAAATTAATAAACATACAGGGTGTTATGCAAAAGTGGTATAAGCGCAATTTCAGACACAAACGGAGTAACAGGCAAAAGGAGTGATTCTGGGGTTCATTTTAAACATATTTTGTTCCACGACTTTTGGAAATTTAAGAACGCTTCAATCGTTTCTCGATGTTTATAGATAGGGTAGGCGAAATGAGCCCCTCGAATGACGTATCAGCTGTCCTTAGTACATATACACCCAGGGCTTTTTGTGCATAAATATATTTAATGTAATTTCAACTCAACATATATTTTATGTAGCGCTCCTTGAATGAGGTTTTTGTCCAGCAGTACATTACTAATGGCTGATGATAATGATGACAAGCAGACTGACCGTATCGTTGATAAATTTTGCTAGTTGTGTCCAGCTATATTTTAAGATTCTAATATTGTGCGACGCTATTTAAGTTTGCCACGGAGTAAGAACGATGATGATGATGATGATGATGATGATGATACTGACCGTGTCCCTGGCGCTGAGTGTGGGCGAGGACTCGCTCAGGGCGCGCCACGCCGGGTAGTGCTTCTTCAGGTACTCTAGCACGTCTGTAGGCTTCTTTATTACTGGAAGTGTAAAATGGTGAAAATGAATAAAAAAATATGTTTGAGCGAAATTAATATAATATCATAGGTTTATGTTACTGTAAGGAAAAAGGAATATTTGCAAGTTGGAAATCGTTGAAGAGTGGACGAGTTTGTATTGTTCTGTTGCGCAATACACGCAAATGATTTTGGATCATCGGTCAGCGTTTAATACCGTGAATCGTAGCATATAAATAATCTTTGTTAAAAATCCAATACCAACTTAAATTTAAAAATAACCCTCCCTTTTTGAAGTGTTAAGCAGATGTACTACGTTTACTTTTTTTTTCAAAATTCGAAATTCAATTTATTACGTTCAGGCTTAGTGTATACCCTTTTTGCAACATCCTGTAGAATTAACTACATCATAACGTTAAAACTCACATTTCTCAGTATCCCCTTCCGGCTCGGGGTCTCTATGCACGGTGGGGAAGTCGGCCGGCGCACTCAGGACGTCATTTAGAGCTTGCTCCGCTTCCGACAAGTCCGAGTTGCTTGTGTCGCGGTCCTGGAGTGTAAAATGTGTGGGAATAGATTTAAGATTGACAAACAGTGAGAACAAGATTTACGGACACATACAAAAACAAAATGAGAATAGATTTAAAGAGATGAAAATATAAACGACAAAATACCAGCTGTTACAAGTACTTTGTATAATGTAGCTTGAGTCTTACGACGCGACGTTTGATTGACATGCTATATTTTACAAAGTTTAAGTAAATTTTTGTGTGAGTGTAAAATGTGCGAGGATGGAATTTAGAAAAGAAAATAATATAAAGATACAAAATAACAGCGATCAGATGTTTGTTAATAAATATCTATTCATGTATCTGTATGATGACAATACCGAGTTGCATGTGTCGTGGTCTTGACGGTCAAATAATTAGATGAAATAAAAATTTTGTGTGAGTGTAAAATGTGCGGGTATGGGTTTTAGAGAAAAATAAGGAAACCACAAAAAAAACTGTGTCGCACCTCGTACTAGCTAATCATAAATGCAACCGAAATGAATGGAGAATCTGTTTTATTCTACGGTTTCAGAGTAGAATAATGCGTTTTATTATAAGGAGGGGGGCTTTGTACGTCGGGTACACTAAGCAAAACGATGATTAGGTACTTATAAACTCTCACTCTCTGTAACAAAATTAAATACAGATTTTGTGTATTTCTTACCTTCAAATATCTTATGAGCAAAACACCGTATCCCACTATTGTAATGAAATCGGTGAACTTTATGTCTATTTTCAATGTACCTGAAAAATTATTATTTTTAGTTATTATTTAACCATCAATTGATTAATTTGTATCCTTTAAAGCAGATACGAGTGGAGAGCTAATAATTATTTTTATATTAGGTACTTTTAATTTATAAGTAGCTAGAGTCTGATCACAAGGAAAAAGTCAAGTCAAATGTTTTTATTCATCGTATAAATATATTTTTTTCTGACGAACGTCAATTTTTCAAAATTACTCTAAAATCAACATACCATTCTTATTCCCACACTTCTGCACGCAACCCGACAGTTGTTCCACCACGTATGTCATTCTTGTGTCATTCTGGAACATTCTCTTGACACATTCTAGCACCTCGTGCAAGTACCACGGAGGTTGGAGGCTGTTGGAGGTGGTTGCCTCGTTCTGTGGAATAATATCATTTTCAGATAGTATTTGAGCCATAAAATGTGTTAGTAACTATGTGACCTTATACTAGTATATGTAAGTCTATTCTATTCTCAGTGGGGGTGTAAGTACCTGCAACTGGCACACTCGAATGGAACCTTTGTGCATATCCCCAAGGTCTAAACTGCCTTCCTAAAGGTCTTCGCACATTATAACAACTCACCGGCGACTCGACTCTATGCTAGACATTGATATTTAAGCCCTGTGTCATATCTTGAAGGTTTAATTTCAAAAATGATTACAAAGTAGTGTACAACGCCTACGCAGTACGCCAGTGGCCTACGCATCGAAAACTAAATGTCATTTTTTGAAATTGAACCTTGAACATATGACACAGGGCTTAAATATCAATGTCTAGCATAGAGTCGAGTCGCCGGTGAGTTGTTATAATGTGCGAAGACCTTAAGCTTGGACCATTTCACACCACGCTCGTCCACTGCGCGTTGGTGGGTTCACATAATTATGAAGATGTAATGAAATAATAGTGCGAGAAGCCAAGTCTAGAGTACAACTATAGTATACAAACACTTACCTGTAATACGTTGGTAAGAACATCCTCCATAGTCTGAACATAGCAGCAAATTAATTCATCCTTCCTGTTTTCAAAATTATCCTCCATAGCCGTATTTTTTTCACAATATACTTTTAATTCCTTTTCTACCTCTTGGTACATTTTAGAAGGTTTCTTCTGGTAATTTATCAAACCCCATAGGTCATTATTGACATTGTATTTTGGTAGCAAAGATGGACTTTCAAAAGGCATATTGCAACCGAAAGTTTCCCCATGATTTCCGATTTCTATGTTTGTAGTAGAATTGTCATGATTTCCGGTATAATTTGCTACGTTTCCGGTAGTTATTGTTACGTTTTTGGTAGATTTTTCGCCGAAAAATATTGGCGATGTCTGAGCGTCTACCACTTTAGATATTTCGCCATTTATGTCCATTTCGAATGAAGTCATAGATTCATTGCAATTTATACCTTTATCCACTTGGTTTTGCCTACTTTCTTCAATATTCGCTAGATTTTTAAACGGCGATTTCGTTTGTGCGTCAAAAATGGATGATTTTTCTTTGACTGTAACATTATCTACAGTGATTTTAATGCTGCTGAGGTCCAACTGTACAGATGTATCGTTTGAGATGAAATCTTTCAGTTCTTGTAAAGTGAACGTTTGAATACCGGATATTTTTGCTTCGTGTTTCAAATCTTCATCGTCGGTTATGAGAACCTGAAAATATGTATTTAGTAATATCAGCGCTGCAGTCTTACTGTAGCTTCATGCTGAGACTCAGCAGCTGAGTCAGAGGCCTTTTACTGTCACAACATAAAATATACACAACACTGTTAACAATCCTCTTTTTTGTAGTACTTAAAATATTCTTGTTAGGGTAAGTATGTTGTATGTTGTAAATTTATATGAATAAATGTCTATCTAAATAAATAAAAATACAGAGTAAATTTCTCGAATAGTCTACCCTACAGAACCCTTTTATGTTTTACGTTGTTTTGGCAGAACCCTAGCTTAGGTGCAGCAATGCACCTTTGCCTACAACACGAGGGAGCACATTAGGACATTGCTGTTATGTTGTACACAAATAGGTGGACTTACCACATGATAGCGATCTCTAGCAAGTTTCTTGCAACAATTGACAATTCCGTTTTCATCAATAATGTTAATGCGTATTTCTTCTCTTTCTGAAAATATAGAAAAATATATTTTTTAACTTTTATACTAAGCTTATAATCAAATGCAAGTGTAGCTTTCGCCTGATGTCATCATGATCACACATGACATCAAAGTATGACGGATGTGAAATGTGCAGACATAGATAATGTTCGAAGTGCAATACACATGTTGCAATCGTGGTATTACTAAGCCGATCGGGTGTGAATCTAGGGGAGTCATTTTCGAAAAATTTTGTTTCACGACTTCAGTATATTAGTGAAAAAATGGAAGATCCCATAACAAAAAGTCACGTAACCAATTTTTTTTTGTGAATTTGCAAAATTCCTAGAAGAAAAGTAGTTCAGTATGACCTCCAGAATCAGTTTTCAACTTAGTTTTTTTATTAGTAAAAAGCATAGAACAACGGGGACTCGGGAGTAAAAAGCATATATTTTTGCAACATCTGCTGTTGCTAGATAAACGTCACAAAATGCGATTCGCAGTAAATACGGTGTGATTGGTGGAACGCGCAATAAGCGCATTACACTTAGTTTATCGCCGTCGATAAAGAACCCGTGTAGCTCAAATAAAATTTTCGCTGTAGTTCAACATACCAACATCTGTACAGTCGGCCAGCAGCCTCAGACAGCGGCGCGCGGTCTCCGCCAGGGGGCGCCCGCGACTGTCGCCGCCGCCCAGAGACAATAACTCTGTGCGGGTAGCGTGGGACACCATCAGCCGGCATTGCGGGTCTGCGGGTTGGAAAACAGATAAAATAATCGCTTAAGCCTTTAACATGTTGGGGAAAAATCATGATGAAATGTTGTTTTGAAAAGCTGAATCTGTACACTTTTGCAGTTGACTGTATTATCTCCATTGTCAGTTATCTAACCGACAGGGATTGATTTATAAACGTCATCTCCATATAAAATTCATGACAGACGCGTCAAAAGTTAACCACTACTCCCTGGTTATGCTCTAACCGAGAATGGAGAAATTGAAACTTGTCAGGCAGAAATCGAAACCAAATGAACCAGCCCATAATAATCTACTGCACTGCTTGCCTCTTCCAACTTTGGACATTGGAGGTTTTTTTTCCCCTAATATCCATAATTACATGCTTGGTGACATCACATAATACAGAAAATTCGAGATCTGAGACAAATATTTATGCGACCTAGGACCATTGGCACTAGTCAGTGTTACGTGCCACTCTCACAACTTATAACACCCGTTTAAAAAGTAGCTTACCCATCCGCACCAACATGTCAACGAAAGCTAAGTGTCCCATCAGTATCTGTGTGTCAGCGACTATGTACCAAAGATGTTTGTTGCAAGAGTCTCTGCCCAGACTACGGAGTCTCTGGATGTTGTATGGCTTGATGAATGGATCGAGGTGGCACGGTTGTTGAGGATATGTGGTGGGCTGTGGATGAGGAAATATATTTAAAGTATATTACTTATATAAGTTATGTTTGTAATTTTTTGCACTTTCCCCTTTTCTTTTGTATAATTTCTCTCCTACGAGGTAGTCTGGAAGAAATTACTCTTAGTAATAAGGCCGCCTTTTGTACCGTCTATATTGTGCATATTCTATTGTAATTTCTGTTTTTGTGTGCAATAAAGAATGATCTATCTATCTATCTACTTATGGTATGAAGAAAGGAGGTCATAAGTGTCACTCTAGTCGATCGGTAATTAAATAAATTAGTTAAATATGAGTTTGTATGCGTTTTATTAGTTTCTATAGTTACCGACAGGGGCGCTAATCAAGATGTAACAAAATACAAATATTGGGGTGACTATAAATTGATTTACCTATCGACTAGAGTCGAAGATATTCGTGATTGGCACACTTAGGGCCACTTGCACAAACATATTAAATCTTAGTGTCAAATCTCAAACGTCAGTCCATGTAAATTTATGGCTTAAATCGAGATTTAACACTAAAACTAGATTTAATATGTTTGTGCAAGTCGCCCTTAAAAGCTTAAGTTCTGTAAGTTTAGGAGTCTAGAAGTTATAAGCAATTACATTTCTGCAAGAAATAAATGTTTTCAGTTATTTTAAAACTAACTTCTTGACAAAAAATCTAATAACGGCCTATGAGATAGCATGTGACCATGACCACCCAACATTCACATATTTTTTTATTATCTGCATACACTATACTTACAGCAAATCCATAGACTTCACTTGGCATAGAACTGACACTCTCCAAATCAGTCTTGTCATAGTCAAAACTGAATGACACTCTTTTCTTTGCTGGCAACCTTTCGGGTTTCTCATTATTTTCCACAGTCGTTTTTGCGAGTTTTTCTGAAAAAAAAATGTATGAAATAATGAGGATTTATGATGACTAGATGGTGCGGAGCAGTGGTAGCTCAGTCGGGTAAGCGCCCGCTTCTCACGTAAGAGATGCGGGTTCGAATCCCGGCGCTGACATGTACCAATGAGTTCTTTTAACTTAAGTACAATGTATACCATCGCTCTTACGGTGAGGGAAAATATTGTGAGGAAACCTGCATATCTAGATTTAGCACATCTAGATATGTGAACCCACCAACCCGCAGTGGACCAGCGTGGTGGGCAATGGTCCAAGCTTAGGAAGGCAATTTAGACCTTGGGGATATCCACAAAGGTTCCACTCGAGAGTGCCAGGTGCAGGTACTTACACCCCCACAGAGAATAGAAAAGAATAGATTACTAGATGTACACCTTCGCTTAGCCTTAAAAAGTTTTCCTGTGGGATAAATAGTAGGCTATGTTCTTTCTCAGGGTCTAGACCATATGTATACCAAATTTCATCCAAATCCGTTCAGTAGTTTTGGCGTGAAAGAGTAACAGACAGACAGACAGACACAGCTACTTTCGCATTTATAATATTAAGTTAGGATTAGGATTTATGAGCGGTGGTAGCTCAGTCGGGTGAGAGAGATAGTGGTATACCTTTTAAATGATTCATTTCAGTTTCTCTCGCTAGTGATCCTGTGTCAACTAACTTCCTTCTTCTTTTGGCTAGCAAAATAAGCCTCAGATCATTTTCAGCAAGCTCCACAATCTCTTCATCTCTATCATCTTTTGTACCATTTTCTACACTATCCTGAGACTTTGCTTTAGAATTTTGAGACAAATTTGTATTCAAACACACTGTTTCCAACTTTGTATTGGATGTAATGTTTTTTTGTACATAATCTCTCCTGACTATTTCAGAGTTGTCCGACAAGGTCCTTTTTCTTGATGGTACAAAGTGTGACTCTTCAGTATGCATATCTGTACTAGTCACTACGCACTTTGATTTAGTTAACGGATTCTTAAATTTCTTAATTATACATTTACCGTCTATAGCCTTTTCAGTCACAGTAGGGTCGTCAGTTTGCACCATCTTTGTAGTTTTCGATTTTACGTCAAATGATATAACCCTTTTGATGTTTAACCGCAGATTAAACCTCTGGGACAGTGGTACAGAGGTTTGCTGCACTATTATTGGGGTTTCGTGGAATTTGTGTACCGAATTTTGTACAGTTTTTGATATATTTGGTGCATAGTTTCTTTGGTTGTCCTGCATCATTGGTGCCATCCATGGCTGAGACATATATGGTATATAAGGTGACAAGTATTGCGGGAACATTGGTCTATCAAACATCGGTGTGGATGTATCAAACTGAGTGCCAAAGTTTTGAGACGGTTTGTAGATAGGTTTTGTGGTAAAGTTACTGGTGTTGTAAGGATTGGTGGGCATGTCATTCAGTACACCTGAAGGTTCGGGGTAGCTGTGGCAGTTGTCTGCTTTACTTGGACATTTGAGTTTCTGGAACAATCTTTAATTATTAATTTCTGGAATCACTTATTAATGTGCAGTAATTGTTATTACATTGTGTTGTGTAGGTATACCTTTTTTTAACATACAGCAAAATTATTAGATAACATAATCTGACCAGATTGGCACGGCTTTACAGCTATGTATAACAGAAATGTGTATGATTTTTATTTTTAATAACTATTTTTTACAACTACGTTTACCTCTCACCTTTACAGTAAATAGTATTATTTAAGTAAATGAAGATACACTTAAGTTAATAAAGATTGTCTCTCCATAATAAATTTCCTTGCAACAAAAACCTTCGTAATTGCATTCATGAAATGCCATAAGTTAATGCGTTGCTGAAGGTGCACCCTGTCTGTTTTCAAGTTTCTTTAGAAAAGCTATTACCATCGTTTCTTATTTGGATCTAACCTAGTGCAAGTACCTACCTATAAATCTAGCCGGTATTTTTTTTTGTAAATTAGTATTCCTGTGTTCAAGAAAGTCTTTACTTACCTCATTATCGCTAAGGCACCATGCGGCTTCCCCACTAAGCACGTTAAAATAATAATATTTGCCCGGAAAAGTTTTGGATGGACACAAAATCCAACCGTTTCGGTTACTTTGGTTCACACCTATGCTATCTAATGTTTTAGGATCCATAACGAATGGATTTTCATTGGATTAATACTATCACTGTAATTTTCAGTCACGAAAAGATTTACCTATCACTTGAAAAGTTTTTCCATTTTGTTTGGTAAGCAGAAAAATTTGCAAGCACCCGCGGTATTTGACATTGAAAAGTTGAAGACCCTGTTGCGTAGATGTCAAAGCACTGGTAGGTAAGTATAATATTGTTTATTCTGAGCTTCGATACTTATCAATATTTTCAGTAAGTACACAAACTAGTTACACAACTAAAAACTCAAAAACTTTTATATAATTTTATTTTGGTAAAAAATCTTATAGCTAAATAACACTGAGCAATATATCGAAAGCTTCATTTTTTTAATTTATTAGGAACAATCACAGTTTTTAAAATTAGTTCTATCTAACCCCCACAAAGTCTTAACTAATAAATTCCATACTAAACAGAAAACTGTTATAAATTTTAACTATTTGTCATGGTTTTTTAGAGAAACATGTTATTTTCACTTACTTAAGTAACATAATTAAATGTTCGACAACGCTACCTTGGAACTGAAACAAGTGCAAATATTATAGTATCAAAAAGTTTCAATCAAAGCAACTATAGGTATTTTCCTTCTTTCATATAGGGCAACCAGAATTCCTTCATATTTTAGCGTAGTTTCACCATACTCTTCTAGAACATTATCACCCCTGTTACATTACAACAAGGGATTAGTTGTTGACTTTTGACATATCTAACAGACGCGTGTTTTGAAACTATACAAGGCCAGAACGCAGAGGGTGGGACTGCTCACGTATAGTTTCAAATTAAAATGGTGCCATGATTTACTTGAAAGTATACAAGGCCATTACGCACTAATCGCGTATATTTTCAAGTAAGTTTGGCCAAAATTATGGCTTGAAAATATACTGCAGCAGTTACCACTGCGTACTAATCGTGTATATTTTCAAGTGCCACGCGGCAATGCGACCACTTGAAAGTATACGTGATTAGTTACCAGGTAGTAGGTTTTTATAATTAATACCCATAGATAGATAGGGTAGGCTCCCCAAAACTTGATGAAAAATATGTATTTATTTATTTAATACTTTATTGCACAAATATAACATAAGTGTACAAAAGGTGGACTTAATGCTAAAAGCATTTTCTACCAGCCAACCTACAGGAGGTTTCTAATAGGTCTATAGAGTAATATACTCACGAGCAATCAATAAGTCGAAGTTGCAAAATGTCAACACCAAATTTATTTTAAGAGCTTACATTATATTCAACCGATAACTACCAATCAAAGGTTCGTTGGTAGAAATTGCTTTTTAGCAATAAGTCCGCCTATGTTTTAAAATGCTTCTGTGTAAAATTTGTTTTATGTGTGCAATAAAGTGTATATAAATAAATAAATAAATAAATTACCAAGAATTTTTCAAACATTTAATTTAATATAGAATTTGATCAAAATTTACGTTTTTAGTTGGTAATAATAATATTTTGATGCGCTGTTAATTGTACTTTAATATTTCCGACGGCGTCATTAAGCTAGTCTTTTCCGTTCAGGAGCTATCGCCACTGGAACTTTTTCATTTCTCGTGAGTGTAGTAGGTATTACTCTTACTTCATATAAATAATAAGATATTAGTATTCTTACTTGCAAGTATGATTGCTATAAATATCAATTTATCAATCAAATTAGAGCTTGTTCATCTTTATTTAATAACATTCTTTAGGTATGGCAGTCAGAATAAGTAAATTGTAGTCATGTGTACATTTACCGAAATAGTTAAGTAAAACCGAATCAGCATGTAGGTATAAATTATATGCGACAAGTACGCCAAACAAGCAATGTGCGTAATAGCAATGTATATTTTCAAGCACGATTCAGTAAATCTCAACTTGAAAGTATACGCGATTAGTACGCACAAATCGTGTATATTTTCAAGGAAAATATTTTTTTTTTCACTTGAAACTATACAGTGCTAGTACACTATGGGTGCGTTCTGGCCTTGTATAGTTTCAAAACACGCCTAACAGACTATTGTGAAACTAGGCCTTAACCTGTTGGAAAGTAAGCGTTGTCGGACTCTACCTGTGCTACCACAAAAAACGTTAAACACTGTTTAACAAGTGTTTAAAACGAAATTTGACAGATTTTGTAGGCGATTGACAGCGCTAAAAACCTGTTAAACACTGTCTAAGTTTTTGTGGTAAGGCCCTACAACTCTTACGTATTTTGTTATTAAAATATTCAAAACGTATTTTAAAAACACAGTCAGTCTTATTTTTATTCTTTTAGTAATTATCTAGCCTGAATTTCAACATTGCATCGACTAAAAAGAACAAAAATTAACTTGGTTTCTTCAAAAACGTTTCCTTTTCATAATTAAAAAGTTTGTTTCTCGCCAAATTATTGACGTTTTTATTTTTAAATGGCAGAGTGGCACTGAGTCTTTCACTTTTCAGCTTATGAGTATAAATCTGCTTTGCTATGAGATAGCAGCCGCATAGAAGGAAAAATGATAACAATGCTTTAGAAACCGGTGGAAGGACGACTACCATGTAGTATATCGTCAGACGGATGTAGTCCGGCAGGCCTTCTTGGTTCTGGAAACAAACAAATAGTATCGATTAATAATTATTTTTTAACAGGGTACAATTGAGTCATAATAGGAAAGGGTGTGCTCTTACATATTCTGCCCAGAAAAGGGGCAGGATCAAATTGGAGAACTTGTCATATTCCGAAGAGAATCCGGACAGGTCGTGTATCCGTAGATTGCTCTGCATTCTGGCTACAGATCTAAACGGTGTTCCTGTGAGCTGGAAAACAAATTTGTGTTTAAATCGCAATGTACCTCGCAAAGCTCCATCTCTTCGGCTATTAAGGCAGATTTTTTTTATAGAAATACCTATTTAGCGCTCAAAATATTAACAATCTAAGGCCCTGTTGCGTAGAAGAGTGTATTTAAAAAAGTATCTATTCGGCGTGAGGTCGTTATTGTTCTGAGGATTTCGTACAATTTTATTTCGGAGTGATATCTACACTATCTTTAGTATTCTTACCGGTTCAACAATGACGTACGAGCTGTGTTTGTCCCGGTTCGGCTGAAGCCCGGTGACGTAGCGGTCGCGCGCCGGCTCGCCCGTGTAGAAGTGCGGGTACGATATCACCATCGGGAAGTCTGTGACGGAAATACGGTTTAGAAAAATATAGGTAGTTCATAAAAAACGACAGGCCAGTGGCCATCTGTCGGACGATTTTGGAACTTCGAAACTGTCAAAAACCTTTCTTGACTTTGTAAGTCCTTTGAGTTTATAAAACTTTGAGGCAAGGAACGTAAGTGGAGAGAGTCGAGTCTTTTGGTCTTAATGACCAAACGAAAGGTTAATTAGTTTTATTACGTAAGGAATACGTAATAAACCGATACAGTTTGCCTACTGAGGATGCAGCTTAAGGCTTAGTTTCACCATACTCTGTTAGATCATTAACACCACTGTTACATTATAACAAGGGATTAGTTGTTGACTTTTGACACGTCTGTCAGGAATTTAACTAAGTAAAAAATGGCGTAAGTATAATTTTATTTTAAAGAGCTTTTCCCGCGCGCTTCGCTTCGCATTAAAAAGTTTTCCCGTGGGAATTCCGGGATAAAAAGTTGCCTATGTTCTTTCCCAGGGTCTAGACCATATTTATACCAAATTTCATTCAAATCCGTTCAGTAGTTTTGGCGTGAAAGAGTAACAGACAGACAGACAGACAGACACAGTTACTTTCGAATTTATAATATTAAGTTAGGATAGTTAGGATTACATAAAATGTAACAGGGTTGTTATTGTTGTTAATGATCTAATAGACTATGGTGAAACTAGGCCTAAAGCTATGTATTAAGTATTCTCACCATAGTAGCACTTGGAAGCGTCGCTGACCCCCGCCGGTAGGGATGGCTCGGTGTCGTAGCAATCCGTGCCGTTCCTCACGCGACTGAACACCACTTCTGATAGATTGTATCTGTAGACTGGCACGTCGTCTACCACCAGTTCCGCTGTGGAGGGGTTAAGGGGGTTAGTTGAAAAGTGTTTAGCAGTTCGTAAGTTGTAAGTGATGGGGTTATGAAAGTATAACGCCTGTAGAGAAGGAAACGAAGAGTGCGTGAGTAAACATGCGCTATGTGGCACGGTCACAAGAAGAGGCATATATCAGCTATACCTAGACGGCGTAAAATACTAGAGCTAGACTAGTAGTTCTGACACCTTATTGATCAAATTAGCCAGTCAGTGACAGTCGCTGACTGTCCAGGGTGCCCGAACATAAAAAGGAATAACTTGGATTGGAGGCTATTATCGAGCATCCCTTTTTTGAAGTCGCCTATTAACTTACTTATGTAAACGATTTTTAATGGATGATAAAAAGAAGATAACAGCTTACATTATGATTAACCCACAGCAGATCATGCTCTCGCATTCTCATGACTACCTTGCCACAGCTTGCCTGGCATGGGTCATCTGCGTCCCAGCATGTGCCTACCCTAATGCCTATCATGGATCTACGGAAAAGGACTGCAAGAAGCTGCAACCACATGTTATCAGCTACAGAAATTTAAGGATAAGCACCAGTTTCATCATACTGGGCGGTTAGATCATAACTATTCATAACAAGGGATTAGTTCATCAAATTATACGTCATCTCCATATTAAATTCTTGACAGACAGATGAGTCAAAAGCCAACAACTAATCCCTTGTTATGATCTAACAGAGTACGGTGAAACTAGGCCTAAGGGCACTCAAACCACTCACTGTCAAAATACAGCGGCATCAGCTTGCAGACGGTCTTCCTCCAGTACAGCAGCACGTCTTGCTTCGTCAGGTGCTGACGGTACATCACGCCCTCGGTGGAGCCTGTGATGCGGTCGGGGCACTCCTGGAGTAATAAGGATAGTGGTTGAAAAAATATATAAATATAATTTCTAGTTAAAAACCATAGATAGCGTTAGTAGTTTGCCGAGTATTTTTTTTTATATCTCCGCATACGGTATGAGGCACAGAAACCTGACCCTGAGATGGCATTGCCATTCTGTGAGGGGTCAGATATCCCCTAATCGGTAATAGTGTCTAAGGACCCCCACTTTTTTAACTTTAATCCCTCAAGTTGAGGGCGAAAACGAATGTAATAATTTGAATACACATTGCCGTTTAAAGGCTCTGTAAAAGGACGCGTCATTTTATCGCTCTGCTGCGCGTTATAGTACCTAATAAATAGTAATAGTCTATTCTAATTATTTCACTGGTTTTCGCCCTTAACTCAAGGGTTACCTATATTACCTGAGGGTTAAGCCTTAAGGGATAAACTGTAAGTATAATGATTACTTACATTAGCATCGTAGCCTGGCAGCTGCGGGTGTCCCCTGAACCGGTGGATCTGGAAGAAGCGCTCGTGCCCCCAGCGCGGGCCCACCCACACCGTCATCTGGTCCACGAAGTCCGCGTAGATCTGGGGATACAATTAGAATAAAAATGAAGTAAATATTACAAGTCTTCGAAAACCTGAGATCAATATAGTTACCTAACAATTATTACAAGTTTGCGTAAATCTGGGAATACAATATAAGCATTGATACAAATTAGAATAAGTATTTATTCATCATCACAACCCAACACATCCCCACTGCTGGGGCTCGGGTCTCTTTTCAATGAAGGAAGGGTTATAGGCCTATATAGCTAGTCCAACATGCGGGACTAGTGCAAGTTGATGCCTGGTGAACCCCAACACAGGCATCCAATATTGCTCGGCTTCGAGAGCCAGTGAGACTTAAAACTTTTGTCACATCCTGAAACGCATCTTCCGTCCCATTCTAGGCCTTCAGAAGGGCTAGCACGGGGCGCATTTAAGTCGTGACAAAAGTTTTGCAACGCACTCACTCAAGAGCGAGCGCGACGGAAAACTTTTGTCACATCCTGAAGCTCGTCTTGCGGCCCGTGCTAGGACTTCAGAACTATACTTGAGTCAATCGCAAATACCTAAAGGTCAACAATAGGAAGGTGTAGCTAAAATCAAGGTCCAAGTTCACACGGTCAGCTAATATTGATGTTGGACGTGTGAAGTATAATATTTGAACAGTGACAAACTTGCCGATTCTGACCTTACTGTTGGTAAAATCATAGGTGAGTAGTTGATTATTAGGTTGGCTATTACGGAAATAATTATTACTTTGGTTCCTAAGAACACGAATTTTTACTTAATATCATTACGTCCACGAATCTCTGTCTATTTCAATATCGAACGTTGTACAGTCTAGGACTAGGAAACCTTACCCCTTACGAGTGAAAATAGAAACTGAAGGGGTCAGTGTTTTTACACCAAACTGTACGAAATGTGCAAAACAGTGCATCCGAAAGGGGGTCGCACAAAACATGCGCTTTTCCTAACAAAATGTATTATAACACATGCTGAAAGAATTCAGATCGACTAATTTTAAGTTTTCACCTTAAACACCATGTATACAACACACCCTCACCAAAAAAAAAACACCCTGTATATCAACTCACCCTTGCCAACATGCCCATATTGCTGACTGGCACAAGTCCAGGCGCCAGGCTCTTGGACAAGTCTAGGACGGGGTCAGTGAACTCCCACAGGTACTCATAGATGGTCTTCTCTACGAAGAGGGGGCTTCCACGGGAGTTGACCAGGAACCGGAAGCCAGAACGGACGAAAAATGGAGCGTTGTGGAGGTAGGAGGCTAGGCCCTGGAATTAAAGAAAGAAAAAACATAAGACATAAGAATAAGTTATGAAAAAAATATATCGGACTTTCTTAACTATGTAATAGGTACTTAGGTACTTACATGGGTTTAAACTTTAAACCAACAGAAACACGATTGGACAATAAACAATTTTGCAATAGTTTCAAAATAGGTCGGTTCTTCATTAAGAATATTTTCAATTTTTCATGTTTTTTTATAACTACAATAACTTTTGTTTTATTTATTTAACATTACTTACACAATAAACATATGTTATGGTTATATTGTTAAAAAATTTAATTTAAAATAGGGCCAGAGTTTCACGCTTGAGTAGGCATAAACTGAAGTTCTATTCGACAGATCATCAATTGCGCTACATTCCATACTCTATATTTTCAGGTGTGTAACTGACATAGGTCTAGTTAGTAACACAATAAGTACCTACTCCTCTCTTCTAACAAAAACTAGTAAAAACCCAATAATTTAAAGAAGCAATCTAACAAGTACCAATGCGTCTAATCTGAGCAAGTACATAATAATGGTAACTCCGTGCAAGGTGAACCGCCATCAAAGTTCACGTCTGTGGTCAGCGGTGTTCTGTGAAGGGCAAACCTATCTACTCTGTGAACCTAGACTTGGAGGCGAGAGATATTTCATTAAAGTACTTAAAAAAAAAGGTTTTCGAAAATAAACTTTCGAAGACAACAAACTATAATTTTAAGTGCTCGTTGAAAGTATTTAATTATTATTTCAGTATAGCTACAGACAGCTGCTTCATAAGTAACCATATATTTTTTGCATTTTGTGCTAAGTACTTATACTACTTACTGTTTATGAGTTTGATTTGGCGGTTTGGCTGTCTGCTTTTGTCGGTGACAAATACTAAATAGAACTGAAGGGCTAGCACGGGGCGCAATTAAGACGTGAGAAAAGTTCTTCGTCGCGCTCGCTCTAGCTAGAGGCTGTGCGATGTTAATGTGCGCAATGCAAAACTTTTGACACGTCTTAATTGCGCCTCGTGCTAGCCCTTCTGGTCTGGGTTTGTCAGCGACACGATAGGAAGAAGGTTTCTTTACCAGTAGCATATATAGTGCGACAAACTTATCTGTTCCGGTGAGAGCGAACTAAATTGATCTATATCTCATTATTTACTAATGAATTATATATTGATATAGATTAGATGGGTTTATTGAAACCACAAGAGCAAATTACCACTACTGGCAAACTTTAAATCTTATAAAATGAAGAAATATTACACATTTACGTGAGCTGTCACCGGAACAGATAAGTTTGTGGCACTATACAGTCTATGTATCTATCTAAGTCTATACCAGAAGCTACCTAGTAGGTACCTTATCCCTAATTAAATCAAGGAAGTCCATAGTCTTTATGCATGTAGATCTCAGAACATACGATCAACATTAAAAGGATAAAGGCTCAGAATATTTAGTATTCGATCTAATGCGTGTTCTGAGGGTCACAGATAAGTTATGCTAGATTAATCTCAACGATACGTGTCTGCCAAACATGATGTAACTAAGTGCGTACGTTAAACAAATGAATGTATAATAAAGTATAAACCTGAATTTATTTATTCATAAGAAATTAAAGGTGTGTCATCTTTGTCGAAAAGTTCTAATATTTTATTAATGTCCTAAGAACAAAAGAACCGTCTTCAAAAGATAAGGACGCGATAATGTAAATAAGTTAGTACCTGCCTACTTACTTATTAAATAAAATACAATAAAAAAATGCAAAATAACAACTAAGTACTTATACTCGGGTAGCACGTCGAACGATTTCGGGAAATTTTTAATTTTAGTAAAGCTAGACAGACTCTGAAGGTTTTTATTTAAATTGGCGTTTACATACAGGTTGTTGCAAAAAGGATAGGTATAGTAGAAAGTGGGTAGTTGACTGAAGGGGTCTTTCTTTACAACTTTTGAAAATTGGCAAACAAGAATCCTTTTTTTACCATCGGCAGTAGCTTATTTTCCGGGTATTCCCAAAGGATGTAGAAAAGTTGTTTAGAATGCCCCCGTAAGTTCGGTGAACTATACGTATTTTGAAACAGAATAAAAATATCCACTAACCAGCACGGCAAGATTCGGCACAATAATAGTAGCGTTCAGGTCGATACGGTTCTCGTCCGGCAGGTAGATCGGGTACCGTGTCGCCGTGTACGTGAGCGTGTCGTTGTCGTTGAACTGCACGTCGGAGTGGACGAGTTTCTCTCTGGAATTGAGAAGAAATATGGTTTATAAAAGGTATAGAGTCGTCGTGTAGTTGGAGTAGGGCTTTCGGAAAAAATATGTATACCTACGTAGGGTCATACAACTCATACATAACCTAAGTATGGACAGCCCTGTTAGGTTAGGTTAGAAGTCTCCCAGAATGACGTTCATCATCACCAATTGACAACCCATCACATCTCCCTACTGGGGCTGGGGTCTCCTTCCATTGCATGGTTTTAGGCCTAGTCCACCACGCTGGCCTAGTGCGGGTTGGTGGACCCCAACACAAGCAAGCTTGTGCTGAGAGAGTTGTCGGGTAAATGGGCAACCAAACTGTCAGATGTTTTCAAGCCACCCGAAGGCCTATGACTAGGCTTCACGACTGCTGCCGAAACAGCAAACGGGACCCACGGCTTAACGTAACGTGCCGTCCGAAGCACGGAAGCGTCCAGAACCACTTCAAGTGGTTCAGTCACGATACGATTACTAAAGCTAGCTCGACTACGTAACGGATGCTTCTACAATATGACAATAGACCAAAACTCACAAATAAACAATAGGCCCGATCTCCTCCACATCAATCTTCTGGTCTACTCCGGCTAACCACCGTTCGTGATTAGTCACATTGAAGACATGCACCCGGAGCCGCACCTCGTCAGGGGGGTCGCGCCACCACTCGTAGGGGGGGAAACCTGGAGGGGAAACGTAGGGAATGAAAAAAGACTAGGTTATAATTAAATAGGGTGTGAATAAGGGGTAGTTTTTTCGTTTTATCTAGCTGTTCCCGCGAGCTTCGCTTCGGTTTAAAAAGTTTTCCCGATGGGACGTTTCAGAAGTTGCAATATACCCAATTCCATCTTGTGCGGTATAGGATGGTGCGTTAGGTGCTTGCAATCTTCCAGAAGGGAATGTTTTACTATCCAATCATGCTGAATCAAGTTAGGTAGGTATCTAACTGTTCTCTTTTATGTTTGCTTGTGTATGTGTACAATAAAGTGTATATAAATAAATAAATAAACTATCGCCCAGTAAAGCATCCTTGCTATGTCTAACGCATAAAAATGACCACAGTTGGTAATAAAAGCAGATTAAAAATATGACACCATCTTTTAAATAGCATAATACACGTAACCACACATAACAACCGGTGACATACTGCGAAGTTCAGGGAAAACCTCAATTCTAACTATTTTTTTACGCTAAAACCACTCTAATTTCAAAACCGTTAAGGGCCATAAAACGCATAGCTAAGATTGCAATCTTACAATGTTATTTTTGCAGTTGGACCGTTGTTTGTTTAACCTTATGTTTGTAGAGTTAAAGGTGATATTTCAACGCAATTAGCAGAACTGTTTAATTGGTTAAATAACTATGCCACGGTCAATAGCGCCTGGTCGATAATTATACTGTAATTTTTGAATAAATTTGAAAAATAAACGGAAATGTAGGTACAGAGGTTTTAATGCGGATGTTTGTTTTAGGGTTCAATTGTGGAGGACAAGAAATACTTAAATAAATGTGATTTTTGACGGATTTATCATTAGAAAAAGCCGGGGCTCTAAACGTCTTGAGATTTCGTGTCGTAAAGTAGAGTAACTAGTTACTAGTTTCATTAAGTAAGTCTATCTACCGAATACTGGCAGTTAAGTTAAGGTTATTAGGTAGATCTTAACAAACAAATACTTACTAGTGTCGGTTGATTGGACCCAGGGAATCACTCTCTAAATCTACGAACGAACGAACATGAATTTTAGGAAAACCAAAAGTGACCCACCTACTGATCTGTCAGCGACTGAGGCAGGCTAACCTGACTGGCCAATATCCTTTTCACCACGGTGACAAGCCCTAGTCTAGAACCAATTTTATAGGTACATAGAATAGAGCAGAATAATACCTACTATTTTATTGTCTAAATAGAGAACACAAGTAACAAATTACAGTGCGACAAACTTATCTGTTCCGATGAGAGCAAACTAAATTGATCCATATCTCATTACTTACTAATGAATTGTATATTGTTAAAGATTAGATGGGTTTATTAAGACCGCAAGAGCGAATTACCAATGAAGAAATATTAGACATTTATGTGAGCTCTCACCGGAACAGATAAGTTTGTGGCACTGTAGTATACACTACCAGTCCCAGTGACATTGCTCACCCATGAACGTTTTCATTGCTCGTGAGTGTATTTGTCACCGACGACACGCTAAGGAAAAGAATTAGTTAGTCCGGTATCAGTTAACTAGTATATTTCCGTAGCACCATTGACCCAAACACTGAGTGCAAATAAAACAAATCTAGTTATAATATTATTTGTTCGCGCTAACACTAATATGTACCAACTACCAAATTTAGTATTGAGGAAGCGTAACAAAACGGAACTTATGCCTTTAAACCACTAAACTGTTATTAGACTAGGTTTAAACCAATGACAAGCCATAATAAACTTTAACACTGACACTTAAGGGTCATCTAAGTTCAAAATTAAGACAAAGAACCTTAACAGCGCATCAAATTGTGCGTTTGAGGTTATGTTGTTTTTTTTTCTAAATAATCGTGACGAAATAAACACTTCCTAATTACTGTTAGATGCAAATGGCAGACATAAACATTAAAAAATAAGCTACATGTCTCATCTTAGCCTTGGGCATTGACCTAGGTTTCTATGGCGTAGACTTTAAAAGTATTCTAGTACACCTATTCATCGTATCTTTGTGTATAAAGGGGGGGTCGTACCTTGTTGGGAACTAGGTCAGCCACATAAATCTTTTTTTGGAACGAGTACAATGCACTTAAGGCTTACTCACATCTAAAATGTAGACTTGCAGATATTCTTCAGTTGCAAAGTTTGCATTGTCTGACTTTACATATAAGTACTTACAGTGCTCCAAAATTGATAATGCGCATAGAAATCGTTGACAGATCGGTTGTTTTCGATTATGTGACACATGATATTGACTCCTATTTCTTTCGAACAAGGTGCAAAATGCAAGTGTTTTTTTAAGGCTCTTACGATTTAATGATTCGGGTGTGAAGATCTGCATGTGCATAATTAATTTTGGACAAGTGTACCTATATTTTAGTTCAAACATTTAAATATTATTTTATTTTAGTATTAGAAGTGAAAAATAAAATCTTTGATTTACAGAGCAAAACATTGCGTTTGATTGGATTTATATATGCCTCCTGCTAAATAAATAAAATTATAATGTATACTTACATAATTATGCTCTAAAATCTCTAAATGATTCTACATAGATTATTTTTAAAGTAATGCGCGTACAGATTAAGGTATAAACTTATTCATCATAACATATTCTAATTAAGTACCTATGTCATATTCTGCGACAAAAATTGCGCTACAAAAAATTTTCAACGCGCGCACTGCCCTTAGTAGGTAGGTATAATAACATTAGAATAGATAGAGCATATAAAGGTACTTACCCGGCCTCATGTTAAGCTTCTCCCACAGCATAAAGTCGAGGGGGCTGAACACGAAGGAGCCCACCGACACCAGCACCAACAGACAGCCCAACACCACCTGCGACACCGGGCCTGGAAGAATAGAATAATAGAATAGAATATCATTTCATCACAACTCATCACGTCCCCACTCCTGGGACACGGGGAAGGAAGGGTTTAGGCCTTTCATCCACCAAGCTGGCCTAGTGCGGGTTGGTGGACCCCAACACAAGCACGCTTGTGCTGAGAGAGTTGTCGGGTAAGTTGTCAACTCGACAGTCAGATGTTTTCAAGCGGCCCGAAGGCCTTTGACTAGGTATCACGACTGCTGCCGAAGCAGCAACCGGGACCCACGGCTTAACGTGCCCTCCTAAGCACGGAAGCGTCCCGAAAACTTCTACTTGACATCGGTCACCCATCCATATGAATGATCGTCTGATCGTGTCATGTCATGTGTTGCTTAACTTCAATGATCAGTTACGATCACTGAAGCTAGCTCGACTAAAGACGCTTCGCACCACGTTGTTAGACTAATTTAAATAAAATTACATAATTTTAACATAAACGCGTTTACGGAAAGAATCGAGGAATCTCTATGAATGGATTATTATCTCATCTGCTCGCAGCACGTGTGTTAAATGTCATCCTATTTCCATTTACATTGTGGTTTATTTATTGCATAATTTGAACTTGACAATGTGGTTTAAAAACCCATGAGGTTTTACCGAATTACTTAGGTGTTTTTTTGTGTCATTATGATGAATGAAATCACCATGGCTTCTCAAGGCCTCCTAGAGCTCATAATTCTGTCCTCGGGTTTTTATCCAGCCATCACCGGCCACCTGTTTATAGTCGTCGGTCCATCGGGCCGGAGGGCGTCCCACGGTAGACTTGCCTGGCTTTCGTGGTTTCCACTCGAGAATGTGTTTGCCCCACCGAACATCGGTTCTTCGGCATATATGGCCGGCCCACTGCCACTTCAGCTTAGCCCATCACAGCACTGCATTCCATAATCGCAAATTCTGTTGAACTTGACGATCTCATTTGTGAAACCCACAGCGTACCAGAATGTTCAATGTGATCTTTGTTAACCTAGGTAAGTAATTATTAGAATTACTTACCTAAGTATATGACTCAGTATGACCTTTTTTGTTTTCATAATGCATTTGGTGTTTTTTTTAGGTATTATGGCTAGGTACCTAGTTAGGTACGTTGAATCTGCATTGTTTGCAATGACATAATAGCTACATAATACTTATTACGTACTAGTATAATATTATCTATTTATAGAAATTCTTGGTTTTTGTATCTTGCATAAATAATACTTACTACTGCAAATGCTTTCTAGAATAATTTAACACACGTCTCAGTACACCCTCAAAGTATACTATTCATACATATAAATATAACACGCATTCGCAGAAAACATAGTTCCATTTAAAATATGGAATACATTTCCACCATAGCTATGCTTTGGACCCATGAATATGATTGGTGGATAGTAAGTAGATATCAAACGCTGTAGAATCGTCATATATTACCTATCTTAGTGTAGTTCATATGCCTGCTAACAGATGACACTATGCAATTGTCTACATCGCGGTATTAAGTTTTCTTGGGTTATTATGACTTTCTGGTTGTTGTTAATATACGTTCCTTCTGTCACCAAATAGTGGTTTGATTAGGACTTGTTCAAACGCAATAACGCACCCATTTGCAACTTAGCATAGGATATCTCTGGTTGAAAAGCTCTCCTGTCGATATCAAAGGTACGTATCGGACCAAACAGATTCAATGTTTGTGTGAATTTTATTTATAATGTACTAGCTGTTCCCGCGCGCTTCGCTTCATAATAAAAAGTAGCCTATGTTCTTTCCCAGGGTTCTAGACCATCTATATACCAAATTTTATTCAAATCCGTTCAGTAGTTTTGGCGTGAAAGAGTAACAGACAGACACAGTTAATTTCGCATTTATAATATTAGTTAGGATTCTATATACAAATAATACTAAATGCGACGCGTCTGTTGAGTATGATGCCGAAAGCTGGACATTTACCTTTAATCAGCTATGTAACCGCCCCAAGAAGATCTTTCTTTCTTTCTACAGGGTGTTACAAAAAGGGTATAGGTACTAAGCCGAAACCTACATGTGCAGCATGGTATATCTAAGCCCGAAACTGAAATCAGAATTTGGAAAAATTTAATTTTCCATAGTAAAAGTCACGTGACCTACAAAGTTTCTATGAAAAATGAATATTTTTTTTCGCGAATTTTGAAATTATGATTTCAGTTTCGGGCTTAGATATACCATGCTGCACATGCTGGTTTCAGCTTAGTGTACCAATTTTGCAACACCCTGTATAAAAGACCATCTATTTAAAATTATTGCTTCACATAACTAAGTATACTTTTATGTTTTCGTTAAAATCACTTTAACATTCAACTATAAAAGTAAATATGTAAAATTACATAAGCGTTAACGACATAACGACGCAGTAAATGTTGAGGAAGTCGGGACTTTATGTATTACAGGTGGAAATTTGTCAGTGAACTTCGCGAAGGTAGGTCAATGAACTCGACGTACAGAGCAGCCTCCACTATGGGACCAATAACGAAAATAGAAAGCAAAACATCGGTTCCAGATGATATACTAATATTAAAGGAATAATCTTCCCGAGAACATTAGGAAAGCTCCTTCTCGCAATGTCTTCAAGCGATTAACCCGTGCTCATTACCTCAGCAAGTTAGATCAATAGCATTTTCTTTCACCTCTTTGAATATTATAATTATGTATTATTGTATATATTCTAAATAATATAGAATATATAATACTTCATAAATATAATATTCGTGTGTAAATAATATAATTTATATTTATCATTTCTTGTAATATGTATATTTTATGTATTTCTTTTAAGTTAATTATCAAGTGACTTTTTAGTTTTTCCTGCTTTCATATACTTATGTTTTTTTTTGCACCTTTTCACCTTTTTACTTGTACCTCCTGTAGGTTGGCTGGTAGAAAATGCTTTTAGCATTAAGTCCACCTTTTGTACACTTATATCTCATATTTGTGCAATAAAGTATTAAATAATAATAATAATAATAATAATAATAAAGGTATGACTTGGAATTGTAGATGCAAGAAAGCAATTTTCCCCGTGCTTGAAAATAGGTAATTTCAGAGCATGAGTGGAAAAGCTATTTCTGCTGCCTCGACATTTTAAACAATGAAAAAAAACAACAATTAAGAGATCAATTATACTTACTTACTTAGGTATTAGAAAAGTGGTAAGAGTATACATGGCATTTTATAGAGCTTCCACAATGTTATTTTGACGTTTCTTTATGCCTGGTAATTAAAGTTGGTTTTCTTTTGCATTTATCAAATATGTATGGGATGTGGAATGTCAAAAAACCAATAATAAGATAAACCAAAGAACTTTCGTCGCGCCTGGTCGAGGTATCAAGGGACCAGAGGGCTGGCAGCTATCTCAGCCAGCGCATCAGCCTGGCTATACAGAGAGGGAACGCTGCCAGCCTCCTCGGAACCATCCCGGGCGACGGCAGCGAACTAAAAGAAATGTTCTACCTTTGATAAACTCCTGTTTATTAAGGGTAGAATATTTCCAGGCCAGGATGTTATTTTAAGTATTCTATATTATTATCTTTTTTAATTGTAACCTAGATAGTTTAGTATAAGTTAAGTAGTTAAATTTATTTTATGTGTGTGTACAATAAAGCCATAATAAGATGGACAGACTATAGTTTTTTTTGCAACATCCCGAAAGTCGAAGGTAGAATAAGAGTTGTTCAGAATGACCCCTTGAGTCACACGTAAACAAATTTTCGTTCTATGAATTTCACAGCCAGTTTGATAAGTCATTTGCAGGTGATACGTCACTCAGGCCTCCTGCATTAGGGCAGACACTAATTAAATCAGAAGCATACCTATTTACGTTGGTCATCCATCTTTGTTCTTAACAATAGACAGATAGCTGACGCTCTGTCCTTTTTGTATACAGTTTCATGACCCCATTTTCTAGACTAGACTTGGCTGCGTCATACCTACCTGGGTATACCTACTTCTAAGTAGGCGCAATTACAAATTAACAATTACAAATTGGTAATTATTTTTTTTATGTGAAAGAGATTTTTAAAATGGTAAATATTTTTTTCCACTTTAGGTAGTATCTTGTAATTTTATTATAAGTATTTTGAAAGTTTGCTCAATATCTAGAAGACGGATGCTATGCTAGTTTAATTTAGGTAGATAGAATTTACGCTAATTATATCTACTCTGACCAGCATGCCCGTTAAATGGCAATAGGCCCGCCCCCTATTACATTGAGACTAACATAACACTCTGGCGAAAAGTGGGTGCAGCAATGCACCTCTGCCTACCCCGCAAGGGAGTACATTAGTACAAGGCGTGAGTGCGTGTTTTTTTTTTCTGACCAGCATCCGTCTTCTAAACTACGTATTAAAATACGATCTCCCTAGTAACAATAAGTTTGATTAGCATCTAACCAATTATACATACCTATACATGTTGATGATAATGAACAATGCTCACAACACAATGATATTTTAATAAAAACTAGATGGAGTGTCTGTGAAAAAGAAACGTCTTGACAAATAACACCCCATTTCTAACACTGAGCTCTTATTCGAATTGGTTCGGTTAGAAGATTTATGACTTTACTAGCTGTTCCCGCGCGCTTCGCTTCGCCTTAAAAAGTTTTCCCGTGGGCATTCCGGGATAAAAAGTAGCCTATGTTCTTTCCCAGGGTCTAGACCATATGTATACCAAATTTCATTCAAATCCGTTCAGTAGTTTTGGCGTGAAAGAGTAACAGACAGACAGACAGACAGACAGACAGAAACAGTTACTTTCGCATTTATAATATTAGTTAGGAAGTTAGGATTTATTGGTAGGTACAATGATTCACATTAAGTTGAACTCATAACGGTTTGGCAGTAAACAAAATGCGAACAGTTTTTTTGCTTTGCCGTTATATGTGACGCACCATCTTGTCCGTATATTCTCAATCTAAGATGATAATGAACAATGCTACAACACGTAGATCACATCATTAGTATTCTTTCCATGCGCTATGCCTGTATTAGGATCCTAGATCGTAGGTCATACACACAGCTGATTGTATCATGGCAACTGATTTGATTACAAGTGTTGTTTCCATGCCGGGAATAGAACCTAGGTCCTAATTATGTAGTTGTGTGAATTATCTGCCTGTAAGATATAAAAATAGACATGATAAGTACTTAATGAATCTTTATAGAAGACATTCTAAGGAGCCGTTTTGCAAATCGCGACGATACTATCGTTGTGCCATTTCTATATTAAAATTACTCTCATAGATACTCTCATAGATAAGGCCTCGTCCTCTCAATCGAGAGGCCGTGGGTTCAAATCCTGGCCTGTACCAATAAATTCTTTCAATTGTGTTTTCAATTAAGGAGTTTAAGTACAATAATACCACGTGCTCTTACGGTGATGGAAAAGATCGTGAGGAAACCTGCTTTCTAGATGTGTATCCTAAGTGCATTGTACTTATTCCAAAAACGGCGATATGGGTTCGCAACCTATCACGTGAGTACAAATGTGCTGCGAAAAGTGGGTGGCTCGCTTGTGAGCCACCTCTGACTACCCCTTCGGGGATTAAAGTCGTGAGTGCATATGTATATGTATGTATTCTCGAGGTAAAACCCTAGTTCAGTTCTAGTGTTTGTCATCAACAACGCTAAGAAGAACAATAGATAAAACTCATCATCGCCCTTATTAATATTTTAATCGCATTCTATCCAATCATTATTCATAATACCCTCTATGTAACTCGCTAGTACGTGCAGTGGTGGCGCGCTGGCTCTTGACACCAGAGGTCGCGGCTTCGACACCCGTCACGGACGCTTGCCTCTGTAGGCTAGGGCCTAGGGCACAGTTGGGTGAGCATGGCGACATGTCATTGTGAGAATACTTAGTTAAATAACGTAAGTATTTTATTATATGTATATAAAGGTACGATTAAATGTATATAAAGGAAAATTGACAAAGTTTGGTTAACAAGTTATTCTTAACCAACTGTTCCCGCGAGCTTCGCTTCAGCTTAAAAGTTTTTCCATGGGAATTTCGCGACAAAAAGAAGCCTGTGTTAATCCAGGGTGTCAGCTAACTCGATACCAGATTTCATTACAATCGGTTCAGCCGTTTTGACATGTGATGATGGCCTCCTCGTCGTATCCGACGACAGCGACCCTGTCTATCTTCTCGCATGTGCTCTGATGTGGCTGGAGAATCCGAACTTGTTTTTAAACACCCGGTCACATTGGGCGCAGAATAGTTGACCGGAGTCGTTGTATGTATACGTATAGGAGGGCTTTGGGCGGGATTTTCGAATTTGTCGTTTCGCTTCCAGGTCATTAAGTCGGGTCTCTTCGTAATTCTCTAGACCTTTCCGGACTGCGGAACGCCATTCTGGCCTTACTTGTGCGAGCTCCTCCCAACGATTCGGTGGTATGCTGCAGGCGTTTAGGTGGCGTTTTAGGACGTCTTTGTATCGAAGGTATTGTCCGCCATGGTTCCGTTTCCCGCGGGTAAGTTCGGAGTAGAACACAGTTTTCGGCAGCCTCAAGTCATTCATTCGCGTTACATGTCCACACCATCTTAGCTGACTCTTCATTAGTTGGGCTTCTATGCCAGTCATATTTGAGCGCCTCAGAACTTCGGTATTTGGTACACGATCTTGCCACTTGATGTGTAGAATGGAACGCAAACATCTCATGTGGAATGAGTCCAGTTTTCTGATATCTGGTTTGTAAACGCACCAGGTTTATGCAGCATAGAGTAAGACTGGTAGTACCAGAGCCTTATAAACGGAGAGTTTTGTCTGCAGTTTTAGATCGTGTGATTTCCACACTCTGTTGTTCAGTTTCCCGAACGTTGCAGCTGCTCTTGCTATTCGTGTAGGTATTTGAAAGTTGATACTTCTTCGAGACCTTCACCGTTTAGTACAATATGAGAGCGGTCAGCGTTCAAGTCCTCTCGGGGGTTGTTTGAGTACTTGAGTCTTGGAGTCTTGAGAAAGAAGTACCTAACAATCATACACATATAACTCACAAACTTTCGCCTTTATAATATTTAGTAGGATAATGCTATATTTTTTTCTATCCTTCCTATCTTTCTATTAATAAGAAAAAAGTGACTTACTGCAACAAACAGCCCGTCTCTGAGACCCTGTACCTCCATCCTCGCAGTTCAGTGAACACTGGTTCTCCAGACACTCCACGTCCACGCATTTGTCGTCTCTGGAGTCTGCGAACGATTATTCTGAGATTATTTTACTAAAAAAAGTATTTTTTTTGGCAACACTAGAAGAAGTGAGGTTCGGGTGGAGTCAAAACTAACAGACGTTAGACCTCATTAACATCATAACCCATCATGTCCCCACTGCTGGGGCCTGGGTCTCCTTCCAATGAAGGAAGGGTTTAGGCTTAGTCCACCACGCTAGCCTAGTGCCGGTGGGTGGACCCCAACACAAGCAAGCTTGTTTTGAGAGAGTTGTCGGGTAAGTGGACAACCCGACTGTCAGATGTTTTCAAGCTGTCCGAAGGCCTCTGACTAGGATTAACGACTGCTGCCGAAGCAGCAACCGGGACCCACAACTTAGCTCGTGAGTGTATATTCATCATCAGCCAATAATCATCCACTGCTGGACATAGGCCTCTCCTAAGGAGCGCCACAACACTCGGTCCTCATCCAACCACTACCGGCTATCCGCCTTTATAAAGGTCGTCAGTCCAGCGGGCAGAAGGGCGTCCTTCGCTGGTACGTCACAGTGTATGTTATTAATTTGAATTTTCTTTCTTCCTTTCCTTACCCTCATCTCTGTTCTGTAGAAGGCTGTTCAGAGAGTCCGCGTTGCTCTGTGGCGCGTCACTATCGCTGTGCTCTGTGTGCTGGCTGTCTGGGAACGCGGCCGCAGACATCGCGCTCTTTGCCTTGTCTGTGGGTGGAGAAAAAAAGTTTAGTTGGCGCGAAAGGACAGGTTCCCACAGCCGTTAAACCAATTAAAAAATAATATATAATGTTATAGCGACTCTTGTAGTGTTCTATTCTACTAAAAATAGCTACACATTTATTTTTCTCATGTTTCTTAGTGCCAATTTCTCCATAGTCGGTTATCTAACCGACACGGATTGATTTATAAATTAAACGTCATCTCCATATAAAATTCATGACAGATGTGTCAAAAGTCAACCACTACTCCCTGGTTATGCTCTATCTAACTATGGAGAAATTGGCACTTACTCTAATAAAATAACAAAAGATGCTCAAAACTATGTAGACGTTATGACATTTGTCAAAAGTTGAACCAATCTACTTTAGAATAGAAGAACCTGATTATACTTTACACTAATTAAGACATTTTGGGTTTTCTCTGATACGTAATAGAATCAAATTGAAATGAGGTCATTCTACTAGGAAATTACATTATCAAAAATCATAGACTTAGTATATACTAGTATACTTATACTAACTGCCAGTTTCTATAACTCTATCTATCTATAACTGGTAGTTACTTTCATACGATCTTGACAGATTTGTTACTTTTGTTTATGTCAAAATCGTATGAAAGTAACTACCAGTTATAGGTAGACTAGCTGTTCCCGCGAGCTTCGCTTCGCCTTAAAAAGTTTTCCCGTAGGAATTCTGGGATAAAAAGTATCCTATGTTCTTTCCCAGGGTCTAGACTGTATTTATACCAAATTTCATTCAAATCCGTTCAGTAGTTTTGGCGTGAAAGAGTAACAGACAGACCGACAGACGCAGTTACTTTCGCATTTATAATATTAGTTAGGATTAGTTAGGATAGAGTTATAGAAACTGGCAGTAAGTCTATAAACAAAAATATAATCGTTCCTTGTCAAAAAAGTAAAATAAATAAGTAGTTTGTAAAAACTTACGTCCATCAGAGAATTTTATATTTTTATACGATGAATAAAAACATTTGACTTTGACTTTTTCATTGCGAAAGTAGCAATTTTTGCTACCTACCTGCTTACTTACGAGTACGTATAATTGGTTCATTATTTTTTATTTTAAAACCTTGTTTTAACTAAATAACTAAGTAAATAAATTCAAATAATAAAAACAAACTATAATTTGTTGTTCTTTTCATTACAAGTCTAAAAAATGCAGTAAAGGTTCCTATTATTTTTTATCCAGCGACCAATGTCCGGTTGTAGTGCATAAGTAATAGGTATAGCACTTGCCTAGGTTGGCACTAGGTAGGTATTATTATAAGATGTGATTCATCAGTGGGTGCACTTAGAAACCTAATTGCCTAGTAAATCTTAATTAAAGTTAGGCACGCTGAGTTACTTTGTAGTTAATGGTAGGTAGGTAGGTACTTTAGTTTTATTAGTAATAAGTACTTACCTTTTTATACTTCATCATAGCAATAAAAAAAGTACAATTTATAAGTCTTCGATAGATAGATACTATTGACATGTAATTATTATATATATTTATATGATTTATTTATTATATGTATACAGGGTGTTGCAAAATTGGTATACTAAGCCGAAACCTACATGTGCAGCATGGTATATCTAAGCCCGAAACTGAAATCAGAATTTGGAAATTCGCGATTTTTTAATTTTATTTTCCATAGTAAAAAGTCACGTGACCAACAAAGTTTCTACAAAGTTTATATATATATTATTGATAGGAACTTAATATATATTAAAATGTAAGACCGCAAATTTTGTACATATGTGTTTGTAATTAAGTTATGTATGTTTATTTTATGTGTGTGTACAAATAAAGAATATACTATGTAAGTATATCTTCAGTAAGTACCATTTTAACAGAGGTATTTTTTAAAATACTTATATGTAAGTAGTTCATTTACACATATAGGAACCATTCTTATCAAGGCCTATTTAGACTTAATTTACCTGATGTTATTGCCATTATGTAGTACCTACCTACCAAAAGGTAATATCTAAACCAAAAGTAGGTATCCTACCTAAGCGTAAAGTGGTTATTTAACCATGCTATAATTATTATCAATGGACATCTTCCACTTATAATAATATATAGGTATATCACTGGATGCCAGTATGCCATATTCTAGAATACTTACTTACTTACACCTACTTATATATTTATCTATTATACTTATTTATCTATTATTTTTTTTGAACAGCATCGCATGTTCGATTGACCATAGATAACAAATTTATTGTCTTCAATCATCGAACAGCCTTGCGTCACAGACTAGTTAATGCTCGTAGAATAACTAGCGAATACTAATTAGCTGATCTGTGAACGAAACCACTCAATTATTCTAGGCTGGTTTAGCGTGTGCTAGGAATTTGTAGAAATAACTTATAGATAAGTACTTAAACTGGATATTAAAGTTTACTTCCTAGTGAATTATTAAATAATGTAGCTGGGCGTTAAAAAAATATAAGTATATTTCTAGATTACGTAAGCAACACAACAATAATCAATGGACCACGGTTAATTCTGAACCACTTTTGTTCGACTTTTGGAAAAATCTGAAAAAAAACTTCTACCAATTTAAAAAAGTCACATTTATAACTAACTAGCTGTTCCCGCGAGCTTCATTTCATTTCATTCATTTCATTTCATTTATTCTTTCACAATAATACATTGTATTTGAATGTTACACAATAAAATTACACAATGATTATAATAATGCAATACAAAACAAAATAATACAAATAATAAAAAAAAAAACAAGTCAAAATAGGTCATGCACATGCAAGTTAATAAATTCGTCAACTGAGTAGAAGCACTTTTCCAACAAGAAGGCACGTAAAGAATTCTTAAATAAAGTTATTTTGTCAATTTGTTTCAAGTCAATTGGTAGTTTATTGTATAAGAACACAGCCTGATATCGCGCACTATGTTCCGCGATTTTGAGTCTGGCGCTCAGAGAATTAATGCGAATATCTCTCCTCCTTGATTTATTTCGCGCTTCCTTAAGATCTGCTGATTCGTATCTGGGTAGATTTTTTGATAACTTTGTGAGTAGTACAAAAATATACAAGGAAGGAGCAGTTAATATTCCTAACCTCACAAAGTGTTCCCTACACGAGTCCCAGGGTGGAATCCGGACCATTGTACGGATGGCCCGTTTCTGGATTGTGAATGCTTTTTTCATGTTGTAGTCATGACTCTGACCCCAAAACATGATGCTGTACCTCAACCTGGATTCAACTAATGCGTAATATACCATTTTAAGGTTTTCCAAAGTCAGCTCGTCTCTTAAAGTTCTGAGAGCATAGCATGCCGAGCTGATTGAACCCTCTATTGCGGTAAGTTCCTGCTTCCAGTTTAAAAACGAATCTATATTTATACCTAAGAACCTAACTGTCTCCACTAAACCTATCTGATCTCCGTCAAAATGAATATTAAGGGTGTCCTCATTCCTAGCGGTGTTTCTAAAGAGCATAGCACTAGTCTTACTTGGGTTAAGATGGAGTTTATTGCAACTAAACCACATCTTGAACGCATTTAGAGCAGCAGTAACGTTTTGGTTTAGGGTTTCAATATCGTCAGCATATAGAACAGCATTAGTGTCATCCGCAAATACCACCAGTTCTATATTTGGTATATTGTTGTGTATGTAGGTTATCAGATCGTTTGTGAAAGTTATAAAAAAGAGTGGTCCCAGAATTGATCCTTGTGGAACACCTCTTGTCACCTTACTCATGTTAGATTTAAATACCTTTTCCTCGCCAGTTTCTTCAAATTTTATTTCAACAAATTGATATCTGTTTTGAAGGTAACTTTTAAATATCTCAAGAGCTTGTCCTCTAACTCCATAGTGATCTAGTTTGTCGAGCAATATTGTGTGATCCACTGTGTCAAAAGCGGCACTCAGATCAAGGAATAGGCCAACAACCTTTTTCTTGTCATTGAGTTTTTTGACGATGTCATCTACTAGGGAGTCAATGGCATCACTTGTACCTACACCTTTTTGGTAGCCAAATTGTCTGTCATTTAATACTTTGTTCAAGTTAAGATGAACAGTCAGTCTGCTTTTCAGAAGTTTTTCATAAATCTTTGATAAGGTTGGTAGTAGCGAAATAGGCCTATACTTCTTGGGGTCAGTTTTTGATCCCTTTTTAAAAACCGGTAATATTTTCGCAATTTTCAGCTGTTCTGGGAAAATTTTATGTTCCATGCAGTTATTAAAGAAAAATGACAACGGTTCTGCCAATACATCGATATTTTCTTTCACAATATTGATTGGGATTTCATCAAATCCAAACGATTTCTTATTTTTCATGCTAGCTACTAATTTGACTAACTCTGCCGGTGTAACAGCTTTAAGATACATACAGTCTTCTGTTCTTACCGTGTTGGTTGTCAATATAGTATGAGCTGCGTTAAAATTTTCTGTGGTAGCAATTTCGCTATGATCAAAAAGTTTCGAAAATGTGTCCACTACAAGTCTTGGGTCATCAGTAATTCTATTTTCAAGTTTTAATGTCAGCTTTTTTTCATGTTTACATTTTTTTTTGTTACGATGTTTGTTAACCACGTTCCATATTGATTTCGATGAAAATTCAGTTTTTACAAGTTCTTTTATGACAGTATTCCGTTTTAGACTTCTAATAACTTTACGGTATTGGGAAATATAATTATGCTTGTAAACCAAAATAGAAGCGTCGGTATTGGATTTATTTCCAGAACTTAAAAAACGCTTCATTTTACTGGAGACCCTTATGCCTTTTGATATCCAACGATTTTTGTTCTCAATATTTGAGTTTATTTTTCTTTTACGTTTTGGAAAGCTGCAATGGAATATTTCAGTGAATTTACATAAAAAGCCATTTACACCTAATGCATGCCAGTTTTGGTTTAAAATTTTGTCTCTCAAAGTGTCTTTGTTTTTTTTTACAATAAGTTCTTTGCTCTTTGTAAATACCTTGATTATTACTAAATTTACTATTGTTTGATGACACGAGTGTAGTTTTGTAGGTGCCAGAAATACCTGCATGTCCGTCAGCTAGATTATTGTGGTCAATTTCAATATTAGTTATGTCATCAGTGGGTAAATTAGTCAAAAAAAAGTCAAAGAAAATTATAACATGTCAAAATATTCGCTTCACCTTAAAAAGTTTTCCCTTGGGAATTCCGGGATAAAAAGTAGTCTATGTTCTTTCTCAGTGTCTAGACTCTAGACCATTGGTACTCAACCTTTTTTATATAAGGGCCACAAACACGTTCAAGTCATGCAGTCGCGGGCCGTAAGCAATTTATTATAAAGCGATGTATACTAATATAAAAAAACACATGCATATAATATTAGACCAATGAAAACAAAAAAAAAAATGTTATTCATCCAAATTTATATATCTATCACCTTCAATGTATGCTCCTTCAGGAACGATACACATACACGAATGAATTATTCAATCATCACAACGTTTTTAAACGCTTTTTGCAGAGTTGTGTTTAGTACTCGCGGCGAATTTTCATTTTTTTCTTTTTGTTTTCTATCGATTGTAATTTAAAGTCATGTTTTCTTTGACTATTGTGGTGTTGTGCACTTGGCATTCTTGCCAGAAAGTCAAACGGTAGGAAAATAGTATTATTTGCGGGTTATGTAAAATTTAATACAGCAAATTCGACGAAGAAGGCCAGATTTGTGGAAAAAAAACAAGAATGATTTTGCACCACGATATCGCACCTTTCGCACAAATATTGAGGTGGATGTTCGATGGTATTTGTTGAAAAATTCAACAAATAACATACAACATATAACATATTAACCAAATATGGCTGCAGCTCACGGCTATAGCTATCTTTTTTTTTCCTAAACACAAAATACCACTTCGAGGCACTGTTTTCAATCGATAGAAGACAATAAGGAAAAAGCGCCGCGACACAACTCTGAAAACAGCGTTTAAAAAAATGTTGTGATGATTGGATAATTCGTTGGCGTATGGGTATCGTTTCTTAAGGAGCAAACTTTGAAGGTGATTAAATAAGTTTTTTATATGGATATAATCCCGATACTTTTTACATAGAATGTTATTATCTATTATCTCTCATGACACGCGGGCCACTGATAAAGGCCCGGCGGGCCACATGCGGCCCGCGGGCCGCAGTTTGAGTATAGCTGCTCTAGACCATATGTATACCAATTTCATTCAAATCCGTTCAGTAGTTTTGGCGTGAAAGAGTAACAGACAGACAGACAGACATAGTTACTTTCGCATTTATAATATTAGTTAGGATAAATAAGCAATGTAAAAGCGATTTTTTAAAACCGCGCATTTTTTTTATGTTTGTGGACGAAAGTAGTTTTTTTAGAATGAGCCCCATTGTAACAAATCTTTTATTTAGGGAAATGTGTTGTGTGGTGACTTGTGACATGTTGGCGGTCAAATAGATTCTGTCAATGATCTTCTATTGTGACATTCGTGCCATCTCAATTGATGAGAATTCCGCTTCATACAGTTTCTCCAATTTCTGTCAGCCACGCCCTTGTTTCATTGCTTGGACGGTCAAATGGTGTAGTGGTAAGTGGCCCTGACTACTATACCGAAGATCCCGGGTTCGATCATCATAGCAACGAGGCGGTGCTTTGGTGGTTCTAACCTTAACACTTCGAAATGAAATCAAATGAAATATCGTTTATTTCTTGTCGTAGAATTTACAATTAACACTTCAGACCTACTTAATAATATAAGCTATCCCGGCAGCATGTCATATTTATCAACACGACACGATAAGAAGAAGTATATACAGTCTGAGGAGCATCTGAGGAGGGATGTCAAGGATTTTCCCGTGTCTAATCACTTTGGCAGATGACTAAAGTGTTGATTAAAAAAACGTACTTAGTTTGTAAACATTATTTAGCAATTTTACGCCTGCCGGTTGAAGTTAATAGTGTTCATTATAATGCAGTTACAATGTTATTTGAATGCATCCATTCTTCGAGCTACAAAAGTATACACAACTACAGGGTGTTACAGATGTGGTATACTGAGCCGATATGGGGTGATTCAACTCTTCATTCTGGAGCAGTTGGAGAAAAATTTGGTCTCCAATAGCAAAAAGGAGAAAAAGTCATGAGACCAACAAAGTTTCTATGGAGAAGACAATTAAAGCAATTTGTTTTTTTCAGAACTAGTTGAACAAAAGTTGTTTCGAATGACCCTCTGCCTGACTCACACACAATTACACCACACATTTATTTATTTATTTATACTTTACTGCACAATTTACAATCGTAATAATGTATGTACAATTAGGTGGACTTAATGCTAAAAGCATTTTCTGCCAGTCAACCTGCAGGAGGTACAAGGATCAAAAAGTACGGGTGTACAAAAAAGAAAAAAAAAGATCAAAACATAATTATGATTGTGGAGTTCCTAAAATAAAATAATACCTAAACCCTAAAACTAAGTAAATAAATATATAAACCCTAAACCTACTAATAACAAAATACTATACAATACACATAAATCCTAAATATATACACATATATACTATATATATATATATATACAAGAAAAGACTGCCTAATTAATCTGTTCCAAATTGCTGAGGTAAATTAAGGTAGCCTTTTCCGTTTGGGAGTAATTTGTTGCTATGTCACTAAAACTCTTTCATTGTTGTGAGTGTATTAGTAAACTAATACGTATTATTCAATTATTATTCAATTATTTATAAGTAGTTTAGGGACCTAATAAGTGTATTAGGTCCCTAAACTACTTATAAATAATTACTCCTCCAATGAAGCCTTTGTCCACCACGCATTATACTTATTTCTAAGTAGTTTAGGGACCTAATACACTTATTAGGTCCCTAAACTACTTATAAATAATTGAATAATATCCTAGTTCCAGAGACTATTGCGCAGTATTTAAGATAATGCAGGATTCCTAAGAGCTTACGTTAGTACATTTATAATGATGAGATGATCTTAATAAAAACAATATGGTCGATACTTATTTACTTAAACTGATTTACATAACTTGTAACGTTTTCACAATTTATGATACCTACAATATGTGATATTTATTAAGTACTATGTATTGTTATTGTTAGGAAAAATACTTAGTTCATATTTATAACGTAAGTTAGCTACGCTATACGTATTAGTATTGTAGCGACACATGTTATAGTCACGTTTTGCAATGTCAGCTTTCTAGTAACTTCCAGTAGCGAACAATGCGCAGACGCTAGTCGTCTCGCGCCCGTCACTTAGAACACACTTAAGAAAATGTAATTTGGTTCAATAAATAGTTTGGCCTCAAGAATCCTGCATTCGTCATTTACCATCAACCCCATAGCCACCCACATGTAACCCTAAACTGGTGACCCCGACAATCTGAACACGCAACCTTCGGAAGAAATTATAGAGTCAGCACGGCGATGACGCGGCATGGAACGGCGCAGCATGGAACGGCGTGGACGAGACGGCTCCCCCAGCGAGGCCATGGGGTAACAACGACAACATCAGGAACATCATCTACTGGAAGAACATCACCCCTTCATAAATTTGGGCTACTTATACAACGAAGAAGAAATAAGCGTATCGAAGCATCTCAAGTCAGAACCTGGACGAGCGGAACACATAGAAGGTACGATTGCGCGTTCACGACGGAAGGTCAACGGGCGGTAATCGGCGCTTCTGAAGTTAGCGAGTTTGGGCGGTTTCCTCGCTGCGAGGCTGCCGAGCTGGAGCATAGTGGACTGGTCACCCACGCGGAGGCTCACTCGAGGGTCCTCAAGGAAGTTCCCGCCAGGATGGATGAGAAATGCTAAGAAAGAAGCTATTTTTAGATCAGAACTTGCAACATGGTTCAATCACACACGAGGTCGAATTCGCAGAACCGAGGTAGCAGCGTTCATCTTGCACGGTCAGCGGAATGTGATAAGCGCGTCGCGAGTGAACAGAGTGCTACGTAGTTTTACCAAGTGGTTTATTGTGTGAGATTTATAAGTTTGATTTGTTAATTTTGTATCAGTATTGAAATGTAATTTTGTAATTTCTGTTTTGTTTGATATAATATGTTTCAAGTTTAAAGCTCCGTAAGAGAGGCTTTTGTAACATAGGTATTACGTATTGTACTTGAAAATTTTTGACAAAAATTTTGAAAAACGGGGGAAGTGATGTAGCGACACATGTTATAGTCACGTTTTGCAATGTCAGCTTTCTAGTAACTTCCAGTAGCGAACAATGCGCAGACGCTAGTCGTCTCGCGCCCGTCACTTAGAACACACTTAAGAAAATGTAATTTGGTTCAGTAAATAGTTTGGCCTCAAGAATCCTGCATTCGTCATTTACCATCAACCCCATAGCCACCCACATGTAACCCTAAACTGGTGACCCCGACAATCTGAACACGCAACCTTCGGAAGAAATTATAGAGTCAGCACGGCGATGACGCGGCATGGAACGGCGCAGCATGGAACGGCGTGGACGAGACGGCTCCCCCAGCGAGGCCATGGGGTAACAACGACAACATCAGGAACATCATCTACTGGAAGAACATCACCCCTTCATAAATTTGGGCTACTTATACAACGAAGAAGAAATAAGCGTATCGAAGCATCTCAAGTCAGAACCTGGACGAGCGGAACACATAGAAGGTACGATTGCGCGTTCACGACGGAAGGTCAACGGGCGGTAATCGGCGCTTCTGAAGTTAGCGAGTTTGGGCGGTTTCCTCGCTGCGAGGCTGCCGAGCTGGAGCATAGTGGACTGGTCACCCACGCGGAGGCTCACTCGAGGGTCCTCAAGGAAGTTCCCGCCAGGATGGATGAGAAATGCTAAGAAAGAAGCTATTTTTAGATCAGAACTTGCAACATGGTTCAATCACACACGAGGTCGAATTCGCAGAACCGAGGTAGCAGCGTTCATCTTGCACGGTCAGCGGAATGTGATAAGCGCGTCGCGAGTGAACAGAGTGCTACGTAGTTTTACCAAGTGGTTTATTGTGTGAGATTTATAAGTTTGATTTGTTAATTTTGTATCAGTATTGAAATGTAATTTTGTAATTTCTGTTTTGTTTGATATAATATGTTTCAAGTTTAAAGCTCCGTAAGAGAGGCTTTTGTAACATAGGTATTACGTATTGTACTTGAAAATTTTTGACAAAAATTTTGAAAAACGGGGGAAGTGATGTAGCGACACATGTTATAGTCACGTTTTGCAATGTCAGCTTTCTAGTAACTTCCAGTAGCGAACAATGCGCAGACGCTAGTCGTCTCGCGCCCGTCACTTAGAACACACTTAAGAAAATGTAATTTGGTTCAGTAAATAGTTTGGCCTCAAGAATCCTGCATTCGTCATTTACCATCAACCCCATAGCCACCTCATTATACCCTAAAGTATGATAAATATAATATAGGTACTATATACCTATACCTAATTAAGTATTACAATACTCTACTTATAATCGAGACGAATGAAAAAGTTTCAGTGACAAATAGCACCAAAATAGTCCTAAACAGAAAAGTCTGCATTTTTTGGGTGGAACTTTTTCATTACTCGAGTGTTTAATCCTAATCCTAACTATCCTAACTAATATTATAAATGCGAAAGTAACTGTGTCTGTCTGTCTGTCTGTTACTCTTTCACGCCAAAACTACTGAACGGATTTGAATGAAATTTGGTATACATATGGTATAGACCCTGGGAAAGAACATAGGCTACTTTTTATCCCGGAATTCCCACGGGAAAACTTTTTAAGGCGAAGCGAAGCTCGCGGGAACAGCTATATATGATTATACTAAAATAGAACGAGCGGATTTAATGTAGTGCTAACCTAATATTATTTTCATAGTTAATGCAATGTCAAATTTGTCTATTTAAAACTAAGCATTAATTTTTACCTTGAATTTTAGTACTTGAAAGTTGCGAAATTTTATTTACATTACTTAAACATACAGGGTAGTATTTTAACATCATTCGGCGGTAGGTAAGTACATAATTATGAGACAAATTCTTACTTTTTTTACATCACGTTTTTATCGCGACTTCAGAGTTGATCGCGGTATATCGGATAAGTACATTAATAATAGGTACAGTGTATAAGTATAATAACCAAAATTTATCTAATAAGTAATGCTTTTCTCCGATAAATTTAAGAAGAATAGTACAGTGCTCCAAAATTGATAATGCGCATAGAAATCTTTGACAGATCGGTTGTTTTCGATTATGTGACACATGATATTGACTCCTATTTCTTTCGTACAAGGTGCAAAATGCAAGTGTTTTTTTAAAGGCTCTTACGATTTAATGATTCGGGTGTAAAGATCTGCATGTGCATTATAAATTTTGGACAAGTGTACCTACATGAAACTTCACACCGCCTATTAAACAACTCATTGTAAGAGATTGTGAACAGATCAAGGCTTCCATTCACTGCCTACTAGTGGAGGTTAATATAACATATAGCTAAAAAACATAGCAAGTGATTTGCTCGCAACGAATAGCATTCGCTTTATGAACGCGCAAATGCTGCTATAATTATAACGCGACGCGCCCTCGCGATCTTAGCTCGCAAAATTGGACAGCGTCTGCCCGCGGCCGTTGCCACGACGCTACTGCTGTGCTAGAAATAGCGGAGCGGCTCTGCTATTTCTCGCAGCCGCGAGACGTGGCGCGCGATAACCGCGCAGGCGATATTCATTTGCTTTGTAGCGTCTCGCTCTCTCAACGGTGCAACGTCGCGCGACTCGCGTGTGACAGAGCGAGACGCTGCGAAGCTGCAAGCTTCACTACGCAATAGCGCTCCGCTATCTGCTGAAATTAGCTCCGCAGTCGCGATTTGGCAACGGCCACGGGTGGCCGCTATGCTAATTGTGCCTCGCGCAACGTTACGAATTACGATCGCGTTGTTTGTTTTGTTGCATTTGCGTGCTGTAAATAAATATTTGTAAATATACATAATAATAAATAGTTTAAATAGTAACGTATTAAAATAGGTATAGTGTTTATTTAGGTTTAGTGTAAAATTGAAAATAAATAGTGTTTGTGTAAGTGTAAATAGGTACTTAGTACTTTCTAACGGACAATTTGGTTCTGAGGACAATTTCGTATTTTAAATGTTTTGTGAATGTGTGTGATTGAACTTTGACTGGACAATTTACCTATCTTTACTTTACGTGTGTTTTCGTAAGTGGATGAAACATTGAAAGGATATTACTTTGTGGTTTTAAAGTGTTTTGTGTAAATAGTTATTGCAATTAAAGAACGTTTGACAATAATTCATAAAAATGAAGAGAAACAGTGATGTGCCATTATGGAAACAGTGATGTGCCATTATAGACAGTCCTAAGCCAGTAAAGTATGAAGGAAATTTCATTGGTTTTTTCATCAATTTTTTTTTCCATCAATTTTTTTTTTTGCTCTTTAATATCGTTATAACCTAGCGGATTAAATAACCTGCTATAAATGTGTAACATAGCGTCTGTAGCGTGTTATCAAAATGTAGCCGTTTTTCCCACCACTACTGCCTACGTAACCCTACTAAAGGTGCTTGACTCTCAGACGACTTTAACTAAGCTAACTGTGCAACAGAAACAAGTGCCACTACACAACACAACTATAACTACTAAACTTTATAATTTCTGACTCCTATCAGGATTTTTTAGTTTTTTCTTCTTCATGATTTTAAGGCTACCAGTTAGAGAGCCTAACCAAGGTTAAAATTCAACGATGTAGGTATATCATCGCTTTTGCAGTGAAGGAAAACATCGTGATGAAACCTGCATATTATTTAAGATTAGCACATCTAGCTATGTGAATTCACCAACCCGCAGTTGACCAGCGTGATGGGTAAAGGTCCAAGCTAAGGAAGGCAGTTTAGACCTTGGGGATATGCACAACGGTTCCATTCGAGAGAGCCAGGTGCAGGTACTGACACCCCCACAGAGAATAGAATAGAATTTATAATATATTTAATATATAAATTTTATATAATAGAATTTATGGGATAATGTGTGTGTGTTAGAACATTAAATGTTTGTTCGTTTGTTCACACGAGATTAATTACCGTGGCACAAACAACAAATCTATCATTAAATGGCGATGTGTGTGAATTAGGTATAATTTTATACGCTCTTGGTCTAAATTCTTACGTACAGACAAAGTCAAGTGTCAATGCTAAGCTGTATTGGAACTTGGAACTAATAGCTAGGTATCTACCACACACACACACCTTAGATTCACAATATATACGATCCGACCTAATCATAACTAATCCTAACTAAGGTTCAATTCAATATAAATGCCAAATTTTGAACTTATTGTACCCGCGAGCTTCGCTTCGCCTTAAAAAGTTTTCCCGTGGGATTTCCGGGATAAAACGTAGCCTATGTTCTTTCTCAGGGTCTAGACCGTATGTATACCAAATTTCATTCAAGTTCAGTAGTTTTGGCGTGAAAGAGTAACATACAGACAGACAGACACAGTTACTTTCGAATTTATAATATGATATTAGTTAGGATTCATCTGTCTTCTATAACCACATATTAGTCGCGCTGGAGAAGTACTCATATATCTTTTGCCGACCATACATTTTGTATAATGATTAGCGTTCTATGTCAATATCCAATTGTGCTAAATACGTCTGGGGTCATATTCATATTAATACGTAGACCAATTTTATTGGCAATACAAAATGTCAGTTATAGTTGTTGCTACGGTATCATTCGATACGATATCATCGGTGGCAGTGGGCTGGTCATATCTGCCGAAGAACCGATAACCGTTGGGGTAGACGAGTTCTCGAGTAGAGACCACGAACAGGTAAACGCAGCGTGGGACGCCCTCCTGCCCGCTGGACTAACGACCTTAGGCGGGTGGCGGGTAGTGGTTGGATGAGGAAGGCCGAGGACCGAGTGTTGTGGCGCTCCTTGGGAGAGGCCTATGTCCAGCAGTGGATGATTATTGGCTGATGATGATGATGATTATACCTCCTACTTGCATTTCTGAAAGATCTATCCCATCAAAAACTACTAAACTAAACTAAATACTTGTCAAAAAAAACAAGTCTCGTAACTCAGTTGTTCTACGGTAAAAAGTTGTGAGATCCATCCCAACAAACATTGTACCCTCAGTTACAGCTATTATTATAACTTTAACCTGTATAACTGTGTTATAATTATCTCAGTTCTAACATAAAGCGATAAAGATGAGTTAAAAAATGAAATTAGTGTTAACAGCAGGTTTAAGAGTTAAAATGGTATTAGTCAAAGCAATTATAATTAAGATGTTATAGGTTCAAACTGTTTCTAGAACCTAAAGCTATACAAGAGTGCTCACTGACACCTGTTAACACTTATGGTTGTTAAGTGGTTTCCTTTAATACTCATATAAATCTTTAGGTGTCATATTGAATTTAGACTGCAGGAATTGGTTGTAAAAGAGATTTTGTCAAGAGCGCAGTGAGACGAGATTCTAACAGTGTTGGAAAACTCAACAATGCAGTTTTAATCTTTAAGGTTAACTTAACTTACGCTTATTGCGTTAGGCAAGTAGACTGTAAAAGTAACGGTGTTAAGCAAGACTGTGCGGATCGACTAAGACTGCATAATACCCTTGGCTAAGGGTGTTCTATTTCAAAAAGTGTAATAGATGACTTAGGTGAGTCTATATATCTTAAATGTAAGTTCGCCATTTGCATTGGCGACCTAACCTATAAATTGCTGGGATAAACAATATTTTGCTTTAAAATACTTAACTATTTACGTCAATGATTTCAAAAGGAAGGATACGCCCTTCAGAACATTTTACTCAAACCTTCTTCATACAAGCAAAATTACTGCCATCTGTCATAATTTGTTGGAACTATGTCAGAGCCGAGCTACTTATCCTGACGACGCAACCTTGTACGTGCGTTCATATTTTACCGTCACCGGACAGTAGGTACATAATAATATGAGTGAGTTGCATGCGGCCATTGTAGACTTTGGTAGTAAAATAATTATCGCTTTAAAATGTGTTTATTTATTAATTAAGGATGATACGATATTCCATATTCCTTTTTGACCTTCGTATCATAGTTTTTGTAGCCTTTCACAACAAAAATAGGCATATTTATCACAAGAAACAAAGACTATCTCTCCGTCACAGACAACTGTCGACTGAGGACCGTTGGCCCTAAAATGTCTATTTTAGGGCCAACGCGCGGGTGCCATTTTCTTGAGTGGTTTGGCCTGTCCTTACGCAGTAATATATATGTCAATGATTTACGTGAATTTTGTGATTCCAGTCATGCCAATCGATTTATTAAACTAATGGACATACAGCAACGATAGAAAAAAATACAAAATTTAGTCGTCTATTTTATATTTACTTATGTTTCCTTTGAAATCCTTCATAAATTCGGAGCGCATTAAAATTGAGGTGGGGAATATGGTATACATTACAGTAAAATTACAAGGGCATATTATTTTCAGTTCACAAAACATGAATAATTTCAAGTTATTATATTATATTTACTGTAATTTAGTATTAATCAATACTTTCACTTTAATACTGTCGCGTATGATTGCTGTTGACACTATTATTTTCAAAGACATACAACTTGTATGGTAAAAGTGTATTCAAAAAACGGTAACATGCTCACTTAACCCTTTTTTATCAAACAAATAAGAGTCAGGGTGTCAAATAACCATTCTATAACTACAACTATACCGGTAAAATTTCTAGCTGAGAGTGATTAAACGCTCTTAAATAGTAACTTTAGCACTTCAATGAAACCGTACTACAGGCTTTCAATAACTTAAACACTTCAATGACACCGTTTTACAGACTTTCTAAAGCCTTTACTCTCAAAATCGTGGGCCTCTTTCGTGGTTATAAGTGAGTTAGAGCACTCTCCTACACTCTTATACAGCTATGTCTTAACACTTTGATTTTCGAATGGAACCTTTATACAAATGATATGAGAGTTTTTTTAACGCTACGGTGCTAGTTGGGATGTAATACCAAGGCGATAAGACTAAGCCATCGCATGGAAGCACGTGTTAATTAAATCATTTAGTGCGATGACCAAGTCAATATATTTATATAAAACATTAAAGATTTTTAAGATTGAGATGAGTGCGTGGATAAGCCGTGCCCCCAAATATTTTAGTTTTCCCTTGATTCATACACCAAACACTACTACTTTTATTCCAAATTTGAAGCTTCTAGGACTGCTAGAAGTGCCTTAGAATTTTTATGATCGGTGAGTGAGTGTGTGAGTCAGTGACAAAATTAAGAAACTTTGACCCGTTATAATAAATAAATAAATAAATAAATATGTGGGGACATCTCACACACGGCCATCCGACCCCAAGCTAGGCAGAACCTGTGTTATGGGTGTCAGACAGCTGATATATCTACACAAATACATAGATAGATAGATACTAAATATAAATATCAACACCCAAGACCCGAGAACAAATATCTGTATAATTCTTAAACTACTGGTTCAAATTGAACGAAATTTGAAATATACCGTGTCTTTACAATGCCTGCATGGTTAGTGAAAATTCAGTCTTCTAGTTTTATCCACAACGAAGTTACAGGGGGTCGAAAATGGCCTGAATTGCTTCGAGAAAAGGATGGTACGGCCGTGCCGCTTTTTTGCTCGACTTGGTGGGGGCACTGCCGTGCCCCCAGATACAGGGTGTTTTAAAAGGGTAAGTTTCAAATATAAATAGCGGTATGAAGTTGACTTAGGAGGTTATTCTAAACAACTTTATTTCTTTATGTTCATGGTTGCCTGTAAGAGATCGCTCTTAGCGATAAAGCCTACTGTTTTTTTTTTTTTTTTTCTTATTGTAATAGGAATTCTATTGTTATCTTCTACGACTTTTAAAATTTCGAGCTTACTTACCACAATCATCATCACGATGAGCGTATAAAGTGCATTACTTTTTAAATGTTACTAACATTAACCACCCGGTTCACCTTAAGTTTCGCGGGTTAATCTTAAGTTTAACTTAAAACCTAAGAATAGAATAGAATTTGTTTTATTGGACGTAAAATTTTACTATTAAGTATTTGTCCATTGTCATAATATAATATTACTCTACCACCATTTCACAAAGGCCCCGTCATTAAGGAGGAAAGAAATGGCGAAAGATAACATAAGCAAGTATCATCAACAAACAAACTGAACCACTGGCCATCACCCCACGTGCTCTTATCAATATGTACCATCAAGGCTGCCCCAATTCAATCATTTCACTTGAACTTGCTCGGAGTCATTGTCGAAATATTGTCTATGAAGACACTTCCCGGTTCCCTCAAAGTGATATAAAAGTAAATAAAATAAATAAATAAATATGTGGGGACATCTCACACACGGCCATCCGACCCCAAGCTAGGCAGAACCTGTGTTATGGGTGTCGGACAGATGATATATCTACACAAATACATAGATACTAAATATAAATATCAACACCCAAGACCCGAGTACAAATATCTGTCTATAAACAAATATCTGCCCCAGCCGGGAATCGAACCCGGGACCTTCGGCTCAGTAGTCAGGGTCACTAACCACTGCGCCATTCGGTCGTCAGGCCGTATATGTACAGGGTGTTGCAAAGGTGATATAAAAAGCCGAAAGGGGGTGACTCGGGGGTTTAATCTAGACAACATTTGTTCTATGACTTTGCGTACGAAAATTCTTTTTTTTAACTTTTTACTATGAACGCTTGCATAGTTTGTTCACGAATTTTCAAAAGTTGTAGAACAAAAGTTGATTGGAATGACCTCTTGAATCCCACTTTCGGCTCAGTATACCACTTTTCAACACCCTGTATATACTTGTACGTAGATGGAGTCCGACGATACGCTAACATTGCAACGGATAAAAGATATATTTGTTTGTAACTGAAACTGTTAACAGAACCTGAAACGGTTCATCAACAGTCGATTGCCTGTTAACGTAAATATTTTTTTTACGGATTCTTAAAAAAATATTGTGGTAATTACAGTTTTCAGGGCAAGAAAGAGCCTTTTGTTTGTACTAAAAGTACCGATAGCATGTCAGCTCTATCGTTCGGTTTTTTTTTATCCAGCTGGAGTTCTCAAAATATTATGGAACGATCTCCTATGGTTTAAGAAATGTGCCATATTGTTGTGTCTACATGTGTATGTATCTTCTTAGATATACTATACCTACTTCAGCTATCACGTTTTTAATGCGTTCATTGAGCTTAAAATGTTATAATGACCTTTTAAAACTAGTATTTTTTTTAATTATCTATTCGTTAATTATTAATATGCGTAACTGCTTAAGTACCTACATATGCATAATATACTTTCAATTTCATTCAAAACTTGTATGTATTATTATTAAATTTATTATTTGGTTAGTATGTTAAGGTCTTTGCGTTGCGATTTTTTAGTATTATTCCATTGCCGTTTGCGGGTCACGCTAAGATATAAAAAAAACTAAAAGTGGTATATAAATCCTAATCATAACTATCTTAACTAATCATAACTATCTTAACTAATCATAACTATCTTAACTAATCCTAACTTCCTAACTAATACCTAATCTCTGATTTTTAATTGGAAAGAATTCTGACATTTTATAAGTGATGCTACTAAAAAAGTTCTTTACCGAAAAAATAAAAAATTGCGATCCATTTCTGGGCAATAATTTTTTCTTAATATTTTTATACAAAAAGATAAATCTAAATATTTACTTGCTCAAGTTAACTAATACAAAAATAACAAATATTTCAATATAATAGCTGTTCCCGCGAGCTTCGCTTCGCCTTAATAAGTTTTCCCGTGGGAATTCCGCAATAAAAAGTAACATATGTGTTAATCCAGGGTGTCAGCTAACTTCATTCCAAATTTCATTAAAATCGGTTCAGCCGTTTTGACGTGAAGAAATAACAAACATACACACATACATACATACATACATACACATATACACTTACAAACTTTCGCATTTATAATATGAAGTAGGATCACGACTCACGACCCATGTATCGAATTAATTTTAATTGCTTTATTTTATTCTTTAGCATGGCATCACTTCCTACTAAATTCAGGGATAATAAACCTTTTTAATCAATTTCAAAAAAAGATTGTCTATTCGGTAAGTACATATAATATGTTCGGTATGTATGTAAGATTATTGGAACTGCACCATATTGACATATGACAATATACGAGTATTAGGGCTAATAAACAAATATTCAAAATTTTATAAATGTTTATGTACCTATGTACGTTTATATGCTTGTTGGTATGTATGTTTGTCCACGCATATCTCCGAAACGATTGATCCGATTGTCACTATTCTTTTTGAGGGTTCCGTACCTCAAAAGGAAAAAAAGGAACCCTTATAAGATCACACTTTGTTGTCACCACCTTTTTTCTCGGAAACGGGTAAAGATATCAAGCTGATATTTCGTATAGATGTACATAATTATGATGAAATTAAAAGGAAAACTACCTCAGGTAATTAAGTATACTTGTACGGAACACTCACTGCGCGAGTCCAACTGGCTCAGTCGGGTAAGCGCCCGCTTCTCAAGCAAGAGATGCGGGTTCGAATCTCGGCGCTGACATGTAGGTAACAATGAGTTCTTTGAATTTAAGTACAATGTATACCATCGCTCTTACGGAGAAGGAAAACATCTGTGATCATATGTGAACCCACCAACACCGCAGTGGACCAGCGTGGTGGGAAATGGTCCAAGCTTAGGAAGGCAGTATGGAGATGCTGGAGGCGGGTTCCGCTCATCTGGCATAATCTTTATTGACCAAAACTCATTTCGCATAACTCGTATGGTCTAAACTTTTTTGGTCGAACCATCACTTTGCCAAGACTTATGTGACATAAGGCTCGTTTCGTCTAAAACTCTTTAGGCACAATCTTTAAACACCTAAGTTTCGTTTGGTCAAATTTATGTTCGTCTATACCTATGTATAATCTTGTTTCTCCTAATGTTATCTTAATAAATAATATATTAAGTATGTAGGTAAATCCCCTTTTAATTTGGAGCGCCGCACTTAATAAAATGGATACAGGGACTAAAAAAAATATATTATAGTCTCAGATGTCCAGACTCGTATTGAAAAAGTGCCCAGCCCAAAAAGGTTTGTGATCTCTGATTTGTCTAAAATTGATAACTGTCAGAATTCCGTAAGATTACTAATAACAGTGTATATGTATTACTAGTTGCTCCCTCAAGCTTCGCTTTGCCTTAAAAAGTTTTCCCGTGGGAATTCCGGGATAAAAAGTAGCCTATGTTCTTTCCCAGGGTCTAGACCGTATGTATACCAAATTTCATTCAAATCCGTTCAGTAGTTTTGGCGTGAAAGAGTAACAGACAGACAGACAGACATACAGACAGACAGACAGACAGACACAGTTACTTTCGCATTTATAATATTAGTTAGGATTAGTTAGGAAGTTAGGATTATAAATGCGAAGGTAACTGTGTCTGTCTGTTACTCTTTCACGCCAAAACTACTGAACGGATTTCAATGAAATTTGGTATACATATGGTCTAGACCCTGGGAAAGAAGATAGGATACTTTTTATCCCGGAATTCCCATGGGTTTTTTTTAAAGCGAAGCGAAAAAGTAAAATCTGAATCCACAGACAGACAAGAAAACTGGTTTTGTGGGTCATTTAGTAATAATGTTGTGTGATTTATGATTAATAAATAAATTGAAAGCTGAAAAAAGTATATATGTAACTGTACAACAGCCCTCGTTTTACGTCGGGGTTTAAAATACTTATATAATTATTAGCACCATTTTAAGCAGTTTTAATTGCGGTATACACCTACCTATCTAGGTACTGTGGGTACCTAATAATGATAATGATCATCAAGACCACACAAATATGATTTTTAATTTTGCAGATAAGTACTTACTGAAGACGGAAGTGAATTAACCGTGCTAACAAAAAATGGTCCATATTAAATTAAATTAAATAAGAACACACGCTAAAATACATATTACTACAGTCGTCGAAATATAAGAGGCCCGTTTGGACAGCTACAAAATGTATGGGATGACAGCTAGTGTCAAATCAAAATCATTAAAAATCTAAACAATAAGTAACTTTTGGTGCATCAAAAGTTCTTTTTCTTTTCGATTGTTAAATAATAGGCCAGATACTCGTAATTATGTCTTTTTATGTATTACTAGATGTTCCCGCGCGCTTCGCTTCGCCTTAAAAAGTTTTCCCGTGGGAATTCCGGGATAAAAATTAGCCTATGTTCTTTCCCAGGGTTTAGACAGTATGTATACCAAATTTCATTCAAATCCGTTCAGTAGTTTTGGCGTGAAAGAGTAACAGACAGACAGACAGACAGACAGACACAGTTACTTTCGCATTTATAATATTAGTTAGGATATCAAGTAAATCAAGAGTAACTAAATAGGAAATTTGTGTAGGTGTCCAAACGGGCCTATTATATTTATGTCGACGACTGTAGTAACTAAAAAAACATATAAAAAGAAAAAACTAAAGTCCCAATTATTTTACTAAGGGCTGATTTTTCAATTTTTCAATGGTGTGATAAGTTTTATCTGGGGAATAATTCTGATGCTGTCACGTCTGAATGTTTGTATGAGACAGCAACAATTTTATTCGACAGATAGCTTTTATCTGCCCATTGAAAAATCAGCCCTAAGTATACCTAAGTAGCTTTTGATTAGAAAGGTAGATGTACTTATATGTAAAGCAGGCATGCACTATTAGTGTATATTGGTCAGTAAATAGGTTAGGTACGTGTTAATTTAAGACACTCGTGTAGGTTGGTTTGGTTTTTGAGTGCATTTCGATCGAAATTAGTGTATATTAGTCAGTAAAGTGTTAATTTTAGACACTTATCGGTGCGTTAAGGTTTTGGTAATTTAGCGTGTATTGGTTAGTAAAAACACACGTTACGTGTTTAGTCTAGACACTTATAGGTTATTCAGAGGCCATGATTTTTTATCATTAATGGTCAATTAGGTGCCTAATTAAAGTTTAATGGTTTTATTAAAATTCGTGTTCGCCGTTCTCATTTATTCCATAAGTATTTTATTCACCAAAAGGTTGCCTGGAAGAACTCGCTTTTTGCGATAAGGCCGCCCATTGAGCTAACTCTTACTTGTAACGTTTATGGTTTGTGTTTCAATGAAGTTAATACTGTACTATATTGTAAAATAAATTATTAATTGATGATCATTTTTAGATAAACAAACACGGGCATAAAAAATAGTTAGGATTTAGGATCTTACAGGTTTACACATTAAACACAGAGGACATACAGCTGCAGCTACACGGGTTCGTTATCGACGTAGACGAATGCCGGTATATCGCGATTCGCCATAAATACGGCGCAGTGTAGGCAAGTTTATCAATGTCGATATTTATTGAAATTCCTTAACCCGTGCCAATATATTTAAAAGCAATCAAAATAAGATCAACTAAACTTACCGTTTTCCATTAGCAACTTTAGCAAGTAAGTAAGTACTTAGAGATAATGTTTAATCAATTAAAAACCAATTTAATTGAGTATCTAGGCAGTGTTCTCCGCAAGGCACTAACACTTATACTAATAAAATTAATAAATGAACAACTTTCATAGACTTGATAAGCTACACAATATATAAATACATAGGTAGGTACATAATATACTGACCTGCACTTTATCAATTGTCGGAGTCAAACACTACACTGACACCATTTTAATTTTAATTATGTACAATAACCTCGCCAAAAATATAACTAAGTAAGTAAACCTCAATTAAATTGATAATAAAACAAACACTTAAACTAGGCTGTTTACGCAAAAGCGCAAACCACTCTTAAAAAAAAGTTTGTCAGTTTTGTTTTTAAATTTGATTTTCGCGCGCGTGCGTTTACAAAGATCGCTGCGAGTGACGATGTCTGCGTTTGCCTATTACGAAATAACTGATGTTGGCCTTAGCCGTGCGATGTGAGCCAGTAGGTATCGCCGAAGATCTAGCTGCATTATATTTATTGTTAATGACAACTAACGAAGGACACATTTAAATAAATAGGATTTTGGTTTAAATGTTGTTTCGTTCGAATACTTACAGTATTAGCGCAAAAACTGAACATCCTCCTTCAGAACATAATAAATTATAATTTGACGGCCGAATGGTGTAGTGCTTAGTGACCCTGACTGCTATGCCGAAGGTCCCGGGTTCGATTCCCGGCTTGGGCAGATATTTGTCTAAAGACAGATATTTGTACTCGGGTCTTGGGTGTTGATAATTTATATTTAGTATCTATCTATCTATGTATTTGTGTAGATATAATATCAGCTGTCCGACACCCATAACACAGGATCGGATGGCCGTGTGTGAGATGTCCCTACATATATATTTATTTATTATTAATATATGTATATAAGTACTTATCCATAAATGAAACTGCGGTAAAATGGTTTTCTATCGATTGGTTTAGTGACCCACTGAACTAAGTGGCGTGGCGCTCGGGGTGTAGTCTGGTAGAAATCACTCTTAGTAATAAGGCCGCCAATGTTATGTAGGTAATTCTTTTTGTAATTTCTGTGTTTGTGTGCAGTAGAGAATTATCTATCTTTGGACGGCCCGGCAGTGTTGTTGGTTGTTGGTCTGCACGCTGACTCTTGTGCCTGGGGTGTTCTATCGACATAGGTGTACGGTGGCCTGCGCCTAAAAGTATACAGGCGAAGTTTTTAAAATAGCGATTTCAAGCTCACATGCTGCTCAAGCACATCCACATAAACACCACTGCTACACACATCACACGCAACACGTCCCCGGATTTATAACAGATGTAGCTGGTCCCTTCATCATCAGGGATCGCTATTTTTAAAACTCCGCCTGTATACTTTTAGGCGCAGGCCACCGTACATTAAATTGTTTGGACAAAAGGTGGGCTTAATGCTAAGAGCATTTTCTACCAAAAAATGGACGACTGTTGGGTGATTAGATGATTATGGCTACGACTATTTGTTTGTATTTGCAGGGAATATTTATACATTAAATGCGTAATTAAATGGTATTTATGGAGATAGTAGAGATCAAATACTATAATAATAAATATGATTTACTTATCGTCATTTACAGCGGATATATTTTTAGTTAGTAATGGCTTTTGATCTTTTCCACGAGTAAAGGCATACTTTTTGGGGCATGTTAGGGATTTTTGAGTCAAAAATATAACTTACCAAGGGCCTGTTTCACAATTTCTGGATAGTGGCTACCATGGCTACATGTGGAATAAAATACATGCTGTCACTCTCTGTAATGTTATTTGAAAGTGACAGCATGTCTTTTACCCAGAGATATGTCAACCTTTTACCCCACAGGTAGCCATTGTGAAACAAGCCCTATGTACCTTATGTATGGTATAAGTACTTACCTATTACCTATTATAAGGGAATTTTTATATACTTATCGATAAAATAATATATTATTTCATTCATATATCTTCCACCACGTGTCTTAGGATCAAACTGGGCACTGGTGTGGCAAACCATCCCTTTTTCCGACTGTATGTACCTACATTATTTTCTAGAGTAATCTGTATTCACAACAAGTAAGTACCTATATACAGTGTACATACGTATCTGCTAAGTAACTTCATTCGTAAGTATGTAGGTACAATTGTAGGTACATAATAAGCTATTCTAATCTAAGTACAAACAAATAAGATAACACCAGAGTTCCTAGCCAGCACTTATTGTATCCGTGTCAACGAGTGTGACCTAAGATTAGCCTGTCCATCTTCCTGGAATAGTCTAGAATCTAGATTGGTTTGCCTAGTTTATACACACTCAATTAGAAAGTATATTTCACATTTTATTACACATGAGTGAGACCAATCACCGATGGGGTAGTCATATAATATATAAACACTCACACTTTGTACTAATGTAGGTACTCCCTTGCAGGGTAGGCAGAGGTGCATTGCTGCACCCACTTTTCGCCAGTGTTTATGTTAGTCCCAATGTAATAGGGGGCGGGCCTATTGCCATTTTACGGGCACATCCAAGACCCGAGAACAAATATCTGTGTTTAAACAATTATCTGCCCCGGCCGGGAATCGAACCCGAGACCTTCGGTACAAGAGTCAGTGTTGCTAACCGCTGCGCCATCCGTCGACCTTAGGCGGGTGACGGGAAGTGGTTGGATGAGGAAGGCCGAGGACCGAGTGTTGTGCGCTCCTTGGGAGAGGCCTTTGTCCAGCAGTGGATGATTATTGGCTGATGATGATTTGAAGATAATAATACTTCTATCATCAAGATTTGATTACTATGTTTGTAAGTAGTTTTTATAGTTTTGTAAAAAAGCGCGTGTAAATTAATTACTTAACTGTAACATAAGTACCTAGCGTCATAAATAGTCATAATATCATAAAACAGTCATTAGGTATACTTACTTATCTGTAAGTAAGTAGTTAAGTATTATGTGTTTCTGCTACAGAACCCAAAAAAAAATTACCTGCCTACCAATAAAGGATGTAAAAGCGCAACGCATTTCTAAATTCTTATCGCGAATTAATTCGAAGGTTTTAGGATCGCATATTCATTATCAGTGTTTTATTAATTTATTTATAAAAGCTAATTATTTCAATTTAAAAGTAGGTCTTCAGATTTTATACCTATAGCTATTTTATAGGTCTTGCGCCCCGTGCTAGGCCTTATGCTTAGATATTTTGTACTGTCCAACTTAGAACATATTGATCTCCAATTTAAATGATATTTTTTTGGAATTTTTAAATCTTTTGTTTTACTTTTGAAGAAATTTTTACTTTTACATTATTGTCACCTAGTTGTCTAGAGCCGGCAGCATAAATTTTCGCGTGAACGTGAAGTAAAATTCATCGAGTATTTTTGTATGAAAAAAATTTATGCTACGGGCTCAGTACACAAATACGTAGATTAAGGTATTTTTAAATTAAGGAATTAAGTACTTCTATAGGATTTATGTTAGTTTGTCTCCAGTGCCAAATTATTTTGTACACTTTATTTAGCAATTTTGGCATCGTAACTAAATTTACCTTAACCCATTTTGAAAAGTTTTACAAAATGATCTCCAAAGTATACGACTGTATTTTTATAAAAAATCGTACCTAGAAAGTAATGTTATAGAGGGCATGGTCTATTCAACCTTAAACTAAGTGAACCGCAGTAACGGGTTTACACATTTTACTTGTTATAAAACTGGTTGTATCGTGGGTAAGTTCGAGGTTGGCTGAATCTAGGCTATACTCCTTGGCAGCCATTATGTAATGAATAGAGGGGCTTTACCTCGGATTTATTGTAAACATTTGTTTATAAACATTGTTGCTGAGTTGATGTACACACTTGTGTTGAGGAGTTCTTCATCTGTTTAAAAAAATATATGAAAATATGTTCAGTTGATTGGGAGCTACGCTACCACAGGCAGACACACACCTTAAACTTATAAAACCCCTCTTTTTATCAAATTTAAAATCTTTATGCTACGATAAGTTTTATGAAACATCGTCATCAACGTTGTTGTCACATCACTATGATACGAGCATATTTATAAGTTTGATTTAAATAAACAAATGAATAGGTAATAAAATAAAATTCAAAATGCATAAGAGAATTTCGAAATGCTTGGCGAATAATTCTATTTGAAGGTTATGAGAATAACCGTTATACTATCATGACGCCAAAGAATTAGGTATTGTAATTTATTAACTTAGATTGTGGCTAATTGCTGAGTTAGATCGATATCACAGACTCAGAACTGTGGGGCTACCACCACCGTGCATTAGCAAAAAATTTAGAATCCTTAAGCAGCGTGCTTACTTTACCGCCTTTGTAGGTATACTTAATTACTTATCTACAACTTTATTATTTGTATTCTATTCTATTCTCTGTGGGGGTGTAGTACCTGCACCTGGCTCTCTCGAATGGAACCTTTGTGCAAATCCCCAAGGTCTAAACTGCCTTCCTAAGCTTGGACCATTTCCCTCACGCTGGTCCACTGCGGGTTGGTGGGTTCACGTATTTAGATGTGCTAAATCTAGATATGCAGGTTTCGTCACGATGTTTTCCTTCACCGTAAGTGCGATGGTATATGTCAGCGCCGGGATTCGAACCCGCATCTCTGGCGTGAGAAGCGGGCGCTTACCCGACTGAGCTACCACCGCTCTCATTATTATTAATATTTATTGTAATTGTAACTTTTTTGTATAAAATAAAGTGTTTATGACTATAATCTATATACATACATGTTGTAGCAAAGCAGAAGTGGTACTTATACTTACCTAGCAAGCCAACGTTTGTTCTAACTAAACTATCAACAAGTATTGGAAATTTGCAGCATCCTGTATAAATAACCTTTGTTTTAGTTACGATATGGAGACTCGCCATTCGCTTCACACCCCAACAAGTTAAACGATTTCATCAAAGTTGTTCAATATTTTTTTATTATTTACTCAATAATTAGGTAAACTGAGTTACTCATGATTCTCTGAATTTGCACAGCTCCATTTTGAGAAGGTCCGTGGTGGCGCGGGCGGGATTATTCCGAGTGCGTTTCGGTTGATCTGAGAGAATAAGAATAAGAATAATAAGAATAATATTTATTCAAAAAACTATATCCTCTTTAATATGCTTATTATTATATATAAGTAACATGGTATGTAGTTTATTATATATTAATATATATTTTAATATATTATATATTATGATGCTAGGTATATAAATTATGTATGTAAATATATTGTAGGTAGTATGTTTTGGTATATTAAATATTTATGGTATATTCTTTATTCCTGCTACACTTTACCCTTTACATCTAAATATCCTTCCACCCAAAGGTTGTCTGGAAGAAATCGCTTTTAGCGATAAGACCGCCATTTGTACATATGTGTTAGATTAAGTTTTGTATTGTTGTCCATATTTTTTTGTGCAAATAAAGAATATCTTATCTTATCTTATCTTATAGGTAGTATTTTAATTAAAAAATACATTAGTTACCTATTTAATATACTCGTATTATAACATACTTGCACATAATAACAAACTCTATAGATAGGTACCGAGTTAGAAAGCTTAAGTGGCAGTGGGGCTGGTCACATCTGAACCGATAACCGACTAGGCAAACGTAGTGTGGGACGCCCTCTGGCTAGATGGGGGACGACTTGCCAAAGGTGGCTGGTTATGATTGGATGCGGAAAGCTATAGATCACATCCAGTGGCGTGCTTTGGGAGAGGCCTACGTCCAGCAGTGGATTACTTTAGGCTGATGATGTTGGTAGATAGGTTAAGTATTTTTCATGTCAGGCTGCGACGGGGTGCCCTGGGTATCTCTTTTGCTGACTGTACGGTCACGTGCAGAGTAACCTGACCCCCCTCTCATAGTAACAATGCTTCTGAGAGGGGTCAGATTTATCTGCCTTATACTGTACATAAGAGACATAGGTAAGGTCTTACTTTTGTTAGTTTTGTCTCTATCACAGACGGCGGGTGGTGAGTTTGTGAAGAAACTCTTGATATGGGCTCGTATTTTTGCCAGTTCTTCGCGATTAGGCCCTGAAATATGTATACAACGATATTTTAATACAAACTAGATTAATAGAGTACAATAAAGAGGTAAATAAATAAAATTAATTGAAGAAAAAAACTCGACAAATAAATAACACTCCTTTTCTACCACTCAGCTCTGAATGCTATAAGCATTAATTAAATGATATATTATGTACCTTGAATTCATCATCATTACCTACGACCCATCACGTCCCCACTGCTGGGGCACGGGACGTCTCCTTCCAATGAAGGAAGGGTACTAGGCCTAGTCCACCAACCGACGGTTGAATGGTGTAGTGGTTGGTGACACTGACTGCTATGCCGAAGGTGCCGGGTTCGATTCCCGGCTGGGGCAGATATTTGTTAAAAGACAGATATTTGTACTCGGGTCGTGGGTGTTGATATTTATAATTTAGTATGTATCTATCTATGTATTTGTGTAGAAATACTAGATATATCAGCTGTCCGACACCCATAACACAGGTTCTGCCTAGCTTGGGGTCTGATGGCCGTGTGTGAGATGTCCCCACATATCTATTATTTATTTACCACGCTGGCCTAGTGCGAGTTGGTGGACCCATGGATTGATGTGCAATACGGAATTTAATATATAATAACTAGCTGTTCCCGCGCGCTTCGCTTCGCCTTAAAAAGTTTTCCCGTGGGAATTCCGGGATAAAAAGTAGCCTATGTTCTTTCCCAGGGTCTAGCCGTATGTATACCAAATTTCATTCAAATCCGTTCAGTAGTTTTGGCGTGAAAGAGTAACAGACAGACAGACAGACAGACACAGTTACTTTCGCATTTATAATATTAGTTAAGTTATACCTGCGAGCCGCATGGCTTGCCGTCGCATACATCTGTAGCTGTGAGATCTTTCGTAGTGAGGGCATCTGTGGGATAAAATATTAGATACTGTAGTGTACAGTGGGGAGCAAAGAAACCTAACCCATCCAATCCATCTTCATACAGATTATGATGACTTTTGAAATGAGACTATACAGGAGAGAATATAGGTGCTGCTAAATCATTTAAAAAGCCGAAGGGGTAAGTTAAGTTTCAATTTCTTTGTACCTTTGTACTTCGACTTTCGCAAATTATCTTCTACCTAAAGGTACTTAATTTAGGTATAATTACCTTATCGTCATATTTTTTGCCTTTGATGGTACAGGAACCCTGAAATAAATCATAATACCAAATCATCATATACCATCTTTACAAATTTTATCGCGCGGAACTAGTGCAGCGCGTATACCGCTAGGTGGCGACTCTCCCACGCCATACAAATTCGCGTTTACTCGCCGCTACTCGCACGGAGTTAAAACTCGCACTCCCCATACAGACCTGACCCCTTAGCATGAATTTTCATCGTGACGTGAAATTACTCGATGAAATTTGTACGGAAATTTTAATTCTGCTACCGACCGCCAGGGGCGCTGTTCATATTTTCATACAAAATTACTCGATGAATTTTACGTCACGTTCACGATGAAAATTCATTCTAAGGGGTCTGAGTGACAATGCTACTAGTGTAGAGTGTATTGGCAATGACCCCTATGCTTACACTATACATAGTGTAGGTTATATAAAATATACAGTAAGTTATTGGTTACCATCCGAGTCTGTGAATCCGGCTTTTTCTGCGATTAATTGATTTATAAAGAGGACGAAAACCGCGCCCTGGAAATATAGTTATTAATAATAACTAATTATTATTTGTTTTATTTATTTAAAAAAATATACAGGGTAGCAAAAAGGGTAAGTATACTAAGCCGAAAGGGGGTGACTCAAAGGGGGCTCATTCTGAAGAATGCATAATAGGATTTTTGAAAATAAGAGTATCATTTATTTATACGTACCTTGATGTCTAGGGACCTCTTCAGTAAACAAAGATCTTAAATATGGCATCAAGTTCAGTCTCCTGAAAATAAAATCTCGGTATAGCGCCGCCTGGCGTCGGGTAGATGTAACAATTTCACGGTGTACATTTAAAACTACTAAAATATTTACAAAATGTTGCCCGTTTCTCTATGAACGATAATATAAAAAATATTGTGCCAATAAAGGCTATTTTTATTCAGCAAATTCCATGTATTTTTTTAAATTCGCCAGTACAAAAACTTATCATTTTAGTTTTGAATAGATGAAGTTGTTAAACTTACTCATAATGTTCGTCATCTTTGATAGCGGCTTCCACCAAAGAGCTACGTTCTAGAATATTTTTTTTGACTGAAAATTAATAAGTTTAGTTAGGTAACTATTTAAAAAAATGTCATGAGTATAAAAAAAAAGTTGATAAAAATTCATGCTGCATGCTCTGACCGTTTGTATTACGTTTTATTGCTATCACAACCTCATCATCATCACTACCCATCACGTCCCCACTGCTGGGGCACGGGTCTCCTTCCAATGAAGGAAGGGTTTTAGGCCTAGTCCACCACGCTGGCCTATAGTGCGGGTTGGTGGACCCCAACACAAGCAAGCTTGTGCTGAGAGAGTTGTCGGGTAAGTGGGCAACCCGACTGTCACAACATTTGATCACAAATTTTAGTAAGATGTTAATTTAAATACTAACAAAGTGTTAAGGGTATTTTGAAAAGGCTGCCAATTCTGCGGTCCAAGAAGTGTCTGGAAAACATAAGTGTAAGTAGCTAGAGTCTTTATACAATACTAGCTGTTCCTGCGAGCTTTGCTTCGCCTTAAAAAGTTTTCCCGTGGGTATTCCGGGATAAAAAGTAGTCTATGTTCTTTCTTAGGGTCTAAACCATATGAATACCAAATTTCATCTAAATCCGTTCAGTAGTTTTGGCGTGAAAGACTAACATACAGACAGATAGACAGACAGACAGACACAGTTACTTTCGCATTTATAATATTAGTTAGGATAACATAGGGTTTTTTAAATTACTAAAACCTATCATTAATATGTATATGAAAAGAAATCTACTATTTCAAATAAAGCGAAACAAGCCTGCCTTAAATATTTTTGAGTTATTTGTTTCATCACAAAGGATTAAAATGTTGATTATTAGGAATGGATTACCAATCGGTAGGCACTACGAATACTACGATACTTATAACTATTGTTTTGTCCCCCTTGCGTATAGTAAAAATATAAAACCAATAAAATACATTACAATTGATGTGCACTATCAGAGAAACTGGAACTTGAACCTGAAAAATACATAACATTCACAATTTCATAAATAAACATAATGAAGATACCTAAAATATACTTTCTTGAAATAGTACTATCATACTGACCATGAGATTCTTTCGACGCCTGATTAGGTATGAAGCAGAAAATTGTGGATCTGTAAATATATTTAGGCATATACAATGTAAATAAAATAAAATCTCTTAAAATTTACACGATATATTATAATTACCTACTGAAATTTTGCTAAAATAAAATTTACTTACACTGAGCTTTTCGTTCTGTGATTATGATTAATTAGACCCATATGTGTTATTTCTGTGGAGATACCTAGTTCTGTAAAATTAAGTTTAGACTTAAAGTAATAGTTTTATTAAATATTATAATTTCTGACTACTTAATTAGGAAATAACCTGCAATTCTAGCATCACTGCAGTCTTTGTGCTGTTGGTAAAGAAGAAAATTAGCATTAGTTTTTAATATTGCAATTTTTAAAAATGGTATTTAAAGACTATCACATTAACTCACCTTACGAAGGATATTTTTATTCGCCTTTTTAGAAGTCCATTTGTATCTTCTAATGAATGGCAAATTCCTTTTTATTATATGTCTGCTTTTGGCTGGCTTACAGATTACGCATTTCTTGCTATTTCTTTTATCTGGACTTGTAAATATATTTCTTGCTTTGCTGGAGAATCTTTTACTAAATTTACACTCATCCGTACTATGATGGCAAAATCTATGTATGTTGTTGTTATTTTTGTTTACTTTTATATATCTATTCGTTTCGATATCGTGTATGCTTTGCATTTCCCTGTCTACCATTGGATGATTAACTGATTTAGATTTTAATATTCCATTGAATCTTGACATTATATTCTCTAGCTCTGGCATTTTCAATTCTGTCTGCGTTGGTGTTATATCCTTTCTGTAATTTGTTGGGAAACATAAAGTAACGGAGCAGAGTAAAGGAAATGTAAGGACTAACTAGGGGTTCTGGGTGAGTATAAAGCATTCAACATTAGGATTAGGTACCTACTTACCTTAGAACATTTTGCATTTGATCATATCCCTGAGATCCAGTTCGATATTTAGTGGAATCTATAAAATTATGCATTGTTTCTACTGGTGATTTTCTGGAGACAGCTTCGTATGTATTTTCTGTATTCTTCTGACTTACTGCTTCTTTTAAATCTATTGTTGCTTTAGATTTTTTTACAATTGGAATATCTTTAGCTATCGATCTCGCCATTGGTTTATCTAAATTACTTATCGATTCTTCTTCTTTTGAAGTATCTGGAGTAATCATGAATTGTTCCAATGTGTTTCTTGATGTATTTTTATCAATGTTTGTACCGTTGATATGGTTAGAATCCGGTGAAAACCCCTTTGGAGATTTATTAGTGCCCATTTCCGATAAAACGTTCTGTATAGTTGTCTTGACAACTTTTGAAACTGTTTTTTCTATTGTATCTTTTAAATATTCCAGATCAGCTGTCGTTGGATTTCTATACGTGATTGTTTCTACGTTCCCTTTGATTGTGTTGAGTGACTTTTTGAAAGCTGGTTGGCAGTCAGATAGTGGTAGTGGTGGTCGGTAGTGGCTTACAGTGCGGCGGTCTCCATAGTCGAGGCCCCTAGATTATATTAATCAGTTTATTTTTCATACCTAACTATTATTATTATATTAATAACTATCAGTGCATATGTGTTTTTCTTTACTAACAACCAAACTGTTTAGCGACAGTTCGATTCAAATGCATGCATGAAAAAAAAATATCCAGCACTTCTAAAGTTCAGTAGCGACGTCGCGTCGTCACTCTACCAAATAACTCATACGTTTAAGGTTTGCTGGATTCGAATCGAACCTTGGACCCCGGTTCATGTTGTTCGTATTCGCTACACTGTAATCTATCTAAAATAAATGTTTTTATACCTCCATACGTTATCACGAGCACTGTATTCTGAAAACATTCGAGGCAGAGTCTTTCTTGTATGACCATCTGCTGGTGGCCTTTGCCAAGTGTTTCTAGAACGTCCTCGAAAAATGCGTGTCGCGCACCCTTCACAGAATATTACGCCTTTAAATGTCTCGGCGTTTTCCAGGTCCAAAGCGTCACAGACGTCTGCAAAATAATATAAATATAAATCTAGCCGTTATAATTACTTGCGAAAAAAAATACCTAAAAACGTGACATTTCACTATTCCCTCGGGAAAAGTAGTTGTGTAAATACATGAATATTTAAAATAACTAAAGAAATGTTAGTATAGATAAATAATACACGATAGTTAAATATCAGAAAAACAAAATAAATACGATTTCAAAAGTAACCCGTAGCACAATCAAGTCGGCTACTCGACAACAGATGGCGCTATAACAACAATTTATTACAAATACATTCTTACAGCATTTGTGGCATTCTAGATGGTAGCTGTACCCGTCGCGATACACCCACGTCGCCTCCTTCAGTGGCGACTCGCAGTGTTCACAGACATCACTACTGGATATAGAAATAAAATTTGTGTATAAAATGATGTGGTTATGAGTGCGGTGGTAGCTCAGTCGGGTAAGCGCCCGCTTCTCACTCCAGAGATGCGGGTTCGAATCCCGGCGCTGACATGTACCAATGAGTTCTTTTAACTTAAGTACAATGTATACCATAGCTCTTACGGTGAAGGAAAACATCGTGAGGAAACCTGCATATCTAGATTTAGCACATCTAGATATGTGAACCTACCAACCCGCAGTGGACCAGCGTGGTAGGAAATGGTCCAAGCTTAGGAAGGCAGTTTAGACCTTGGGGATATGCACAAAGGTTCCACTCGAGAGAGCCAGGTGCAGGTACTTACACCCCCACAGAGAATAGAATAGAATAGATGTGGTTATGTCCAGCTACCGTACCACGACAGCAATTATCTTAAACATGTGTCAGGTTTGATTTGAAAAGGGCAATACTTGTGAATATGTTGTTTATACTCTTTCACGTAAAAAGTTATAAACTATTGGATAACTTTTAAAGCTCGCGGGAACAGCTAAGTAGGTAGTGAATTGAACTTACCTCTTGTCACAATTCATATAGGCAGGGGGCGGGATAGGCCGCGTCGAGAGACGCTCCACACACGGACTTTGTGGTAGTCTAGACTTGTCTAGTCTAGATAGACCAGCGCAATTACTACTTCTGAAAATAGGACAAGGTGTATATTACATTCAGAAGGCCTAGCATGGGACTCAAGAGGCGCACGCCAAGACATGACAAACGGTTTCCGTCTCACTCGCTCCCGAAGCCGCGCGACGTGAATAAGCACGACACACAACTTTTGTCACGTCTTGCGTCCCGTGCTAGGCCTTCAGAAATCGAACCCACACTAGACCGCTTTATTTAAAACTTAAACCATACTTAAACCTGAAAAGTTATTTTGAACATTTGATTATTATAGGTATCTAGGTAGGTGGGTACTTACGCCATTTCTCTGTTTCTTTAAAACAATTTTTGTGTTATAATTTCATCTTTTGTACGGTTTTTTTTGTAAGTCAACACATCACTGGAGATTTAATTATTTTATGTATTTTCCACCGTGATTCCGTGATTGCAGAAATGTTAGAAATTTTTTACATATTTTTGTTATTGTTTCTATCACAGATTAAAAAAATCACAGATTATAAGTTCATAAATAACTTATTTAAATAAAGTGCGAATACTTTGCGAATATGACACTATTCTTATTCAGAAAATAAACAAGACTTAGGGTATGGCCCCATTGTTACATTGCGGTGGTATCGGTACATTATAAATGGTAGTACTAATGAGATATCTACTTTCAGCCGCTTGTCTACCGTCAGCTAAGATAACCGAAATATTATAAAGAAAGAATTAAATAAAACACCAAACAAATAAGCGTTAAGAAACTATATAATTTGCTATAAAATATACATACTTAGGTACAATTACAATAATAATAAAAATATTATCAAATTGAAGATCACACGAAGTTTTTACAGCACCATGTAGGTATACATAGAGGGACATCTTAGAGTAAACATTACTGAGAGTAATAGATTTTACCATGGGAACAAATAGGTTTAGTTAGGGTGCTTTTCCACCAGAGATGTGCTATGCAGCTATGCTGCGAAGATGTGATATCTACGCTACGAAAATATGTGACCGTTTCCACCAATACTACGCTAGGTAGCTGTGCGAGAAAGATGCGCATCTCGAGCTATGCTATGTATCGATAGTACAAAATAACTTTTTGCTTCCACGATGGCATGTCTACTTTCAGTGAAAAACGCGGGCATACTGTAGGTCTGCTCTGCACATACATAGCTACACCACTCGCGATGGTCCATAGCACATATCCATAGCACGCATCCATAGCACACATCCATAGCACGCATCATTCCATACAAAAAACATATCTTAGTTGAATCCGTTTCCACCAGTGCTAAGCTATGTGCACCAATAATATGATTGGTGGATATCAAACGCATCCATAGCATCGTAGCATAGCACATCTCTGGTGGAAAAGCACCCAGTGTTGATCCAACTTATACAAGATGTTGCAAAAGAGGTGTACTAAACCGAAAGTGGGTGACTCAGGGGGTTATCCCGAACAGCTTTTGTTCTACGGCTTTTGAAAATTCGCCCAAAATATCTGCTCCCCATGGTTAGTCATATGATATCACGATATACCCCTTTTGCAACAAACGACCTTTACAATTGTCGATTTTGAGCCTGTTCATCATAAGCCTGTAAATTTATGAGTTGTACGTCTATTTTTCAAGTAGCACAATAAATTTAATAAAAGTCAACCAGGCATACTGGACCAACGGCGACTTTCTAGGTTCGTGTAATGTTTCACCTAAGATGTTTAATACAATAGTTAGCGCCTGTTTCACAATGTCTGGATAATGGATACCTGTGGGATAAAAGACATCACTGTCTAAAACAGAATTACAGAGAGTGAGAACATGTCTTTTATCCCACAGGTAATCATTATCCAGAGACATTGTGTAACAGGCCCTCAGTATACTTACTTATATATTTACGTAGCTGTTACTTATCAAATCAACTTGAGCAGTAGGTTACCATTAGGCCGTCAATATGAAGTAATTTTAAACGTTGACGATTGTTTAACAAACTCAACTAACTTATTTCCATTCAACAAAATATACAGAAATATTACTTAGATACTGAACTTAATATCAATAATTACAAATCATAATTTTTAGGTAGGTAATAGTTAATACCTTGTAGGTAGTCTGAATTTATATTCATAATTCATTTATTCAGTTGGAATTACATTAAGTATTTCTTTAAAACACAAGTCCATATATATAGTCATGAAAACGGAAATGGATCCCAACTAATTATTTTATCCGGTGTTAAATCGATGTTTTATAATATTATTTATTTTTAAGTACAAATATGTTCAATAGATACTACGATTCGATCTATTTTTAACATTAAATTTTAAGTAACTATGTAACTAAGTGCCAATTTCTCCATAGTCGGTGAGAGCATAACCAGGGAGTAGTGGTTGACTTTTGACACATCTGTCATGAATTTTATATGGAGATGACGTATAATTGATAAATCAATCCCTGTCCCTGTCGGTTAGATAACCGACTATGGAGAAATTGGCTCTAAGTATAACAAAAAGTTTTTGCAATATCGCGCTCTATAGTTTCATGACTATATAAATGGTCTTTATGCTTTATGTAATAGCGGTGAAATGAAATCGATACCTACTTAAAGGTTAATATTTATATCTCTATTTTACGTAACTTACCTAATAAATTATATAATAAAAATATTTTAAAATTAAAACTGGCCTGTAAAATGCTAGGAATATGAACTAAAGTGGCGTGCAAATAATTAGGTACAGTGTAAGGCAGAGAAATCTGACCCCTCTCAGAAGCATTGTTACTACGAGAGGGGGTCAGGTTTGTCTGCACATGACCGTACACCCATTATTTTATTAATAATAAGTACATATTTTAAAACTGGCTGTAGCTACATTATCTATACTATAATACCTACTGTGATATTTTATAACTTAAAGGAATGTTTTAAGTTTATATCAACACATTATAGCAGCTAATTTTCAAATACTTAATAAGTACTTATAAAATTTGCAAGCGAAATAACTAAGTATATTTTTTTACAAACTTTGTATATAAAACAATTTAAGTACATACATAGACGGTTCGTATATTGAGATCAGAATTCACAGAGAGAATAATATAATCATTAATTTTTATTTAAAATATTGAATATCCAATCTGAGATCATTTTACGAGAAAGGGTAATTTTTAGGAAACATTCACAATTATTTTCTAGTAAATTATATTTTTGTTTTTCACATTTTTATTCATAATTAAACCTTAAAATACTTGCATTTCAAAATACTGGCCCCAAAGTTATCACTATCACCTATATATTTTTTAACTAAATACTTCATTAAAAATATATTACGACTATGCATTAAATGCCTATAAAACAAACATATTTTTTATAAACATTTGAAACAAAACAGACTTCATATCGTAAATCGTAGGTATATTTCTTAACTAAAAACTTTTTTTTACCTCTAATCTTAATTCAAATAAAATGTCATATAATAGTAAGTAAACTTAATAGGATATTTATCCTAATATTGCCACAAGAGCCCAAGTATAGGTACGTAAGTGTAAATGTATAATTTTTACATCTAGTGTGGAGCTTGAGAACAACTTTTGAGCATTTGATAACAGATTTATATACAATATCACACTAATGCCTAGTTTCACTTAGTGCCAATTTCTTCATAGTCGGTTAGAGCATAACCAGGGAGTAGTGGTTGACTTTTGACACATCTGTCAAGAATTTTACACGGAGATTACGTATAATTGATTGTGAATTGATGAATGATAACTGGTCGGTTAGATAACCGACTATGGCGAAATAGGCACTTAGGAAGTTAAAAACTTATATCGACTTTGTCTGTCACTTTATGTTCATAATATTGTCAAAATAGTAATAGTATTAAAGTCGATCATAGTTTAAAGTTCCTTAGCAAAACTCAGCGTAAATTACATAAAACCTAATTAAAATTATTAAAAAAAGTATTCTGTTTACTGGCCTTAAGTACGCTTTATAATGCCGCTGTTGGGACTATAAATAAGTTTCATTAAATTTAAGTTCATTCCATTTAGCAGTAGTTTTTTTAATGCCATTATTATATGGGTAAACTTTTATCAGTGGTCGGGATATAGGTCGGAGTGTTCGGTGTTCGGTATAATAATATACACGTATTTTTATGTATAAAAATCGCATCGTTAACAAATAAAGTGGGAAAATTTTAGTTGCTACAAAGTAATTTCGAAAAATTGAAATCATTTTGATCCTTATTTTATACGAAAAAATATTAGGAATTCGTTTATATTAATATTAATATATATTAAATTAATAAGCAGCTCCATTTTACACCCCAAGCCAACCTTTAGTGCTTAACTTCATTATTTTTAATTTTCATATAAATTCAGGTTGTTAGCTTCACGTGGACGGTTTTTTTTATTACTTCCTCAATTCCTCAGATTCATTATTTCTCTATGAATTGCTTAAATTAGGTTAACATGTATTTAATGGGGTAAATTATGTTAACTTATTGCTGTCGTACAAAATGTAGACCTTCAACTCAGCATTATTAGGCCACCAAATCGGTACCGCCCGCAAAAATAGTAACTATTTAAAATTGCACAATATTTTCCACAACATGTTTAGTATAAACTAAATATAGCTATTTATAATTGGAAGCATGTTTCGGTCACGAATAAACCTCTCAGCATCACATCGCACTCAAAAGATGCTAATAAACATTTAAAATCAATTTCTGCAATATCACAACTATGACAAAAGAACACAAAAATAAACAATTCACCCCACAACGTCATTCAATTTACCCCAAACGACATCCAATTTACCCCTCTAACATCCAAGTTACCCCACCCAATTTACCCCCAACATCCAATTTACCCCACCTGTCAATGCCGTCTCATGTGCAGGCGCAGATGGTCGGACCGCGCGAAGGCCCGGCGGCACAGCGGGCAGCTGAACGGGCGGTGGCCGGTGTGCTTGCGCGTGTGGCGGGTCAGCTCGTCCGAGCGGGCGAAGCGCCACTCGCAGCCCGCCCAGCCGCACGAGTAGGGCTTCTCTCCTGAGGGGGTTGGAAGAAATAGGGTAAATACTTTTGCAAAAACTAGTTCAGACCCCTTAGCATGAATTTTCATCGTGAACGTGACGTGAAATTGCTCGATGAATTTTGTAGAGAAATTTTAGTTCTGTTACCGACCACCAGGTACATATTTTCATACAAAATTACTCGATGAATTCTACTACACGTTCACGATGAAAATTCATGCTAAGGGGTCAGTTTAAAAGAAAAAGCTTTTTGAAAAGAGCAGTGCTTATGTTGGCAGCCCAGTGTAATATGACTTTTTGGTCCAGTAAAAAATAATATGAATATTAATTATTTAAGTATTTTATTATCTATTCTCTATGAGGGTGCAGGTACATGCACCTGGCTCTCTCGAGTGCTAAACTGCCGTCCTAAGTTTGGACCATTCTCCACTACGTTAGTCTCCTGCGGGTCAGTGGGATGTCCCTATAACTTTTTTAACTTTATCTGACGTTATAAACCGTCGTTCTTTTAGAGGGTATTTTATAGAAATTCGACAAAATAGATAAAGATGATAGATAAAGTCAAACGACTTACCAGTATGCGTGCGTTTGTGGGCCTTCAGATGCGAACTTTTCGTGTACACCTTGTGACAGCCAGCCACGTCGCATTTATGAAGCTTCTTTCTTCCACTCACACCCTCCTCGTTGTTATTATCACTGATCTCTGGCACTTTCGTCTCACACTCTTTAATTTCTTTCGTAACCGTCTTTGTAAACGCTCTCTTTTGCGTAAGTTGATTCAACGATCCAGACAACGCGTTTTGCAGCGCTGTGCTCAGAAGGTAGTTGTTGAAATCGGCTTCGGTTTTCAAACTCCCTTTCGCTGGCCCGTTGGGGATGTTGAACGGCAGTATTGGCGGGAGAAATGGCGTTTTGACAGCTCGTGTGACGTTTGACAGGTCGTGTGACGTTACGTGGTGCGTTTGTGAAGCATGTTGGTGAGTATTCTGGGCTTGCGGTTTGAGTCGCGGTTTGCGCGCGCTCCGGAGGTCCGGACCGACTTTTATTTTCGGGACTTGATGGTTGGACCTGAGGACAGATCAATATTGGGTGGTTAAATAATATTCAGCACGATATTTTGCTATAAAATAAACTAAAGAAAGAAAGAAGAAGGAAAGAAAGAAAGAAAGAAAATACATTTATTTCACACACACACGGAAACAACACAAAAATAAATAATAAAACAAATAATAAAGAGGTTTAAATAAAGGAAAATGAGCAAGGGTGTTGCTTCCCGGTGCAGAAACGGGTACTAGCTCAGCTTGGTGCTATGATAAACCATAGCGCTGGTTTTCAGCTAGAACTAACGTCTGTTATTTTATCTCAGATACTAAACCGACTATGCGGTATAGTGGATGGATGAGGAAAACTGAGGACCAAGCATTGAGAGGCTTATTGGGATAGTCTTACAATACAATACTCTTTATTTACACCAAAGGAAATAATAAAAAAATAAACTTATAAACTTAAAAAAAAATAGTACAAAAGACGGCCTTAATGCTTAAAGCAATCTCTACCAGACAACCTTTGGATGGATGCACGACTAGTGATGTATGATAGCTACGCCGGTACATGACTCAGATCCAACAAAAGAACAGTCGCTAAAAACTACCACAAGTCTTTAATTAATTAACGCACACTTAAACCTGTGGTTTCGCTTACGATTTACACGTTAACAATAAATTTATTAATAACTGGTTATTTATCTGTCAATCAATATCTTATCGTGATGCCGGCTCGACCTCAGCTAACCGGTGGTTAGACCATCACGCAAGTCTAAGTCTAAGTTTTTTGTTTTGTTTTGATAAATGGCGAACTCGCAGTGTCCCTAATTATCTGTCCAGCAGTGGACAAACAAATGGCTACTGAAATAATGTTTTTTTTTCGTTTCGTTTATTGAAATATTAGAATTAATAATTTGGAGATCATATTTTTAATATTAAATTGGTGAATAAAAAAACATTTTAAAATTGGTAACATTCATAAGTCCATCTTATATCGTTTCAATTAATTTAAAAAAGTCAAACATAAATTGTACTTTGTACTTTCGCTTTTTTTTAGTTGGTTTTTTTAAGCTTAGCAGTAATTTAGTGCTTTTCTCACTAGAACTTTTTAATTGCTCATGGGTGTGTCTGTTAAACTGACATGATTTGTAATGAGGATACGGAACACATAAAATGTTCCTTATTCATTAGCTGCTTGAACACTTATCATATCGATCGTAATATTTAAGTATTTCACTACCTACCCTATCATTTTTGTTGTTTAAACTTAAACGTTAACTGATTGCTATAAACAAGTTATACTTATACTTGTGTTATGTACGTACCTACTTGCTAACTACCTACAGAATTTATTTTTTTCTAAAACATAATATAAGTATATTTTTTCTAAAATACTATCTTATTATGTAAGTAAATTATAAATTTTAAATAGTTCCTAACTTCTTGTTATTGTCACCTGAGTATACGAAGGATGCCTGGCTACCCATAGCACAGGGTATCCTAGTTTGGGACCCAGGAACCCATTTCTAAACCAAATAGGCAAATAAATATTTTCATTTCATTTCATTTGTATAAATCTGACAGATGTTTCACAAATCACCGTATAGCAGCTGTTTTGTTTATGCCTAGTTTCACCATAGTATGTTAGATCATTTAGATCCCTGGTTACATTGTATACGTCATCTCCATATAAAATTCTTGACATATGTGTCAAAAGTCTAAAGCTAATCCCTTGTTATGATCTAACAGAGTATGGTAAAACTGGGGCTCAAGGTTTAAGATCCACCGGGCAGGTGGGCGTCCCACATTACGTAAAAAGTATCAACTTACTCAAATGTGAGTAGAGCCGAGGTGGACTGGTCCAGCTTCGCACATTTCGATGGAGTCGGGGAGGTGGCGCCTGGAAAATACAAAATAAACACTTTATTTATTTTTAAACACTTTATTCACTTTTTTTTTTACACCTTTGGGTGGGGTGCAAGGTGCAACAGAAGATTGGAACCTGCAAATACATAGGCACATTTTTTATAAATACTCATAAGTTTTTGTTACATTAGTAAAGATTCAGCTTTATTTATAAATGTTTTCATTCGATGTAAGGAAGAAAATGTTTATAAGTACGTAGTTTAAGTTTTGATGTCTAAAAGTAGGTATAGACGGTAGACGAAATATCGTTAAAAAATGGCTGGCAATGTTAAAATGCATTTGCTGCTACAGGTAAGTATAAATTAGAATAGATTAGGAAGTTTTGAAAGGTGTAATAAAAATTGCTTATCACACTAAGTTTGCTTTCCAAAAACTTTAAAAGGGTCTTATTTCTTTACAAAAGAATTATTTTTTATTTCGATCCTATCACCATTTTTTTGCAAACCTCTGTATTCTCACCTCGTCAAGTTTTTACGAACTCACGTCCGCATGACGCAAGGCCTAGCCCTTGCGACAAGCACTAAATCAAGGCGCACGCACTAACTTAAAGCCTAGGTTTTTGTCCAATCTAGGTAGGCAGTTAGCCCTATAAGTCTATAACCTATTACTGGGATTAGGCCGGCATTCTTACGCGAGCGGCACGATAAAAACAAATCGACTTTAAATCTTTGCCCTGGGATTCTATCAATCTTGAGTGGTTGGGTAAAGGGAAACTAAACTGCAGTGTATTTTGAACGTTTGTAAAATTCATTTGAGACAAATTTCAGTGTGGTTACAGGTTTCACATAATTCGCTTCTTTATTACCTACATGGAGAGGCCGATAAACAACCACTAAATCCTAAAATATCATTTTAAATCGGCTGAATCGATTTTTCAAGTATGGCCGATCATTCGTTCAATTGCTAGTAGTAGTGCTCGGCCGGGGATACTGTCTCACCATTCTACTCGGTAGGTGTAATGATAGTATTATATTGGTTTCACTATTACTATTATACACAAACTATTAACTGCCTCTGTGGTCTAGTGGTTAAAGCTTCGCTTCATGGCCCTGAGATCCCGGGTTCGATTCCCGGGTGGGACCATCAATTAGTGTTTCTGAATTGTGGTTCTAAGTTTGGTTAGGACATAGAAGGCTGATCATCTGTTGTCCGAAATAGTGAAACGATCCATGCTGTCGGATGGGCATGTAAAGCAGTCGGTCCTGCGCCTAGCTCTCTCCAGTCGTGTCGGTCAATCCGTCCCATTGGGCTATGAGAGTGATGGAACAGAGAGTGCTCCTGTGTACTGCGCACACACTTGGGCACTATAATCTACTCCTGCGTAGATGGCTGATCTCAAATGAGATTGGCCGCCGTAGTCGAAATTCGGCTAGGAGGACATTATTATTATTATTATACACAAACCTACATTACAGCAGCAATAGTTCGGCTAACAGTTACGCCTAATTCGTTGTCCTGTGCCAATATATTGTCGACCACGACGACGTATCGCGTGTTGTATACAGGGTGTGTTGACACCTAATAGCATTATTATTATTATTATTAAACTCTTTATTGAACAAAATAAATTGTTACAAAGGCGAACTTAATGCTAGCAGCATTTTCTATCAGTTAACCTTTGGTGATGTTGAAAAAGTGATTGGTAGTGCTTACGATAGAAGATGGTCTAAATTGAGTACCTAACCAAAATATTAATATAACTATACCTATACAATATAAGTAAATAATTATATACATGATACATACATACATACATTACATACATACATAAACTTAAAATTACTATCATCATCATCGCATAGATAGGGATCAGTTAAGCTGAATGTTCTGCTCTTGGAGGTAGTGGAGACGAACTTTAGATTTAAAAAGATTAGATTTAGATTTACAACTACACCATTTACCATGGGGTGCAAGCAACAATATTTGAATACGGACTAGATGGAGTGTCAGTGCAAAAGAAACGTCTCGACAAATAACACAACACTTGTACCGCTGAGAATTTTTGAATTAGTTCGGTTAAGATTTATGAGTTTACTAGCTGTTCCCGCGAGCTTCGCTTCGCCTTAAAAAGTTTTGCCGTGGGAATTCCGGGATAAAAAGTAGCCTATGTTTTTTCCCAGGGTCTAGACCGTATGTATACCAAATTTCATTCAAATCCGTTCAGTAGTTTTGGCGTGAAAGAGTAACAGACAGACAGACAGACAGACAGACACAGTTACTTTCGCATTTATAATATTAGTAAGGATTAGTAAGGATTCATTGGTGCAATGGTTGTCATTAGGTTGATATAAGGTCACCGCGCATAAGTGTAACGTAAAGGGATCGCCTGTTTTTCTCCTGTCAACCAGTAGAACGCGAGCTCGCGAACGCCTGGTTGACAAATGAAAAAGAGGCGATCCCTTTACGTTACTTATAAGTGCTGAGACCCTTATGCTTTGGTTTTCTATATGCCAATCATACCATCTCAATTGTTTATCAAAAACTAACTGACCATAACGAAACATGACTTTGGTTTACTATTCTTTTCCTTTTTTGTTATTCTTTTTTTTTGTACACCTTATTACCTATTCTTCCTGTACCTCGTGCGGGTTGACTGGCAGAAAATGCTTTTAGCATTAAGTCCACCCTTTGTACTTTTATTTGTAATATTTGTACAATAAAGAGTTAAATAGTTGTACAGTCCAACTGAAAAGTATTTATCATTGTAATTAAAAGTTAGGATCCACTTCCGTTTTCAGGACCTTGTACTGTACCTACCTTGTTTTTATTTTATTTTTTGTGTACTTTTTACTTTTTTTTCTGTTTGTTTTTGGTGTGTGTTTGCAGTGCACTGAATAAACATTTTCTTTCTTTCTTTCTTTCAAATAAATAAATAAATAATACACCCTGTACATCGATTGTCTCGTGTGCAGAACGTCGAGAGCCGTGCCAAGGTGAAGTGGAGTAGATTGCGGAGATAGGCCTCGGGAATGTTGTCGCTGAGTCCAATTACGCGGTTTATCATTCAATTTGATGTTGAGCGAATGTGTGGTTCGCTTTGAATAATGTAATTGCCGTTTAGACGCGGTTTAGCGTAAGCGCCCACCTATCGGTCTCTTTCATCATCAGCCAATAATCATCCACTGCTGGACATAGGCCTCTCCCAAGGAGCGCCACAACACTCGGTCCTCGGCCTTCCTCATCCAACCACTACCCGCCACCCGCCTAAGGTCGTCAGTCCATCGGTCTCTTTCGTATCACACAAAACGGATTGTCGTGAATGTATGGAGCAATGCCGATGAAGTGGACGCACTTGCGTGAATTTCTAAGTATACAAAGAATACGGAATGCGATGCGTCCGAATGCCGAAACGTGGACGCTTACCTTTCCAGTTCAGATTGAGTGGTACCGTGATCAGCCGAATGTTATCGTTTAATTTAGTAGGCACTAATGATGTAGGAAACTATACTTAGGGCCTGTCGTACAATGTCTTGATAATGGCTACCTGCTGCCGTTTCACGAGTTCGTTATCGACGTAGATAAACGTCACTTTATCGCAATTCATCATAGAGACGGCGCTGTCATTCGATGAAAGCGTATTAAACGACTTATCGTCGTCGATTACAACCCCGTGCCGCGTGTGGGATAATAGTCGGCACTGTCTAAAACATAATTACAGACCGACTTCAGTGCTAAAACTCAACCCTCCACAAATAATAAAAAAAAAAACACGCACTCACGCCTTGTACTAATGTACTCCCTTGCGGGGTAGGCATTTATTATATTGCATTGTATTAGAGGTGCATTGCTGCACCCACTTTTCGCCAGAGTGTTATGTTAGTCCCATGTAATAGGGGGCGGGCCTATTGCCATTTTACGGGCACATCCAAGACCCGAGAACAAATATCTGTGTTTAAACAAATATCTGCCCCAGCCGGGAATCGAACCCGGGACCATCGGCTCAGTAGTCAGGGTCACTAACCACTACGCCATTCGGTCGTCTTTGCTCCATACCCTCCACAAATGTCGGCAACATTGTACACACAGCCACAGAGATCTGGCACACACCTTTCCACTGCTACGCCCATGCTGGCGACACACGCCCGCCGTAATGGTATGTCATTGCGGACAGTTGCTACACCACCCTGATTGCGAAGACGAACCATTCTACGTTATTCTAGAACGTTCCAATACTCACTTTTAGTGATAAGACCGCCTTTTGTACCCTAATTAAGTTGCAATTTGTAATTCCTATGATTCTTTGTTGGTGTGCAAATAAAGAGTATTCTATCTATCTACTCACTATTTTTATTTTAAAAAATGCATGAAAAATAAATAAGTAATTATAACCAAAGGTTGTCTGGAAGAAATTGGTTTAAGCGATGAGGCCGCCATTTGTACATATATGGGTTAGATAAGTTTTTTTGTAATGTGTCCATGTTTTTTGTGTACCATTAAAGAATATCTTATCTTATCTTGTAATATACCTCCTGTAGGTTGGCTGGTAGAAAATTAAGGCCACCTTGTGTACACTTTTATGTCTTATTTGTGCAATAAAGTATTAAATAATAAATACAGGGTGTCCCAAAAGTCAACGTCATCCCTTAAAGGGCTGATAGGTCAGCTCATGAGAGGCCAGAATATCACAATATGACCTTAGAAAAAACTCGATAATTTTCGAGATATTGGCACTTTTATAAATTTGCTGAAAATCGACACCTTGGATCAGTTTTTTGCGTGCCGCCGGTACAAAAATCCATATTGTTAGAATTTGTTTGGTGTTGCATCACCCTGTCTAACCATGCTATTGATCGCAGTCAAAATAAATATCGAGTAATGCTGTATGTTTAAAAAAACACGGTTTTCAAAGTCATAAAAGGTAATCGTATTTTTTTATAAACAACTTTGACTCTACATACTGTACAAAAAAATATACCACGCAAACCTGGCACCTCATTTGAAAAGATTGTTCATTTAATGCAGTTTCCAAAATGGTACGAAACGTTGCTATTGTTTCAATTAACAAAAAAGTTATTGCTATTTTAGTACAAAACGACCTCGATGTAAAATTGTTTGAAGGAAATTTATCTGACTGAATTTATTAAGGGTAAGTCATGTTGGAATGAGTAAAAGTAAAATCTCTCATGAGCTGACCTATCAGCCCTTTAAGGGATTACTTTGACTTTTGGGACACCCTGTATAACGCTTGGATCACGGTAGCCCATGCCGACTTCATGCCAAACTTTTTTACTGAGTAATAATTTGTGGGGACATCTCACATAACGCCATCACACCCCAAGCTAGGCCGAGCCTGTAATATCAGTCAGCTGATATATTTTCTACACAGATACATACATACAGACGACCGAATGGCGTAGTGGTTAGTGACCCGACTACTGAGCCGAAGGTCCCGGGTTCGATTCCCGGCTGGGGCACATATTTGTTTAAACACAGATATTTGTTCTCGGGTCTTGGATGTGCCCGTAAAATGGCAATAGGCCCGCCCCCTATTACATTGGGACTAACATAACACTCTGGCGAAAAGTGGGTGCAGCAATGCACCTCTGCCTACCGCGCAAGGGAGTACATTAGTACAAGGCGTGAGTGGGTGTTTTTTTTTTATTAGATTTTCGCGCTTTAGGAAACAGACCTGTAACAGCCAATAGCCAACCCTTGTTGCTACAACGACATATCAATATCGGCAATGACAGACAGACAAAATTAAAGACTGGTTTCAAGATAACAGAACCGATCGGTATTTAGCGATACAGTAAATGACACTTTCTGCATTTCTGAGGTGGGCGTAGCTTCTGGTCAGACTAGTCCGGTGTTTACTGGGTGTTTAGTGTTGATTTGTGGCCTTTTAAAGCCTTATAAACTTAGTACTATGTACCTTTATTACTATAAAGTTCAAAGATTGACCCGCGATTAAGTGACGTATCGTTTTATTGGCGGGACAATCGACTGTTGATGAACCGTTCAGAATCTTTCAATTTAGTATCTGAGAAAAAAAAAACAGACTTCAGTAAATAATGTTTCAGTAATAACTGTTGACTTTGGCGACTGATGGACGAGCGAGTGAGCACAATTCATTGACAAAGGAATAAAGAGAGGACATGGCATATCCACGAAAAAAATGCGCCTACCTAAACTTTGGTTTCAATTAAAATGGCGGGTTTTTTCTTGAAAAATGTAAACAAACAAACTGTTTGACAGCTGAAGTACCTTGTGTTTGGATGTCAATCAAAATGGCGACCGGTCGCAATGTTTTAATTTTAGGCAAAGACAAAACTACTGTTGTCCCTTTTTACGTAGGATAACACCAATAAGTTAAAAGAGACGACGATATATTTTTAAGTACAGATTTTTATGCCAGGTCCTCTCTTTATTCCTTTGTCATTGGCACAATTCGATTCAAACTTTGATTAGTTTGACAAAGCACTTACAAAAGTTAAATCGCAGCCAAATTCAGGAACTTTCAAGTTGTTTGGACCGAACTGTGATTAAACATTTCAATGGAAAGGAAAGGTGCTTAAACACGGATCTATGTATTGACTGTGTAATTCAATTTCGTATCAGTCAAGCCGTTAAAACGTTATAGCTACTACAACGTCTATCAAGACTCAAGGCAAGGTGAAATTTTATTAGTGATCGTGACGGAAACAGCCTTAGGACGAAATAAATATACAGGATGTTACAAACACACACACACACTCACCCTTGTACTAATGTACTCCCTTGCGGGGTAAGCCAAGGTGCATTGCTGCACCCACTTTTCGCCAGAGTGTTATGTTAGTCCCAATGAAATAGGGGGCGGGCCTATTGCCATTTTACGGGCACATCCAAGACCCGAGAACAAATATCTGTGTTTAAACAAATATCTGCCCCAGCCGGGAATCGAACCCGGGACCTTCGGCTCAGTAGTCAGGGTCACTAACCACTACGCCATTCGGTCGGCCATACAGGGTGTTGCAAAAAGGGTCTGAAATCAAAATTTGAAAATTCACGAAGAAAAATTTCCGTTTTCATAGAAACTATCTTGGTCACGTGACTTTTTACTATGGAAAATGATTTTTTTTTCGCGAATTTTGAAATTCTGATTTTATTTTCGGGCTTAGATATACTTACCATGCTGCACATATAGGTTTCGGTTTAGTACCTCTACCCTTTTTGCAACAACCTGTATAGGACCAAATTTTATCAGTGTCATATTCAAACATATTTAAGAATATTGAACGAATAAATTTGTTCTCCATATAAGAACACCTGAAATCAATCTCGAGGACGTCCAACTGATTCAACATAAAAAAGCAAGTACGTACATAAGAAGATCTTCGTCTAGTCCACTGACAAACCCCCACCCTGTATACACTAAACACACTTTCTCAGACCCAACTAAGGCTGCGTATAGATTAGGCCGGCACTTAATTCCGTGCCCATTTAGAGCAGATATACGCGCGCCCTATAACACTAAATTATTTGTCCACAACAAATAATTCCTAATGGACATAAATTATTTGTGGAAAATCATTTAATCAGTATTTACGTACGACAATTTCGAAAGCCCTATTGTTTTGTCTGGCGGGGCTCGGCCATGGTCGTAAATATGGGGTACAGTGGTGTAACTCCAGAGTTTCTGGCTACAATAGTACGAATTACAAACACGCACTCACGCCTTGTACTAATGTACTCCCTTGCGGGGTAGGCAGAGGTGCATTGCTGCACCCACTTTTCGCCAGAGTGTTATGTTAGTCCCAATGTAATAGGGGGCAGGCCTATTGCCATTTTACGGGCACATCCAAGACCCGAGAACAAATATCTGTGTTTAAACAAATATCTGCCCCAGCCGGGAATCGAACCCGGGACCATCGGCTCAGTAGTCAGGGTCACTAACCACTACGCCATTCGGTCGTTGTAGTACGAACTATCACTGCTCAAAGCTCATACATAAATGAGCTGCCAATTATGCAGGGTGAGTCTTTCATAGAGAATGAGGGTGAGTCTCACATACTTCCGGATATGCACCTACGAAAGATTCACCCTGTATAAAGCTATAGTCAATTTGTAATTAACAAACGAGTAATGAGTAGGTATGTCTCCGGCTTATTTCGGATATTGATAAAGCGTGATGGGTCATTGTTAGGACCAATAGCAACGCTCTTTAATAAATTACGTGGACGAAAGCAATGCAGTAAAAAAAAAACAATCGTATTTAATAACAATGGTCTATAGAACCTAGAATTAATATAAACATTCCTATTTACTACTTCTTTTTCTTAATTAGCCTGGTTTGTGTTCCCACTGCTGGTATCCCACTAAACGAATGTGACTATATTATTATAGTTATAAAGGCAGTAAATCGGACTTTTTGAATTTCGAGAAACTCTGATGGTCATGTGGCTTTTTTACTATGGAGAAGCATATTTTTTTTCGCGTATTTCCAAATGTCGTAGGGCGAAAATTGATCAGATTGTCACTTCCATTCGCCTGGTAGGTATAATCAGTTTTATTTTATAGTCTATGGCTTATATATTTAATCTAATTAGAACACTATGACATCACTATGGGCATAAACAATACGCTGTCAATGTCAGCCCGCCATATTTGTTTACATGATTTTTGGATTCTATTGCAAACGATTATAAGTACTACAATTTCTTTCATGTTCGTCAAATTTTATGACCAAATACAAAAAGTACAGTAGGTACCAAGCTTGAGCACTGTATCAGACACTGCATTTAAGCCATGGCTTGCCTTTGCCAATACCAAGTTATTATATTCGTACCTATATTACTTAACTAGCGTTCTTGTTAGTTCAACGCTTATTTATAACTTAATAATCTGGGGTTTACATCAGTTTTGTTTGGATATTACCCATACACATTCTACAGTTTAAGCTAGGTATATGCTAAGTTTAAGCTAAGTTATGTTTGTATTTTTTTGCACTTTCCCCTTTTCTTTTGTATAATTTCTCTCGTCCGAGGTAGTCTGGAAGAAATTACTCATAGTAATAAGGCCGCCATTTGTACCGTCTATGTTGTGCATATTCTATTGTAATTTCTGTGTTTGTGTGCAATAAAGAATCTATCTATCTATCTATATGATGTCACTGCTCATTTAAATACATACATAATAAATAATGCTCAGCAGGGTTACCACCACCGTTAACAACCCCCTACATTCAACACTAAAAGTCGCATAACTCTTGAACGACTACGCTGATTTTGGTAAATATGGCTGAGAACACTCCGGTTTAAATTACCTTTTATAAACCGAAAAAAAAAACGAAAATGGGTTAAGCTTGGGAGGCAGATATACAAACAGATACACAGAAACGCATTGACTTATATTACTCTCAGACACTTATAACACCCCTTCCGTCAGGGGTTAAAAACGCACATATGCAAACGCATAGCACATACAAAAGGTATAAAATGACAAAAGTAATAGGTATAGGTAGCATAGCATAGAATGAGGGGACATCTCACACACGGCCATCAGACCCCAAGCTAGGCAAAGCCTGTGTTATGGGTATCGGACAGCTGATATATCTACACAAATACATAGATAGATACATATTAAATATAAATATTAACACCCAAGACCCGAGTAGACAAATATTTGTCTTTAAACAAATATCTGCCCCAGCCGGTAATCGAACCCGGGACCATCGGCATAGCAGTCAGGGCCACTAACCACTACGCCATTCGACCGTCTATATCCCTAAGCCCTATTCCCGTTTAGGCCGACAACTCGGCCCAGAATTGATCTATAACATTATTTAGTTTGCCCCAGGCAAACCGCCTTTTCGGGAGCGCCTAACAACCGTAGTATTAAGTTATAACAGTCTAAAAGACAATTTAATCGAACAATAACGTACAATATTGGACAATACTAAGTTAAAGCCTAATTATAGCGAGTCCGTTGTACAGAACCTTAAAAGGTGATGGTATGTTTTGTGTAATGTCGTTGGTATGACTTGTTATGAAGTGAATAAGCCAAGAGATATCTTGGGCTAGATTGATTAAGAAGTTGCTTAAGTCACAATGCAAAATTCGCCATGTCCATTATTTATTACTAGCTGTTCCCGCGAGCTTCACTTCGCCTTAAAAAGTTTTCCCGTGGGAAATCCGGGATAAAAAGTAGCCTATGTTCTTTCCCAGGGTCTATACCATATGTATACCAAATTTCATTCAAATCCGTTCAGTAGTTTTGGCGTGAAAGAGTAACAGACAGACACAGTTACTTTCGCATCCTAACTAATATTATAAATGCGAAAGTAACTGTGTCTGTCTGTCTGTCTGTCTGTCTGTCTGTCTGTCTGTCTGTTACTCTTTCACGCCAAAACTACTGAACGGATTTGAATGAAATTTGGTATACATACGGTCTAGACCCTGGGAAAGAACATAGGCTACTTTTTATCCCGGAATTCCCACGGGAAAACTTTTTAAGGCGAAGCGAAGCGCGCGGGAACAGCTAGTTTATAATATTAGTTAGGATACTTACTATTTTTTTGGAACTAGCGTTAAGTAAGGCTCTATAAGTCTATAATGTAGAATGTATCTAATCTGATATATGTAATGTATCTAATCTGATATATGTAAAGTATCTAATATCTAGAATGTAGAAGTTTATTTTAATATACAAAATGCTTGGATTACCTATAAACATTTTCCATAGTCGCTTTTTAGAAAAAGGTTTTCGAAAATAAGATACCTATATTTTTTTCTATTGGCGACTTTAGTTTGCACATGTATATTCATAAGCTAGTATGTATCTAAAGCCCCCGAAAATATTATGAAACACCTACTGAAGCTTTTGTCATCTAAACCAAAATAGACACAAAAAAATGATCTAACTACATATATAAGTTACACAATATAACTTTACTGAAAACACACACAACATAAAATTCTTACATTAAAAAGTAAGAGTATAAGTACAATAGGCGACCTTATCGCTAAAAGTGATATGTAATGTTAGTTAAACCTAAATTGTACTCTATCCATTATAATCCGAAAGGTCTACACTCAGTTAGATGAATGTAGGCTGTAACGGTAGCACCTTCAACTGATAGGCACCGTTTAACTGTTTTGATTGGTACAACTGATTGCTGAGTAATGCGGGGTCCAAGTTCATAAGCGAGTTTTTTTTTTTTAAATACAGTCACGAACTTTGAAAAGTTCTACTTACAGAATGTCGTCACCAAATGACCCCAATTTTTAAAACATTTAATGAAACCTAAACATATTACAAACATAATTATTATTACTATCTAAATAATTCAAACTAAATAAAAAAGAAAATGGTGGCCGGATCGCCACCGCTTGAATTTATCAGTTGATCGAAATAATAATAATATCCATTTATTTCAGGCATCAATGACCCATAGTATACGTTTTTCGTTCCTAATATTCTGATGTGCTGATAAATGTACTTCAATATTATTTTTTTCATTTAGGGGTCTGCTGTTCCGGCAACCTCCAGTAGTGAACTAGTAGAAGAAGAAGGAGTAAGGTAAATTGTCACTGGAACTTTTTCATTATTTTCATCACTTATTGTATTACACTCACTTTTGTAAATAGCTAAGTAGGTACTCGTGTACGTGACTGAGGTCACTTAAAAGGGCCAGCTGAAAATCAGCGCTGTGGCCTTACTGTCCACAGCTCATGCTGAGCTGGTGCCGTTTCGACACTCCGGACAGCAACCCGTTGTGTTATTGTTTTATATTTTGCCTGTATTTTTGTTTTTGCCTCATGTTAATTTTTTATTATTATTTTTTTGGCCTTGTTATCTTGTATATGTATTTCTTTTCTTTAAGTCTGTATTTTTCTTTTTGTTGTTGTTGCTGTCTATGTGTCGAATAAATGTTTCTTTATCTTTATCTTTATCTTTATCTTTATCTTTATTACATTTATAAGAGGGATGAAAAATATGAGCAGGTGCCATTTTTTATATTACTCAAAAAAAACTTTTTTTTACTCCATTTTGTGTTGTTTCTGTGTGCGTGAAATAAATTTATTTTCCTTCTTTCTCTCTAAACTTGGACCAAACGCCTACAAACAGATTCTCACACTGCGAACACTAGAATTAGTCTAGGATTTATGAATATTACGTGTACCGCGACAATAAGGCTGAACTGTTATGGCCGATCGGTGGTTAAGATTGTCACTCTCACCACTTTGGTGCAGGAGATTCGATCTGACGCTTTTTACATAAGTACATACATACACAGTCGTAAAGCCTAGTCAGAGGCCTTCGGGCGGCTTGAAAACATCTGACAGTCGGGTTGCCCACTTACCCGACAACTCTCTCAGAACTATCTTGCTTGTGTTGGCGTCCACCAACCCGCACTTGGCCAGCGTGGTTGACTAGGCCTAAAACCCTTCCTTCATTGGAAGGAGACCCATGCCCCAGCAGTGGGGACGTGATGGGTTGTGATGATGTGATGACACATACATATTATGCTCACGACTGTAATCCGCGAAGGGGTAGACAGAGGCGACTCGCAAGCGAGACACCCGCTTTTCGCAATACATTTCAATTCACGTGATGGGTCGCGATCCGTATCGCCGTTTTTTAATGAGTAGGTACAATTCACTTACTGCCAGTTTCTATAACTCTATCTATCGATGACTGGTAGTTACTTTCATACGATTTTGACAGATTGTAACCTTTCATTGTGTCAAAATCGTATGAAAGTAACTACCAGTTATGGATAGATAGAGTTATAGAAACTGGCACTTAGTGTACAGTACACAACTAGAATCTACAGGATGTTGCAAATAGGGTATACTAAGCTGAAAGGAGGTGACTCAGGGGGTCACCCCCTTTCGGCTTCCTATACACTTTTTTAACACCCTGTATAAACACTATTCAGGGATAGGTACGATATTTGAACAGCCACTAGCTACAAAGTACACCATAGTAGGTTAAACATACAATATACACTCACGGGCAATGAAAAGGTTCCACTGAGAAAAGCACCACATTACTCCTAAGCGGAAAATTCTGGCTTAATGACGCCTTTTGCAAAATTGAAACACATTTAACAGAGCATCAGGATATTACGAACTAAAAACGGTAATAATTTGTAAGTGGAACGTTTTCATTGCCCGTGAGTGTATAAATAAATACACACGCACTCACACACACACGCACTCACGCCTTGTACTAATGTACTCCCTTGCGGGGTAGGCAGAGGTGCATTGCTGCACCCACTTTTCGCCAGAGTGTTATGTTAGTCCCAATGTAATAGGGGGCGGGCCTATGGCCATTTTACGGGCACATCCAAGACCCGAGAACAAATATCTGTGTTTAAACAAATATCTGCCCCAGCCGGGAATCGAACCCGGGACCATCGGCTCAGTAGTCACTAACCACTACGCCATTCGGTAGTCATAAATACTATCAAATTAATACTATCTATGGATAGGCACGATATTCAAGCAGCCACAAGCTACAAAGTAGACCACAGAAGGCTAGATTTACATGACTATTGAGTTGGTTTGATTAATAAATCAAACTTGCAACTCCCTCATGAGAGGCGAGCCGTCAACCACAAGACTAATGCGGCCGGTAAATATTAGTAGCGACGCACTGCAGTATGATATAGTGAGAAGAGCTTAGGCCGTCCGCACAGCGACGTTTGGGTTACCACCACTGACACATTAGCAATTCGGTATGTTAAGTATTGTTATGTTATTTTTTTTATCATTTCTTATTGAAGTATGTGGGAATTTGAGACACTAATTAGAAGATTTTAGATTTTAATGCTTTGGTAATTTTTTTTTATTTTTTTAAAGATCCGGTCCTTTTGTACAGCGTGACGTCACGTGTTACATTAAAAGAAATTTATTTTTAAAATAATGCATAATTACACCATAAAAGAGGTGTTCTGTGGTACTTTATTATGGTTCCCTGTCTGTTTGATACACTAACAGTGATAATAGCATTGTTAACTATTGCAATTTTAGAAGAGGAACAAATATTGAAACTATGACCTTGATGAGCGTCTTGAAGAACAAAGTATATTTATGTATTTGTTAATAAAATCGGAATCTTTCGCTATTTTTTTTTTTTTTATCAATGAAAGCATTTACTAGGAGGACAATATCTCGAAGTGGTTTTGGAATCAGCATCATTTAATTTTACTTAACATACCGAATTAACAATCCATAAGCAGTGTCGCTCGTCTGTCAAACAGCTTTCAGATCCATATAAGTTTCGTCAGATTTGAAAAGTGAGCCACGCCTTGGTGATGGTATAGTGGGGTTGGCGGTGGCGGCACAGACCGAAACTAATTATTGTATTTAAAAAACATTCAACCATGTTTAGCGGTTGTTTAGAACGGATTTTGACAATTTAGTCTTTGGCCATTTCTTCTCTTGATAGACAAAGCCTTTTCGATATGTATTAAATTGTTGTTCCTTTTTTAAGTTACTTCGATCAAAATATTTTTAGTTAATTTTAAATAAGAGGTCAGTTTAGCACATCTAGATATGTGATTCAGCACATCTAGATATGTGAACCCACCAACCCGCAGTGGACTAGCGTGATGGGAAATGGTCCAAGATTAGGAAGGCAGTTTAGACCTTGGGGATATGCACAAAGGTTCCATTCGAGAGAGCCAGGTGCACGTACTAACACCCCCACAGAGAATAGAATAGAATAGGTCATCTGGCTAAAGTGTCATTAGCTTTGTAAATACATATTTATCCAACATACACTGGTGTGTGCGGACGACCTAACCCATCTATATGCAACATCGGCAGTATTGGGGTTAGCGAAACTGGGCACTAGTGAGGGGCAGTTAGGTCGGTAATTGACTGTCGATGATTGATTCAGCCAAAGATTTATTGTAAACCTTTGATTTATTGTTGAGTGTACAATCGGCTGCGTAAATGTATGTGCAATTTTGTAAGTCGAAATACACACACAAATATAATATGAACGGTTTTAGAAGTTATATTTTATCAAAGTAGCGATCACTTTCAAAAGTGGTTAAGAATGGCCTAATGAGTCACCCCTCTTTTTGCAACACCCTGTATATGTATTTATGGAATCAATTGTACACGGACGGTTGTGGGTTGAGCTTCAATGTAGACTGATATAAATTAAGTTCAGTATTTTGTATTTTGGTTGGTGAGGAAATCAAAATTGATTTAGCTTATGTTATGATCAATTTTGACCACAAACTGCTATTACTCGTATTTATAGACGTTACTTACCTACTAAATAAGCTATTTATATCCTTAACACACAAGTCTTTTTTTACATCGTGTTGGTGACAAAAAGAGAGCTAGATAAGCATTTGTAATCGTGGCGAAAGGATGAATCAGTCAGAAGAGCGGCAGTCGCTGACTACCCTGGATACTGTACGCCTTCCAATGAGGCTCCAATGAGGCTCTTTTCATCCCTCTTAACGTACAAAAGTTGGAGGAAAAACATTTTTTATGATTATATTTTGATTTTAGTAAGTACTTAGCGTACTTACCTATTTAATTTATTTTTTACTAGCTGTTCCCGCGAGCTTCGCTTCGCCTTAGAAAGTTTTCCCGTGGGAATTCCGGGATAAAAAGTAGCCTATCTTCTTTCCCAGGGTCTAGACCGTATGTATACCAAATTTCATTCAAATCCGTTCAGTAGTTTTGGCGTGAAAGAGTAACAGACAGACAGACAGACAGACACAGTTACTTTCGCATTTATAAAATTAGTTAGGATTTACAGCTGATTTAATCATTATCTTTAAACGAAAAGCCTTAACCAAATATCCATAAAACACCAACCCACAAAATTAAAAAAAAACTATCGACATCGACAAAGTTACCGCCACTACCCCATCCCTAGCACATCATCTTCACATAGCGTCGCGAAGGCGCGGCGGGTCAAGTCAAGATGTGCTCACAGAGGAGAAACCTGTTGCTCTAACGACCCCGTACCGTCGCGGCCGTGTCTAGTGTGACACAACTTATACAGGGTGTTACAAAAAGGGTATACTAAGCCGAAACCTACATGTCCAGCATGTTATATCTAAGCCCGAAAATAAAATAAAAACAGTAAAAATTCACGTGGCCAACAAAGTTTCTATGGAAAATTAATTTATATATAGAAACTTTGTAGGTCTTGTGACGTTTACTAATACACTTTTTGCAACAACCTGTATACAGAAGTCGTATCAAAAATCGGTGGATTATATTGGTGGAGGTTTCTTAAAATCATAAATACGTCTCTCTAAAAAGTAATATTAGAAGTCTAGGTAAATGTACGCCTTAGGGCGAATTCGTCCAAACATCATCTTACACGAGAATAACTATACCGGAATAAAATTTATACGCGAGTAAATATCTAGGATAAGTACATTTGCATTCTACCAAGTTATACCATGATTAAATTGAATGAACGAGGAACGAAACTGTAATGCACCTAAAATAAAAATAGTTGCGTTTCAAAGCATGCAATAGAAATGACATGCCAACTTAGTTTGAATGGATTATAATAGTATGAATTTGTTTATGTTTTAATATTTTATTCGCTGTTGTTATTTTGAGAATTTGCCTATTAACTTACTTTTGTTTATGTTTTGACAGATGTGTTTATATGTCATTATGACGGTTTTCTAATCAGCTGATGTGCCGCCGCCATTACAAAATTACTCTCGGATAAGCTCGTTACACGGTAAATTTTGGCGGTATAACATTTTATTCTTGGGATAAGCTACTTATCTTGGTTTCGGGTTTGGTAGAATGCAAAATCGGCTTACTCGCGAGTAATTGCTAGTTTACTCGTGAGTAAAAAGTTACTCGACGTTGGTCGAATCCACCCTTATACGTTCATTTCATTTTGGTCAGTCAGCGACTGATGGATCCTAAGCTGACTTGATGTTGTATATTTTTTTTCGCCGAAGACTAGATATTACTAGATTAGATATACTACTTTATACACCCATGAGCAAAAAAATTGTACCACATACAAAATGCTGACACCAAATGGCCCCAATTTATACTATTTACTGATGCGCTGATAAATGTGCTTCTATATTGCAGATCGCGTAATAACGCTAGGCCTACCTTTTCCGTTTAGGAGTAATTTGGTGCTTTGTAGTATAAGGTGCTAAGGCATTACGATAACTTCACTGGCCTTAAAATCTGAGTTACCACAGTATTTCTTCACCGCTCATCTGAGTTGAGTGCCTAGATAAAGTACCAGTGTTAATAATCTAACACTAGGTCGTTAAAGCGACAGGTTTCTGTGCGACCTGCCGCGCCTTCGACTTGTAGAGATGAGCACTAGTGATGGCATCGTTACTTGTCGATAAAATAACTATCGCTAGCAGCTTGACATAGTTTTTTGAATTTTGAATTTTTGAACTGACGAACCGTCAATGTTTCAATGAATTGATAGGCTGTTTCAGATTGACAAGGTACAAAAGTGTATAGCTAATTATGAAGCTGACTGTACACCTTTGTGCGCAAATTATATATCTTTGTTTCAAAATCCTTCTGTGTAAAAAAAAACCTTTCTAAGACTTTAATTTACACTCTTCAGGCTACTGTGGGACGCCGTCCGTTCCGCTGGACCGACGAACATAGTAAAACACCAGAATTGACTGATTACAGGGTTTTAGTGTCACCGTAAAAACGATTGCGATACCAGTAACACCGTAACGTGCTTACTTGTGCATTTATTTTGTACAAGAATAACATATGTTTATAATAACAATGTGACAGGGCTACTCACCATAATATAACTAGGAACCACTACATCATCAGCTGGCCTTCACCGAGGCACAGCCCTCCCAAAATAGACAATCAAAGGATCATTTTGCAAAATTATAAGACGAAGTATTTGCGATGTTGCCCGGCACCGCAAACAGCTTCATATGCTTTCACAACACACACACACGCACTCACGCCTTGTACTAATGTACTCCCTTGCGGGGTAGGCAGAGGTGCATTGCTGCACCCACTTTTCGCCAGAGTGTTATGTTAGTCCCAATGTAATAGGGGGCGGGCCTATTGCCATTTTACGGGCACATCCAAGACCTGAGAACAAATATCTGTGTTTAAACAAATATCTGCCCCAGCCGGGAATCGAACCCGGGACCATCGGCTCAGTAGTCAGGGTCACTAACCACTACGCCATTCAGTCGTCGTCATATGCTTTCACATCCTTAGATTAACGATATGCGAACAAGATGGTGTGTCACAGTATACAAAATTCCGCATTTGGTTAACTTTCAAACCGTTTTAAATTCAACCTAATGACAACCATTGTATCAATGAATAAAGTCACAAATCTTCTAACCGAACTGATCTAAAATAAGAGCTCTGTGGTGGAAGTGGGCTGTTATTAGTCTCCATCTTGCTCGTACATTGTTAATCTAAGTTCACACCGCAAGGGACTATCCTAAGCCTCACTTCAGCGACTACTAAACCGTTTTCGGTCACTGAAAACTATATATTCCGCCACCCAATAATCTCTTACCCATTTAAGGAGTTAGCCACATTTAACCGGATAATACACGCAAGCCGTGGCATTATGGACATCTTTTAAATAAAACATGTTTGTGTAGAATTTTGTAAATAAATGTTTGCAATGAAAATTGGTTAGAAATCCGTTGAATGGTCATAATCCGTTTAGTGGTAGACCAGTTTATTGTGGTCCGTGGCGCCTAGATCCACTGTTTCGGGGAGAGCTAGGGTTGCCACTTGCAACCTGAACTACAATTTTGATTCATCATCAGCCAATAATCATCCACTGCTGGACATAGGCCTCTCCCAATGAGCACCTCAACACTCGGTCCTCGGCCTTGCTCATCCAACCACTACCGGCTACCCGCCTAAGGTCGTCAGTCCAGCGGGCAGGAGTTGCAACTGTTTGATTAAATTCAGCTATTTTGAACATGTCGAATTTTATCCGTGAACCGAAGGCAGGTAGATGTCCGGCATCCTTATGTGCTGAAACTACAATTGTAATCATAACATCGTATTCCATCGCCTCCTTAGAATATGTTGCTGTAGAATTTAGGTCTTCACAGCCACCTATGTACCTATGTTACAATAAAACTCCCAAATGGCAAAACCGTTTTTTTTCGTTTGTTAACTTGACTGTTCTTAGCCATATTTTATCAAAATCGGCTTCATCGTTCCTAACTTATGCGGTTTTTACCGTTTAAAAGCTATGAGACTTTTAGGGTCGCTTTTACCAAAGGCTAAACGCATTTAAAATTGTATTTAAATCAAATTTTAAATACATTTTGCACTCACTGACAGACGTTTGACAGGCTACTAAATACGTTTAGCGTTTGGTGAAATTCCACCTTAGTGTTGTATGTCGGAATTTTTCATCGTTTGTTAGTTTATGTGTTTTCTACCGTCTTGTGGCAACCCTAGCCAGCTCACGTCTGATTGGCCGCCCGCAGGCTATATACGGAACCCTTCAGCGCGTGGCGCCATCCGACGCCATTTTCCCCTTTTTTGTCCAGTTTCGAAAACGTTTAGTTAAAAAAAACGTTCATTAGCGATCGATAAGTAGACTATTTACAACTAATGATTGTTTTTTCTTGCAACCGACTAATTAGATTGAAGTATCAATGTTGTTTTAAGTGTGTTGTTTAGTTGCGGCGTGTGTTGTGGCGAAAGATCGTTAAATTAAGTAAATACAACAACAAAAAACACTGTATTAATGTAAGGGGTGATTTTTCTATCTATGTATTTGTGTAGATATATCAGCTGTCCGACACCCATAACACAGGTTCTGCCTAGCTTGGGGTCGGATGGCCGTGTGTGAGATGTCCCCACATATTTATTTATTTATATTATTTATGTGACATACGAGCAGATTCGGGCTTCTCTCAGCATTGGTATGACAGCCATTCAAACCATTTTACATGAAGAACTGGGTGTCAAGAAGTTAGTTTCGCGCTGGGTGCCCCACCGTTTGACCGAGGAACAAAAGTCGGCTCGTGTTAATTGGTGTCGATCTGCTCTGCAACGGTTCAATGGAGGCAGTTCAAATGCTGTCTACAATATCGTCTTTGGTGATGAATCGTGGATTTATTCATATGAGCCCGAAAGAAAACATTAATCGGCAGTTTGGGTCTTCGAAGGTGAGGTCAAGCCAACAAAAGTTATTCGCTCACGCAGCGTGTCGAAAAAAATGGTCGCTTCGTTTGTATCGAAAACTGGCCATGTGGCTACGATTCCATTACAAGAACAAAGGACGGTTACTGCTGATTGGTACACAACAGTTTGTTTGCCGGAAGTCGTAAGAGAACTTCATAAAACTAACCCGAATCGTCGTATAATCCTTCACCACGATAATGCAAGCTCTCATACCGCTCGCAAAACAAGGACGTTTTTAAATATGGAAAACGTGGAGTTGATGGACCATCCTCCGTATAGCCTTGATCTGAGCCCCAATGATTATTTTACATTCCCAAGAATTAAAGATATGCTACGTGGTCAACGGTTTAGCGGCCCAGAAGAGGCGGTCGAAGCTTACAAATCAGCTGTTTTGACAGTATCCACTTCAGACTGGAATTACTGTTTCAATGATTGGTTTAATCGAATGAAAAAGTGCATTGAATGTCACGGAGACTACTTTGAAAAACAATAAAAGTAAATAATATTATGATATCTTTGTACTTTTTTCTATTCCCGATCATTTCGGTATCGCCTAGATAGAGATGAATTTAGATGATGCGAGTAGAATGCAAATTATTCCCCAGATATTTTTTATAATCACGATATTGAAATAAAGTGTATATTTTCAGTCGAAAGTAAAATATTATCTTCAGAGCGAGTCGGTGACAAAACTAGTGCAAGACTAGACATGTATACCATCGCTCTTACGGTGAAGGAAAACATCGTGAGGAAACCTGCATATCTAGATCTAGCACATCTAGATATGTGAACCCACCAACCCGCAGTGGACCAGCGTGGTGTGGAAAACAGAGAATAGAATAGAATAGAATAGTGCAAGACTTAGAATTGGCACCGAGATGAAAGGATTATCATTTCTGACTACAGGGTGTCCGTAAACTTATGGATTAAACGAGAGGACTTATATGGACGCATAAATAAGGAACAGATGATACGTCACGTTAATAATAATTATCCCCGATTTTTTTGTTTTTTATAGGCAAATATGTATTACACTACTACTACGCTACGGTCCGAATCACTGATAATTTCCCCCCCTGTATACCTTCAACTATATATTGTGTATGTATGTAATATGTATCACTTGAACACTTAATCGCGGGACAATCGACTGTTGATTAAACGTTCAGATTTTGTGAATTTAGTATCTGAGATTAAAAACAGACTTTACTTAAATATAGCTGTTCCCGCGCGCTTCACTTCGCCTTAAAAAGTTTTCCCGTGGGAATTCCGGGATAAAAAGTAGCCTATGTTCTTTCCCAGGGTCTAGACCGTATGTATACCAAATTTCATTCAAATCCGTTCAGTAGTTTTTGCGTGAAAGAGTGACAGACAGACAGACAGACAGACACAGTTACTTTCGCATTTATAATATTAGTTAGGATACATGTATCAGAAAGAAAGAAAAGAAAGAAAGAAAACGTTTATTCAGTGCACTGCAAACACACACCAAATACAAACAAAAAAAAAAGTTAAAAGTACACAAAAAATAAAAATAAAAACAAGGTAGGTACAGTACAAGGTCCTGAAAACGGAAGTGGATCCTAACTTTTAATTACAATGATAAAGACTTTTCAGTTGGACTGTACAGCTACAAAGGAAACAAAAACAAAACATAGGTGTGTGTTGCCAAGCACCGAAACGGACGGCGGCTCAGCTTATGCGGTGATAGGGGTTTATACCTACTACCGCGCTGATTTTCAGCCGCTTCCCCTGTGATGCCACTGACCTAATAAATACATTAAGTATATTTATTATATGTGTGTGTACCTATGCATGTTCTGATAGTGAGCGTACACCACAGCTGCCATTGTGAACCCGAGGTTTGCAGGTACATTCCAGTTCAAACCGGTTCGTGATTTCAGTTCCCTGTCCCCGGGCACGCGGCTTTCAGGTACAGATCACGCGACGCTGCCGCGCTGCACACTCACTACTACGTGCTAAATTACAGATTGAATAAAGTATGAAATACGCTGTGAAAAATGTGAAATGTTAAACTTTAATAAATTATAAGTAATGAGAAGTTATGTGTATGAGGTAAGTAGTCATATATTTCATAATAAATACTTACATGTTATTTAAATATTTACCTTCATGGAATTTATTTAGACACGGTGGTTTTATTCTTTTTTGACCTTGTGTACATTTATTCCAGAATGTATGCTGCGAACATAACGAACCACTACTATGTAGTAGGTAATTACACAAACATGGAGGGATGTTGTTTGAAAATTCTGTCTGCACGTCGCGAATAACACTGTTGTAAGTAGATACACCTACTTTAACTGTATATCATCACAACCTATCACTTCCCCATTGCTGGGGCACGGTTCTCCTTCCAATGAAGGAAGGGTTTAAGCCTAGTCAACCTAGTATCACTTGAACACTTAATCGCGGGAAAATCGACTGTTGATGAAACGTTCAGAATTTGTGAATTTAGTATCTGAGATTAAAAACAGACTTTAGTTAAATATAATATATACATGTAGGAGTAGGAACATAGAGTACCTAATAGATTATAGAATTATTATTGGTTATGGTGTTCCTTTTATAAACTGTCTCTTGTAAATATGGCGTCTAGCACGAAAGATTGTTGTCTGTTTCTTGGGTGTAAATTAATTAAATAAAGATTGTTTAAGTGCATCGGCGGCTTTTATTTTCATCCCACAACTTTTGGGGGAAAGTTGTGGGATGAAAATAAAAGCCGCTATGTTCCTATGTCGCTATGTTCCTACTCCTACAACCCGGCCATCCTGCAGATAGTCTGCCCTCAGACTATTACAAAGATCGAAAATTGAACAACATAAAAATCTTTACTAACTACATTCTTAAGACAATATAACAACTCTATAATGTAAACTTCAGAACAAACAAATATACATAACATTACAACACCGAAACTAACGCAAACAACAACTTCTTTGAAAATAAAAATGTGCCCCAGACTAAAATACAACTTCAATAAAAATATACTCATTCTTCGTCATTCATTCATCGTCATCATCATCACACAAATAAAAACTAATAAAAATCATCGCTTCATGTATTCAACGAAGTATGTGATAATCTTTGTCCATCGCTTCTTTCATCATCTTTGCTGAGAAAGTACCATTCTCGTGTACCCTCCTCTCTATCTCCATAACTCTTGAAACCATCATTTTCTTCTTGTTCCCTTCGTAAAGTATTTTATTCTCCATCAAACCATCTTGAAATCGTCTTTCTACATATCTTTTTTGGCCATCTTTCTTCTTCACAAGATTAGCAAACTCGCCTGAAAAATGCTCCTTTTTAACTACCTTTTCAACTTTTTCTTCCACCTTTGTCTCACATACCTCTTCAACTTTATGTTCAACAATCTTTTCCTCCTTAATACTCTCCAGCTCTATTGGTACCTCTTTGCTACTTTTCTCCTTTTTATTCTGTAAAACTTGCTTATTATTTACAACTTCCGTCTGACGTTGACATTTCTCGTATTCGTTCTTTATCGCTGTCACTTCTGTTTCCTCCGAATAATCATTACTCCGTTTGTTGGCCTCGTCCATCCTGACTTCGTACTCGAACATACTCGAGTGCTGTTTTACCGACACCACCAACTTGTCTCCGCATCCGCTGCTCTGTTGCTGTTCAGGGTCCTGCTTTACCGACACGTCGTCTATCGGTCGTTCGCCTCCTGTGCAGCTGTACCATCTAGCCGGGCTTTCTCTTCTCGTTCGCGCACTCATCTCCATCTTTCTTTTCATATATTCGTAGATCTTTAGTTTCTCCTTCAGATCTGGATAGGTCGTGACACCATATAGCATGACCTTGTGTATCACGCAGTCTTCGATACCATCAACTATATATTGTATTGCTACATAGTCCTCGAATCCACCGCGCTTCCCCAGCTCCTTCATCACCAGCATGTACTCATAACAGCTCTCATCACGCTTCTTCTTACGGTTTGTCATGAGCTCGTGGATCACCTTCGGGTTGGCATCGTAGGGAAACTCCTCCAGCAGAGCCCGCTGCAGTTCTTCAAAGGTCTTGAATGTATTCTCCGTGCGGAGCCACAGACCTGCCACACCAGTCAGTGCCCGTCGCGCCATCAGCAGCTTTTGTGAAGGTGACCAGCCGAACACCTCCGCGTTGTCGCTGATCTCCTCCAGCCACCTTGCCGCCGGGTATGTCGGGTCTGCTCCCGAGAACCGTGGGATTGTCGCTGGCGCCATCATCATGTCGTCTTAGTAATAAATTTTTCACCCTTTTCTTTTCACCTTCACCGTATTTACATCATTATCACCTTCTATTTTTTCACCTCAATTTAATTCACTATTATTAAATTTTAATTTTCACCATATTTTCGCTTTAGTGAGCGCCGCCATCTTTTCCGTGTGTGAAATCCTTGGAAATCCTTCACCAACACGGACCCGTATTTACAACGTTATTTACACCTTTATGTACATCTTCAGCACCTTTGGCTTATTTCCATCCCGGACGAGCCCCCAAAAGTTGTGGGATGAAAATAAAAGCCGCCGATGCACTTAAACAATCTTTATTTAATTAATTTACACCCAAGAAACAGACAACAATCTTTCGTGCTAGACGCCATATTTACAAGAGACAGTTTATAAAAGGAACACCATAACCAATAATAATTCTATAATCTATTAGGTACTCTATGTTCCTACTCCTACATACACACACCTTTATATTTAACTAAAGTCCACGCTTGGTGAAAGGGAGCGTATCTATGCACTGTCGTGATGTCTTGTCGCTCGCCACTTAATATCGAGCTGGTTAAAGTTAGCCCATTAGTTATTCTTAAGTGCAAGTTAACCTCTGGTGGAAACCAGAGATGCCATAAGTCGCAGTACTCATTTATATATATATTAAAACAGGGTAAAAAACGTATAGTAGACTCGAATGGCATTTATGAAAAACATTTGTTTATAGATTTCGTCAGCCAACAAGATGCACCATACATAACAGGCCTCTCCCATTGTGGTTTTTAAAAAGAGAGGTGTTATAAGTTTAACGTCCCTGTGTATCTGCTTGTTTTAGCATGCAAACGGCTGAACGGCGTTCTGAGATCGTCGATTTTGCGGACAGAAGGGCGTCCCAAGCTACGCTTGTCTGTCTGTTGTAATCAATCGAGAACTCTTTTACCCCAATAATATATTTTTCTGATCCAGAGAAAACCTGGGCATACTTCTTTACATAAATAGCTAGTCACTTATTCACATTCCTTTTGATCTGATGCAAATTCCGGGATTATCCCAAAATAAACCCAATGTTGAGAGCCACTGGTGTAGCCGTATCGCCTTGTAGTAGGCCACTGGGCGCTGCGAACATGGCTCGCGAATTAGAACACCCTGTGTATATGTATGTAAAGTCAGTAAAAGTAGCGGTGGGGTTTGTATAACGACTTTTGATACTGACGGTACCGGCCCTTCTAACTTTTAATTTTTTTTTTCCTTTTTGTTCCACGGTTTAGGGTGCCGTCAGAAGCACGGAAGCGCCCAGAAACATCCACTTGAAATCGGTCACCCATCCAGTGAGGGAACGTGCCATGTGTTGCTTAACTTCAGTGATCAGTTGATACATATGACAAATATTACTTCTCAATGTGCATAATTATCGATATGTGTATGTTATGTTATCCCAAAATTTATGTCGATTCTAAAGCCAGAAAATTTGATTTTAGCTATGCCAAACACAAAATTTTGCTTGTAGGAAATGAGATTAACAGAAACATTCATACAAATAATTTAAGGTTTAGACAGTACTAAAATTAATATAATTTAATTTGTGCCTTCAGAATCGATATCATTGATAGGAGTATTTTTCATAATCAATATTAAGACGACACATTTCACACTGGACCTAGGTATGCAAGCTCATCAGGATGTCCCAAGGTCGTCGAGATGACGCGGATGCGAAGCTCAACAGCTCGCAGCCACTTGTGGCGGATGTGCTGCACATACCACCCTGTATACAGTTGCAGACAGGGAAATAAGGACACTGCAGTTGTATGAAGGAACTTTATACTGAGGTGGTATAAATATTAATGGCCTACGCACACTGGGACGACATTTATTTTATTGTTTATTTTGTAAATTGCAATAAAATAAAGCCGTGACATTGAAAGGTATTTTTCAATGCCATGCTGCTTTTTAAATTCCCTTACCATGCCGTCCTCTCTGCGATAGGCCATAAGACGACACAATTGACCTCGAATATCGAAGCCAACCTGCAATTTTCACAATTTCAGAGTTGGCCCATAATTTTATATTTTATTTGTTTATTTTTTGAAAAACAAACAGCATGCTTAGTATACATAATGTAACTTATCAAATGAATAGTACATGGGTTCCCCTCATCTGGCCTAATCTTTATTTCCCAAAACTCGTTTCGCATAACTCGTAAGGTCTAAACTTTTTTGGTCGAATCTTCACTTTGTGATGACACAAGACTTATGTGGCATAAGGCTCGATTCGTCTAAAGGTCTTTAGGCACAATCTTGAAACACCTAAGTCTCGTTTTCTCAAATTTATGTTCGTCTATACCTATGTATAATCTTGATTCTCCTAATGTTATCTTAATAAATAAGTATATTAATTAGTTATGTTTTAAATGTACAAATTGTGGTATTTTTCTCCTACATCCCGAAAATCACGATATTGTATGATCAAAAAATCGAAAGTTAAAGACCAATATAATTATTACAAACCCCATGAGATCGAAACCTAAAAATAGGTGCGACGACGAGCAAATCGAGGAGAAGCATTTTAGGTTCCACATGTTCATAAAAACCAGTTTTCCAAACAGCGGAAACAATACAAGGCACCAGTTTGCGCTATGTATGTAGACGCTCCGTTAAAGTTAAAGACAAACGAAAATTATTACTTTGTATAAAGTTATGCCATAACATTATTAGGCTATTCAAGATTTGGACATACCATTATCATGCTAAACAAGATTATGCGAAATAACTTTTCACGAAACGAGATTTATATCAAACGGTTTTCGGCGAAACGAGACTTTGACCAAACGTTACTATGCAATACGAGATTAGGCTAATAAATCTTAGGCCTAAAAAGGTAGAACCATAGTACATAGATCAGTAAAGTTACTCAATAATCAGTCGGATACATTCATCCCACCCTGAGTAGCCATAGATAATCTGTCAATGTGGCTTCAGGTAGATTTTTAAATTTGCCGCCGTTTTAGAAAGAAAGAAAAATAATTTATGCAAGTTGCCACCATACGGAAAGAAACACTTAATATTAATACCAAACATAATTATTTATATAAAAAATAGTTTCGGCAAAAGGTGCCCTGCTCAGCATGTGCTGCTTTTATTTGGACATCTTTCGCTGGCCAAGCTATGTCCATAATATCAGAAAATATCTCAGGTGCACCTATTTCTGGGCACGCCACTGCACACACTAGTTCCTTGTGTAGTCGGTAGCAACACAATTATTCCATTGATTTACGAGCATTGTTAGCTGCGAGTAATCCTTATAAATTTATTCATATCGGTTCGACATAAAAGCTTGGTTAGAAGTTAATTGCTTGTTAAGCTACTTTAATCCTCTATATTGAGACGGAGAGGTGTTATAAATTTATATATCGTGTGTATCTGTCAGTGGCTTGGTAGTTTCAAAACAGGTAGCCGCAATAGAGATCGTGTAATTTGAGTATAAGGCATTCTTAGGCTACCGGTCCACCAGATAGGATCTTATCATCATCATCACGACACATCACGTCCCCACTGCTGGGGCACGGGTCTCCTTCCAATGAAGAAAGGGTTGAGGCCTAGTCCACCACGCTGGCCAAGTGCGGGTTGGTGGACCCCAACACAAGCAAGCTTGTGCTGAGAGAGTTGTCGGGTAAGTGGGCATTCGACTTATGATTAACCGACTTCAAGCAGATTGGTAGACTTGTGTTGTGGCTGATAATTCGGTAACTGGATCGTCTACTGCTGGACATTGGCTTACAGACATAATACATATATGACACTAGATGCCACAAATGCACTCATTTCTATGAAAACCGCGCGTACCAAAATTTGTACAGGAATATTCAGCTGGACAGAACTTAAATGTACCTGCCAAAAGTTGTATATTTTACAACATTTTGACACGTGCAAGTATTCTTGGGCCTCTATTGTCATATATGTCTGTGGATAGGACTCTTTCCACTAGACACGGAAATCCCTAGAACCGCCCAATCAGATACTACAATTCCAATTCTGCTAATTGATTCAAACAAACCGGCAGCTTCACAATAGAAACCTAGATCGTATTATGAATGTCACCAGAATCTTCCCCCTTTAACAAACAAAAAGCCTTAATTCGGTAACAATAAGGGTGATATTGCAGTGGTACGAAGTAAGGCTTCGTGAGTTACGATCGTGAAGTCAATTTAAATATAGACCGTATTCGTGAATCATGGTGGATACCCATCTGTAATGGTTATGCATAGAGGTGGTACCTTCTGGTACATTTGCTCCTGCGGGGCAATTCTGATGAATGAAAGATGCATGCGATGAGCAATGAGTACGATTGTAGTATTGGTGGCACCAAAAATTGGCAATCTTTGATTCTTAACTTAACTTATCTGTTAATTATCCATATACCAAAAATCCAATACACCAAACCCAGTGCGGGTTGGTGGACCCCAAAACAAGCAAGCTTGTGCTGAGCGTAGGGCCTGATGAAGATGGTGATGAAATCACAAGAACTCATTATGCTATGTATTGTTTTAAAGTTTTAAAATATCAACACTCTCCACAGTAAGTAAGTACTTCCTTCGGAGCACATAGAAAATTAAATATAATATATTATGTTATCCTTTAAATATAGTGTTTTATTTTATTTTACTTTTGGTGACTAGACCTCCACTCGCTGGTTCAGGCAGAATTACTAGCGCTGTATACATTTTTGTACAGGACATGCTGAGTCAGAGCCGTTTTACTGACACAATACACACCACAAATTATTGTTATTACTATCTTCATCTTCTATAACTGTAGGTACCTATTGATGTTGCTTTGTATTCGTGATGTGTATTTTCTGAGTAAATAAAGGATGCGTGTATGATGAGTAGTACTGACCTGCACACCGCAGGCGGCGTCGCTTCACGCTGAGGTCCACGGGCTCCACCTGCACTGGCGGGCCGCACGCCTGCGGACAAGAGAGGAGGATTTCATTATTCGCTATTGCACAATTTAAAACACTAATTAATGTAGAATCAGGTGGACTTAGTGCTAAAAGCATTTCATGCCTGTCAACCTGCAGGATGTACCTACAAAGAGCGAACGGTACGGGTGTGCAAATAAGAACAAAATTGCTCAAAAAATGTGATTGTAAAATGCTAATAATAACCTTGATTGAATGACACAAGGTATAAAAGGTGAAATTAAATGATTTCATCTGCAATGGGCTTCGTTCAGAAGCCAAAAAACTTGAGAATATAGCTATTGCGAATCGTTACTTGTAGAATAAAATGTGAGGGAACTCCTAAATTTTATTTAGGTATAAGTTATACTTATTGTATTATATTTATTTAGTGTATGTACTGTATGTACTTTTAGGACACCGTTATACGGTATAACGGTGTCCTAAAAGATTACATATCTGGGAAGAGGGGTGAAAAGAGTCACCAGAAAACTTGGAAAACAATACCCTTTAAATATTTTTAAAATACATATATATGTATGTATATACATACATAAAATATATATACTACTTAAACAGTACATACACTAAATAAATAAATAAAACAACATATAAATATCTAATTTAAAGACATTTTCTATTTCTGTATGTTAATTTAACTTGTACTTTAATCCGAAAGCATGTTAAACAATGCGTCACGCACGCTGAACGATGTAGCCACAGCGTAATTGTTTAAAATGATGAGCCCTTTCTTAGCTTACATTACTCATAGTAATAAGGACGCCATTTGTACCGTCCATGTTGTGCATATTCTATTGTAATTTCTGAGTGCAATAAAGAATTATTTATTTATTTATTTATTTAATACTTTATTGCACAAATATGAGATATAAGTGTACAAAAGGTGGACTTAATGCTAAAAGCATTTTCTACCAGCCAACCTACAGGAGGTACAAGTAAAAAGGTGCAAAAAAATATATGAAAGCAGGAAAAACTAAAAAGTCACTTGATAATTAACTTAAAAGAAATACATAAAATATACATAATACAAGAAATGATAAATATAAATTATATTATTTACACACGAATACTTCATAAATCCTAACTAATATTATAAATGCGAAAGTAACTGTGTCTGTCTGTCTGTCTGTCTGTTACTCTTTCACGCCAAAACTACTGAACGGATTTGAATGAAATTTGGTATACATATGGTATAGACCCTGGGAAAGAACATAGGCTACTTTTTATCCCGGAATTCCCACGGGAAAACTTTTTAAGGCGAAGCGAAGCGCGCGGGAACAGCTAGTATTTCATAAATATAATATATATTATCTATCTATCTACCCTAATTGGAACACCCTGTATCGTTGAGTTGTAAACATGATCGTGCATTCAGCCTTGGCTAGACCAGCCCTAGCCATAGAAAGTGGAGCGAACACATTGTTAGCTAGACTTAAAATACGATATAGTAAAACGTACACGGTATATCACACCGCTAATGCATTTGTCAGTGGTGCTCAAACTTAAGACAGTATTGCAAAGAGATTATTTTTAACTTTCGATGGAAAAAAGGGGGGTTATAAGTTTAACGCGTATGTGTGTGTATCTATCTGTAGTAGCGTAGCCTCCAAGCGGCTGAACCGATTTTCAGATTGTTTTTTAGGGTCGTAGGTAAGGTTACCTCGAGTGTTCTTAGCCATATTTTGTTAAAATCGGCTTAGTCGTTCATGTATGCGACATTTAGTGTTTAGTTGAATCTAATTACAACTATTGTACCAATAAATACAGTAGCTCAACGGTATAAGGATATTAGGTATAGGTTAAGTGTTATTTGACGAGACATAATGAGACATTTCTTTTGCACTGACACACCATCTAGCTCGTATTAAAAAATCTTTCTACACAAAAGTTTGAGAACCTCAGACGGCGAGCGGACGGAAAAAATTAAATCATTTAACTTGTTATACAAAAACACAACAGTTTCGCACACAATGATCGATATCATCAACCGGGGCGGGCGAGCGTGCGATGTGTTATTGATTTATTGATTAACAAGCCCCTTGACAAGCAGAATTGAATACAGGATGTTCCAAAAAAAATTTTAAAGAAATAAATATTTGGAAGAAAAAGTCGTTGCAATTTTTTTTGTTCGGAATGACTAAGTCGGCTTTCAGCGTACTATGCAACAGCCTGTATATAAAAAAATAAGGAAAATTTGTATCCGGGTGGAACAATAGTTGTGACTGTGATACGTCACTCAGCCACAGCCACAGAATAATAACTAGTCACTAGTGCAACCAAATGACAATGGGCAGATTGGGACCACCCTCCAATAGCAGTAAGATGAACTGACGAGTATCGGAAATTATAAGTCATATATCTCTGAACGGACAACTGTGACAACAAAGCTGTCATAGCAAAAGTTATTCCTATTGACAAGACCTATCCAACGATGTTAGTCTTATTGCTATTGGAGGGTGGTCCCAGCTCCCATATATTTTTGCCCATCCTCTTTTGGCGGATTACATTTTCATTTACACAACACCCTGTATAATGCCGATACCAGTAATTGTGCTGGATGAGTAAGTACCTGCCTAGAGTAATTAGCAACATTGCTATATTACCTCATATTTGATTACAATTGTAACTTAACATAAACACTGTAGGATTCCAATGAATGGGGGTGCAAAGACGCCATCCCGAGTGGCATCAGACACATCCTAACTAATATTTTAAATGCGAAAGTAACTGTGTCTGTCTGTTACTCTTTCACGCCAAAACTACTGAACGGATTTGAATGAAATTTGGTATACATATGGTCTAGACCCTGAGAAAGAACATAGGCTACTTTTATCCCGGAATACCCACGGGAAAACTTTTTAAGGCGAAGCGAAGCTCGCGGGAACAGCTAGTAATGTATATTTTTTATGTACTGACTGTTAACGAATGATGCTAAACCTGAAAGAAACATTACTCTACCACCATACTACCTATTTTCCTGTACCTCCTGCGGGTTGACTGGCAGAAAATGCTTTTAGGATTAAGTCCACCCTTTGTAACTTCATTTCTTAATATTTGTACAAGAAAGAGTTGAATAAATCCTTACTAATATTATAAATGTGAAAGTACCTGTGTCTGTCTGTCTGTTACTCTTTCACGCCAAAACTTCTGAACGGATTTGAATGAAATTTAGTATACATAACGGTCTAGACCCTGGGAAAGAACATAGGCTACTTTTTATCCCGGAATTCCCACGGGAAAACTTTTTAAGGCGAAGCGAAGCGCGCGGGAACAGCTAGTAAAGAAATAAATTTCACAAAGGCTCTGTCAGTAAGGAGAATAATCTGTATCGGTAATATTCTTCAACTCATCTATCTGTACTACTGACTCTCAGCCTCAAACTATTGGTACTGGCGGATACATATCTCCGTTGTCAACAGTACATTAAAGGTAAGCGTCCACCTAATAAATAATTTTATTTATTTATTTATTTATACTTTATTGCACAATTTACAATCGTAATAATGTACAATTAGGTGGACTTAATGCTAAAAGCATTTTCTGCCAGTCAACCTGCAGGAGGTACAAGGATCAAAAAGTACGGGTGTGCAAAAAAGAAAAAAAAAAAAAAGAAAAAAAGAAGATCAAAACATAACATAATTCTATAATAATAATATGTGGGCATCTCACACACGGCCATCCGACCCCAAGCTAGGCAGCAGAGCCTGTGTTATGGGTATCGGACAGCTGATATATCTACACAAATAGATACATATTAAATATAAATATCAAAACCCAAGACCCGAGTACAAATGTCTGTCTTTTAAACAAATATCTGCCCCAGCCGGGAATCGAACCCGGGACCTTCGGCATAGCAGTCAGGGTCACTAACCACTACGCCATTCGACCGTCAAATGTATGGAGTAACGGCTTTGCCAATGCCGATGAAGTGGACGCACTTGAGGGAATTTCTATCCAAAGAATACCGAATGCGATGCGTCCGTTGCGTGCCGAAAGTTGGACGCTTACCTTAAGGCCTAGTTTCACCATAGTCTGTTAGATTAGATCATTAACACCCCTGTTACATTGTAAGTGTCATCAAAAATAAAATTTCCACATTGGATTTTTGACAGATGCGTCAAAAGTCAACAACTTATCCCTTGTTATAATGTAACAGGGGTGTTAATAATCTAACAGAGTGTGGTGAAACAAGGCATTAGTCTATTAGGTGGGCAGGCGGGTTGTGATCACTGGAGTCCACTAATAAACTAGTTTTTGCCTTACAGCCTCGCGCCATAGGCGTGGCAGCACTCGCTAGTTAGATGTCGGGGTATTCTGGACTGGACTAGCGTTGAACGTGCGGTTATAAAGCCATTTGACGATGGGATGATACAGATAGTTAAAACTAAAAACTGACAGTTCGTCTTATGAAACCGGGAGCTATATCTCGTTTCAGCTAAGATGATTCCTAATCTAAGACAGATCCTAATTTTCCGAATCACGCACAAATACTATTGCGAATTTAGTTGAATTTATTACATTTGATTGGATACGACTCACACCATAGACAAAATCTACTGAGCTTCATGATGGGAATTGGGATATCTCTAAAACCGTAAAACTCAAAATGTCTCCATAACATCACAGGAATCCTCATAGCTGAAACAACGTATACCTAGTATTTTTCAACGACACGCAAATAAGAAGTTGTCAAAAGAAACATTACAAGTCATATCATATAACTTATATATACTTATATGTAATATTATAGGTATGTATAAAAATGTATAGAATTCTAGAATAAGGCCTATGTCCCGTAGTGGCCAGATAAGTGCATGGCTAGACTGTACTCGCCATATTGACAACGGTATTACTAAGTAACTTGATTATTATTATGTAATTAGTGATTTAATAAGGAAATTCTTGTAGGCTTATCCATCAACGTGGCATAGTTAGTCATAGTATTACTATGTATGATACAAATGATATGGACTTGCATGATCGCTTTAGCTTTTAGTAAAAAATATATAAAAAGCAACTACTGAAAAAAACATTCTACAGCTACAAAAATATATAAGTACTCGTAAACACTTTCTGTATTACCCCAAAAATTTAAACATTGTTGAACAGGTGTTTAAAACCAGATTAGACTGTTGACTGCGCTAAACCTCTGTTAAATACTGTCTAAGTTTTTGATGTAGGGCCCTACACGTTTAAATTCTAGTTTTCTTCTAAACTAAACTAGTTGTGTGAGCTGTGTATACTAGGGGTGAGTTAACTGGACATTCTAAACAATAAGTATACAAAAAAGGGAAAATTATACAAGACATAGCATTGAAACAAGCCACTCTTAGAGCGTGTTTCACAATGTCTGGATACTGGCTACCTGTGGGATAAGAGACATCACTGTCTAATTTTTCAATTGTCAGATAAGTGTTATCTGAGGAATAAAATTGTTGCTGTCATTGTCAAATACTACAGCAACTATTTTATATGTGATCCAACAGCGACAGCAACAATTTTATTCCTCAGATAACACTTATCTGGCTTACTTGACACTACACAACACTTATTGAAAAATCTGCCATAAAACATAATTACAGATAGTGACAGCAAGTCTTTTATCCCACAGGCCAGTATCCACACATTGCGAAACAGGCCCTTATTACTTTCCTTTAGCACACTGGTCTCTCTTTCCACACATCCTACATCTTACAGAGTCGTGATCTATGCAACATTATAATTGCAGTCACCGACTTGCCAAGCCCATCTTCACTCTCTGTTGGTGCATCAAATACATGCTACAACTATGTAAGTACACTCGGTAGCAATGAAAAAGTTCCGCTTAATTTTTGTATTTTTGTTTTTGTCTCATGTTCAATTTTTTTTTGGCCTTGTTATTTTGTATATGTATTTCTTTTCTTTAATTCTGTATTTTTCTTTTTGTTGTTGTTGCTGTCTATGTGTCGAATAAATGTTTCTTTATCTATATCTTTATCTTTAAAAAATTCAAATGTAAATGGTCAAATTTTTTTTATAAATTGATTTATTATATTTGAATACAATATTTTAGTTTTTGGTCATTGGCATCAAAATATAACCAACATTCTGATGCTCTGTTAAATGTACGGTCAGGTGCAAAGAAACCTGACCCCCCCCGCTCTTACTAACAATGCTTCTGAGGGGGGTCAGGTTTATCTGCCCCTTACTGTACTAACTTCAATATTGCAGACGGCGTCATGGAGCTGGACGTTTAGGAGTAATTTGGTGCTTTAGTCACTGGAACTTTATATTGTTAGTAAAAAAAAACGTATAAGTACCTATATTCTGCAGAATTACGCTATCCATCATAATAACTTACTTAACAGTTATCAGAAGTTATCACTGTTTTTGTAACGCGGCATAATTGGCTCAAAAATAATCATATAGTTGCTACAAGGAACTGCATTTATTCACTGTTAGGTAGGCAACGCCCGAATGTAATAATAGCGTTGTAATAGCGAACTGTGCTGAAAATATACTCATGGGCAAAGACGAAATGGCGTCAATTTTTTTAAACATTTAATAGGAAATTTGAACAAAATATTTATGTTTTTAGTTGGTAATATTCTAATGCGCCGATAAATGCACTTAAATATTGCAGAAGGCGTCATTAAGATAGTTTTTTCAGTTTCGGTGTAATTTGGTGATTTTTTGAATGGAACTTTTTCATTGCCCGTGAGTGTATGTGCACATTTATATGAATTTCCGTCAATAATGACCTTAGACTTGTGGCTCTTAGATTATCAATATACGAACAAGATGGAGCGTCAGTGCAAAAGAAACGTCTCGTCAAATAACACCCCTGAGCTCTTATTTTGAATCAGTTCGGTTAGTAGATTTGTGACTCCATTCATTGGTACAATGTTTGTCATAAAAAACATTCAACATAAAACGGTTTTACAGTTAACCAAATACTTACCTTAAAATTATAAGTAGGTATATAGATATATTATTATTATTATTTTGTTATTATTGGTACACCGCCCTCTAATTCGTCAATTTGTTTCCGCAACATATAAGGTTGCCTGTTAGAGATCGCTCTCAGCGATAAGGCCGCCTATTGTACATTAGTTCTAGTCTATAAGTATGTTTTTTTTGTATGTCTGATTTATGTGGTGTTCAATAAAGCAATAGTCTATTCTATTCTATTCTTACCGTCACTTTTTTTCTTGTTTTTTCTATGTGACACCATTTTGTTCACAGGAAAGATATTACATCATAGCTAGTATTAGAACCCGGTACTTCACCGGTAATATAGCCGCTACTAACTGATAACCCATACACTTGTGCGTCCGGACAGCATATCTACCCATATTTCACACGAGTAATAAAAACGCGTTATTTATGTAGGAAGGAGTTTTATCAGTGCTCGATTGACAGCAAATTAAATAAAACTGTGTACAAAGTTATCATAAGCGAACAACCTTCTCTCTATGCAGTTTTTTCCCTAATTACTATAAGTTGTAGAGCAAAAGTTGTTCAGGGCTAGTAGCAAGTGGCGCATTTACGAGTAAGACGTGACAAAAGGAGTCGTTCGTCAAGTCGCGCGCCTAAGAGTCGCGCGCCACGCGACTTGGCATCTTCTGTTTTTTTATATCGTCAACTCGCGAGCCCATGTAAAGTACGGTCAGATGCAAACGAATTGAAACTAAAAAATATAGTTAAATATTGTTTCCCTGGTTGATTAGCGTAAGAAGATACCGACTAGAACTAGACAGTCGCCATTAAAGAAGATGCTTTGATTTCGGGATAAAGATACAATAAAGCTATGTTGGAAGTGCGGAATGAGGCAAAAGGGGATGTGACCTATGACGCATGATACCCAAGTTTGCTATCTCTCTCATCCCGTGCGCAAATTTTACCTGTCATAGCTATGTCCTTCAAGTTTTTGTTGCAAAAATCGGTTTAAAGGGTTAAAACGTCATTGTTTTAGTGACGTCGTTTTAGTGTTACTCCAAATTCGAAGCAGAGATGTACAGTGCATTACTGACAGTCTAAAGTACAGCGCAAAAATATTAAAATGTGGCAGTTTTTACTGATTTTGATGTATTGTGGGGGTAAGCCTATAATAAATTAACTTTACTATATTACCAAGTCTACTTTGCCGTAATATAAACACAGTGTTACGTTTTCGTTGTGTTACCGTTACATTAAATATCGAATTAGCACTAAAATTTAAAACAAATTTCGTTTATTTCATTGGTCAAAGAGACAGACCTAACTGTAACAATTACTTCCAGGAAGTTCATCGCAAGCAGGTCCATCTAGTAATAAAACTGCACATGAAATCATAACATCCCAGCGAGGAAAGTCGGTACTGCTTCGTGCAGGTTATAAATATAACAAAAACCGAACAAATAAAAATGGTTGCTGTGTTTGGAGGTGTTCGAAGAGAACAGTTTGCCAAGCGAGATTAATTACTGATTTTATTTTAAAGTAAAGTCCTATAAAATACCCTTTACATTTTAAGTAGTTACTTTAAGCATAATAAATTATAACTTTTGTGGCTGACTCTACATATTTTCACAGTTGAGCGAGTTGACGACAAAAAAAGTAGGTAAATACGGGAAGGGCAATTCGCGCGTGGCGCGCGAGTTTAAAGCGCGCGACTTGACGAATGACTCGACAAAAGTTTTGCATCGCGCTCACTCACATCGCGCAGCCTCAAGACGCGACGGAGAACTTTTGTCACGTATTAAATGTGCACCGTGCTAGCCCTTCAGATTGAATCGTTGAGTCACACCCTTTCGGCTTAGTATACCGCTTTTGCAACAAGCTGTATTATTTGTACATCCTGAGTACCCTTTTTGCAACACCCTGTATAATTGTGATTACCCTGGGCAGTCCAGGACTTATAACTATAGTCTGGCTCTGTCCAAATTAAATCTACGGCAACCCCATGTCGTCTTTCACCAATTAACACCTCAATTCTCTTAATAAGGAGATAAACTTGTAGTATACCTTGCGCCTCTACTCCCATTAATTATGTTAAAATTGTCTCTTCCATCCAAAGGTTGTCTGGTAGAGATTGCTTTAAGCAAAAAGACCGCCTTTTTTATACAATTTTATATATAAATAGTGATATTGTAATGTTTTCTTTAATGCTGCAAAATAAAGGGTATTCTATTCTAAACCCTATCCCAATACTTTTCTCACCGACACGCCAAGACTATTGGGTGGAGCACTGATAAAACTGCAGCCTACACATTGAAAGTCCCAGTGCGCGGCGCATAGGCGTGGCACTTAGGCAACCGTCGGATGGGCTCGCCGGCATCGCAATTATTATTATATACCTATTGCATATATCACGACACGTATATAGACATAGGTATATTATATGCATGCATGTTTAGTAACTGCAAGAGTTGTTAACACCCCACGGAAAAAGAGTGGTGTTATAAGATCAACAAATTGTTCTTTGTAAGAGAGGGACAAAACGTCCCATAACTTTTCTACGAATAAGGGGGTTTATGTGTATCTGTGTATCTCTGTGTTGTAGAGTCGTAGCTCCGAAACGGATGAAACTTTTTTTTTGTAGGGTTATTGATAATGTTACTACGAGTGTTCTCAGCCATATTTTATCAAAATCGGCTTAGCCGTTCAACGGTTATACAACTTTTGATGTTGAATGTCCGGGGTTTTTAATGTTACACAGATACACAGACATATTAAACTTATAACGCACCTCTTTTTCGTCGCAGGTTACAACAGAAACAAAACACAACGCTTTACGGTATAAAACAGAATTATGCGATACGTGGAAAGGCAAAAGATGCACTAACGAAGTTACGAAGTTAGTAGGACCTAACGAACTAGCCATGTGCTGACAGTTTATAATACTAACAAGATGGCTGCTCGCAGATATATCTGAGAACTGGGGACGGTTTGAGGCCATCTGATGAAGCGCTTACTGGCAGAGGCACGCCTGTACCCGTTATTATATAATACTAGCTGTTCCCGCGCGCTTCGCTTTTCCTTAAAAAGTTTTCCCGTGGTATTTCCGCGATAAAAAGTAGCCTATGTTCTTCCCCAGGGTCTAGCTAGACCGTATGTATACCAAATTTCATTCAAATCCGTTTAGTAGATTTGGCGTGAAAGAGTAACAGACAGACAGACACAGTTACTTCCGCATTTATAATATTAGTTTGGATAGAATCAGGATTATGATATGTGAGTACTGTGAACGTGCCAGCTTTAGTTGACTGGTCTGAACGTAGATGTCAGCTGTGGTTGCCTAACTAGGAATAGCGCACGAAGCATTTAAAAATTATATAAATATGTGGTGACATCTCACACACGGCTTCGATATACAACATATATTATATGTACATAGTTACATACATACATACATATTTTACATTCGCAAAGTCGGAGTGGTCACCTCAACTAAGTTATCAGGTACTTACTATACTAGGTATTACAGAAAAGCAGATTAGGAGCACAAGAAATGGGTAGATGTGTTATCAATGTATGAATATTAACATAAAATAAGGTAATCTAAAATTTCTAGGTGGTTCAATTACCATATGGGTATTTCTTAAAAAAAACAAAAAAAATATTATTTTTTTTAACTTTTTTTTTATTAATGTTATTGGAAAGTGTATTGAAAATAATGAATTTTAATATCTTCAATCAAGCTTAACACGCTTTGCAAGGGGTAGAAAATGAGGTGTGAAAGTATGGTTGTGACAAATTAAATTCCTTGTTTAAAATTCGACTTTATGACTGATGGCGTGAATCTCATTTTCAATATTCCAAATCAAAGTTTTCACAGAAATAAAATTAAAGTTTGTGCCTTCAGAATAACTATATTTTTTATTTATTTGGTAGTTACGTCACATCCATGTTCGACATGGATGTGACATGTTAAAAAATGTCACGACCATGGCCTCAGAAAGCTATGGCTGTGACTGCCATGGTTGTGACATTTTCGCACCGTGCCTGACATTATTTTAAAATTCGTCATTATTTTTGCAATTTGTTACTTTTATCTGTAAGTACATTGTTTAAGTTATAAATTACGAAAAACAAACTGACAATACAGTTGAGCTTACCTTATATAACTTGAACACGGTCTGGACAGGTTAAGAGTGTTAATTTATAAAAAAAAACATAAAAATTATTATTAATTTACACTCCACCATTCATGCCGGCCAAGAAAGGGTAGGTCATACAGTGTTGATATAGCAGAAAAATATATAGTTATAGCAAATACGTGTCGCAAACTTCTACCCTTTTTTCAAGTGTAAATATTTCGAGCCACGGCTGTGACAAAAAAACATCAGACAAACTTTACGAAAGGTTTTGGTTTAAAATTACTTAGCTAAACAACATGAAATATATGTATTGTGATAAGTTAATTGCATATAAAATGATTATATAATGATTTTTTGTCTGAAAAAGCACCAATTAATTCCAGAAAAATATTTTGTTGAGTAATTCGGTGAGCGGACATCGCACGGCTGTGACATTTTGGGGGGGATATTGATATCTATAAATACAAGGCTTATGTATTTTAATTTATAATTAACTTGCCTGTATGATAAAAAATATGATTTACTTTTTTAATTCATACCTAACAACTATGAGTGCTTCCAGCTAGCCGATTCTTACGTAAGACAGTATTTTTTATAAGAATAAGAAATACCCATATATATGTGAAAACCAGTGCTATGGTCTACCTTACTATTTTTGTGTTGTTTTGTGTGTCATCATTATCCGACCCATCACGTCCTCACTGCTGGGAGGCGCGTCTCCTTCCATTGAAGGAAGGGTTTAGGCCTAGTCCACCACGCTGGCCTAGTGCGGGTTGGTGGACCCCAACACAAGCAAGCTTGTGCTGAGAGAGAGAGAGTTGTCGGGTAAGTGGGCAACCCGACTGTCAGATGTTTTCAAGCTGCCCGAAGGCCTCTGACTAGGCTTAACGACTGTATTGCCGAAGCAGCAACCGGGTCCCACGGCCTAACGTGCCGTCCGAAGTACGGAAGCGTCCAGAAAAGAAACACTTGAAATCGGCCACCCATCCAATGGCTGACCGTGCCAGTTGTTGCTCAGTGATCAGTTACGATCACGCGACGATTCGTTTTGTGTCTATACTGTACTGAATGCGATGCGTCCGTTGAGTATTATACCGAAAAGTGGACGCTTACCTTATTGAACAAACTGAGAATCAGTCGTTAGGTTGGAGTATAGCCCCATGCAAGATTCCGACAATGCAACGAAACAAAACGCAACTCTTTTTGCGATTACCCACGGCTATAAATATTGCGAGGCGGGTATGCTGTCTGCTGTCTGTCACACGTCAGCGGCGGAACGTTAATCTGTTTGTCATTTAGCGATAAACTGTTGTCAGCACATTTATTTTACACGCTTCGGTTACGACTTAATTTGAGATCAGCACAAAAAATATCTGTACTTAATTGAAATTTACGACATTAAGTGCCAATTTCGCCATAGTGGGTTAGAGCATAACCAGGGATCATTGGTTGACTTTTGACATATCTGTCAAGAATTTAATATAGAGATTACGTATAATTGATGAACCAATCCCTGGTTACGATCTAACCGACTATGGCGAAAGTTGCAGTGTTTTGGTTAACCCCAAAGATCTCTGGTTCTATTCCTGGCCAGGGCAGTTATTTGCCTTAGAAGACTATAATCGTCCATGAGTGGACATCATTGTTAGATCTCGTTTTTCTACATATAAACATGATAACAAAATTTTAACAATAAATGTAGCTATTTTTTATAATATCGGTAGGTATACATATAAAAATTGTTCTATATACGGTTCACATTATTATCATTGTTGCGGAAATTGGGTAGAGCATTGGACCCCTGCCGACACCGTATCGAGTACATTAGTACCTATTTAACTATTCAAGTGTAAAATGGGGATACGTAAATAATAATATCCTACCCTACTCGCTGTAATGTTAACATTTTCATCACAACTTTCATTCACAGAAGCTCAAAATCACTTCCACCTAATCCACAGTTCTAAGTGTTCTAACCGCTCCATAATCGCTATACACATCCAACCAGCCGCCCCACATTCTGTAATGAGCCACACACAATATCACCACCAACCATCAGCTATCCGAACGCAAAATAATTCCAAACAGCTGACAAACGTATCTCTTGCGCAACCATTGTACGCGATTCCAATTTTGAAATCCCAACGGTCTAATTTGACGGTTCCATTCGAATTTGAATATAGAGCGCGTTCGGAGCGCGCGATCGTATCGTTTAATTGATCTATTGATTTGTCACTTACGTTTGGGGGTGCGTTTTGAAACCGCGATGGCCGATGTCGATCGAGAGAAAGTGTAGATCGTGGTGTCGATTCGAAATTGGACCGGCCGTGGGATGCTGTTGCAGCGGCGATGTCACGAGTGTACACAGTGGAAAAATCACAAGCAATGAAAAAGTTCCAGTGACTACAGCACCAAATTACTCCGAAGCGGAAAAGACTAGCTTTATGACGCCGTCCGAAGTATTGAAGCACATTTAACAGTGCATCAAAATATTACCAACTAAAAAGGTTAATGTTTAGATCAAATCCTTACTATCCTTACTAATATTATAAATGCGAAAGTAACTGTGTCTGTCTGTCTGTCTGTCTGTTACTCTTTCACGCCAAAACTACTGAACGGATTTGAATGAAATTTGGTATACATACGGTCTAGACCCTGGGAAAGAACATAGGCTACTTTTTATCCCGGAATTCCCACGGAAAAACTTTTTAAGGCGAAGCGAAGCGCGCGGGAACAGCTAGTCCTAAATAAATGCGAAAGTAACTGTGTCTGTCTGTTTGTTACTCTTTCACGCCAAAACTACTAAACGGATTTGAATGGAATTTGGTATACATATGTTCTATACCCTGAGAAAGAACATATGCTACTTTTTATCCCGAAATTCCCACGGGAAAACTTTTTAAGGCGAAGCGAAGTTCGCGGGAACAGCTAGTTCTAAATAAAATGTTTTTAAAAATTAGGGTAATTTGTTGTCGACAATTTGTAAGAGGAACTTTTTCATGGCTCGTAATTATACGTTTTCTCGCATACAAAGTGGCGCCTCGAGCGGAAACTATCATGAAACTTTTGGCAGGGCCTCTAGTACGAAATTTGCAATTTATGTAAACGAAAAAAGTTTTGGTTTTCTTCTGTCACCTGCATACATTATCTGTCAAAAGTTTCATGATAGTTTCCGCTAGAAGCGCCACTTTGTTTGTGAGAAAACTGAAACTTTTATAGTTTTCGGCAAACTATCAATCCTGTAGTAGACCCCCAGAAGAAAACTTTTTTTTTTCGTTTTGGTAAATTGCAAAACTCGTACTAGAGGTTCAGCGGATCTTAGCACTGTTAGTATTACCCGCTAGGTGTAATGAGGATTATAGGAAGCCTAGGCATAACGGGGGATTGGCTCAAAACTGTCGAGCCTATCATTTTGTTGGCATAAAGGTGCAAGTAGAGTGGTGGTAGCTCAGTCGGTTCGAATCCCGGGGCTGACATGTACCAATGAGTTCTTTGGAATTTAAGTACAATGTTTATCATCGCTCTTACGGTGAAGGAAAACAATGATTGTGACGAAACCTGCACATCTAGATTCTAGACTAGATGTGTATCCTAAGTAAATTGTACTAATTCAAAAATACGCAACCTATCACGTGAGTATAACATGTACAGCGAAAAGCAGGTGACTCGCATGCGAGCCACCTCTGACTACCCCTTCGGGGATTACAGTCGTCAGCATTGTAGGTATGTATGTAATCCATCCACTATCAGATATGGGATCTTCAAAAATGATACCGTAAGCCGGAAGGAGATGGCTAAGCTCGTTATAATAAATATGTGGGGACATCTCACACACGGCCATCCGACCCCAAGCTAGGCAGAACCTGTGTTATGGGTGTCGGACAGCTGATATATCTACACAAATACATAGATAGATAGATACTAAATATAAATATCAACACCCAAGACCCGAGTACAAATATCTGTCTTTAAACAAATATCTGCCCCAGCCGGGAATCGAACCCGGGACCTTCGGCTCAGTAGTCAGGGTCACTAACCACTACGCCATTCGGTCGTCCGTCATAATATTGTAACATTATTCTTTTGCAACCCTGTACAGTCAAATATTCGAGATTACACCACATCTATAGTATATACCCTAGTAATCGTTACTAGTTCACAGTAAATAAGTTAAGTCCTATTCAATTTACCTTACTAGGCTGCCTAGGTACACCTAACTGCTTGTCCTATGACCATTAGATTTAATTTTATTATTCTGGATCTAGACTCAATAAGATTTTACGAATGAAACTACACGCCATGCCATTGTAATCTCTATGGTATTGCATCAGAGTCTTTTTTGGATTAGCTTTGCTACTGACTTCTTATTTGTGAGCCCTGTTAGGTACCTATAATAGTTCTCTACAAATTAAGTAGTGGAGAAATTTCACGCCACAGGAGTTCAAAATTTGAGTATTTAAAAGACATACGAGAATCACCTTTAAAATTTAGTTTACCTTCTAACTACAGGGTGTTTAATATTTCACGAAACCCATGTAAACTTGGAGCAATGTCCGATTCAATATTAACAATTTAAATTGAACACTATCTAAGATCTCTTTTGCAGGAAAGCATGAAATGTCACATGCTAAAATTATGCCATATATTTAAAACAAACTGCTTCATTCTGTAGTGAATTTATGCTGACGTTTAATCTACTTTGATCTGAACTTTCAGTGAATTAAGTGTATGCTTTCTCATATAAATTATCCAACATATTTAATAAAACACATAAATAGGCAAGATGTATATCTAATAACCTAACCAAGAAAGCCCAAATACTAGCAAATAGGGGAAATAATTCGTGTATAAGCGAATTTTGGCATAAATACTTATCCTTAGCTCACGTTTGTATTCAAAACTGGAACTAAATAATAATAATATACATATATACCTACTTTTCACTGTAACTAAATTAAATATAATGAGTTATCATACCTAAAATATTGTTATATGCATAATTTTAACTTCATAAGTAAACAAGAATGTAATATTGGACAAAAAGAGCGGGCCTCTTCAAATACAGGTTTATACTTAACTGGAGAGTCCCAAACCCTGTAATGTACCACTTGTTTTTGTGAATAAAGAATTTATTTATTTATTATTTAAAACTTAGCAACTGTAACCCTATGATTCCATTTCTATTTAATGTAGTTAAAAGAGCTTCATCGGAAAATCTGGAACAAATTGCTCTTTGGCAAAAAGCGTACCTTTCTGTACTTGATTTATAACTTTTCATTTTGAACTAGTTTGTAATAATATACATTTATTTCAGACATCAATTACCCAACACAAATAAGTACATTTTTAAATAAATCAAACCAAATTAATATAAATAGGTACTTTTAGCAAACTTTAAACAAAAGCTAACTTAACCTCTAGCACTGATAATAATCAGGGGGTTTCCGATCAACGCTTCTTCGGAAGGGACTAGGTATTTTTATAGGTTTTAGTGTATTGTACAGTCACATATAAACTAGCCCTGAGCTAGGCACACTAAATCCTAGCCTACATCCCAAGCCCACGGCCCTAGCCACTTACTATAAACATGCTAACGAGACGGCCTATAAAGTACAGATAGCATCTGAAATTAATCTACATTTGCACATAAAGTACCGAGCGACGAGACCGTTTCGTAAACCATCCTTTTAGACAGCTGCTTTGTGGTCCAGTTTCTGACGGGAGCCAATCTGCCTAAGCGTGGACTTAAGTCTCTTAGTCTCCCATTGCAGGATGTAAATAGGATCTAAGACTGGAGGATTACGGCCATATATAATTATATATAATATATAACAACAACTGAAAACATTAATATTTTGTTTAAATATTTAGTTAATATTGGATGTTTAATGTTTTCGTGTGAGATGGGTCTCAGTGACCTACCAGTTACCTACACTAATATAATAAAGGCGAAACTTTCTGAGATGGTCACAAAATTTGTTACTCATCACGAGAAAAACGGGTAAACCAATTTTGATGAAATTTTTATCCCGAAATTTTTTCACCTTGTTTTTCTAAGAACTTCATTTTCACTAAGAACATATACAGGGTGTTGCAAAATTGGTATACTAAGCCGAAACCTACATGTGCAGCATGGTATATCTAAGCCCGAATCTAAAATCAAAATTTGGAAATTCGCGAAAAAAAAAAATATTTTCCCATAATAAAAAGTCACGTGACCAACAAAGTTTCTATGGAAAATGATTTTTTTTTTTCGCGAATTTTCAAATTCTGATTTCAGTTTCAGGCTTAGATATACCATGCTGCACATGTAGGTTTCGGCTTAGTATACCAATTTTGCAACACCCTGTAGAAACATGTGTGTGTGTGTGTCTGTGTGTATCTGTCGGTCTTACCTCCATACTAGCAGGCTCGGAGCGGCGCGCCGCGCCCTCGCGATCATCCTGCGACAAACGAAAGTTGTTCTTAAAACCAGATGGACAAGGTCGACATTACAAGGGCTAGTTGCTGTCCCTACATGAGATTAGGCTGTAGACAGGCCCCAATAGGTATTTAGTTAGTTAATTACCCATATGAAATGAATAGTCCTTAGATTAACAATGTACGAAGAAGATGGTGTGTGTATACAAAAAAAAAACATTTTATTTTCTGTCAAACCGTTCTTAGTTCAACCTAATGACAACCGTTGTACCAATGAATAAGGGCAGAAATCCTAACTAATATTATAAATGAGAAAGTAACTGTGTCTGTCTGTCTGTCTGTCTGTTACTCTTTCACGCCAAAACTACTGAACGGATTTGAATGAAATTTGGTATACATACGGTCTAGACTCTAGACCCTAGGAAAGAAAATAGGCTACTACGGAATTCCCACGGGATAACTTTTTAAGGCGAAGCGAAGCGCGCGGGAACAGCTATCTTCTATAAAATAATTCAAAATAAGAGCTTAGTCGTGGTAAAACGTGGGTTGTGCGGACTTAGGTCTGCGTTTATTTGGAGGCTGGATCATTGCGGGAATTGCTATTAACTGAATTAAACCACAGTTCTATAATTGATAATTCTGATACACGTTCACACGTTTATTGAGAAGAGGGCGGAAGGAAAGAGTTTACATTCCTACCAATATTAGTACTTAAATTAGTTAGTCTATGGACTTTTGTGTTGCTACATTTAATAATTGCAACAGTTATTTGTCGAGGAGTTATTTTTCACGTGACACTCCATTTTATCTGTATATTGTTAATCTAAGGCCAAACGCAAATATGACTGCCACGACATGCAAACTCGCGAAAGCCACCTGAAATTGTCCCATCGATTGCGAATACATGCACAATTAACATAGAACACAGAGCCAGTAACTCGGTCTGTGTTACCATAGCCGAGGGTATGTTACCGTCATGTTACCAGGTGTTCAACAGTCACGGATTATGCTAAATTTGGTCCCCAGATTTAGAGGTATTCTGGACGTAGCGGCGATTGTAAAGCTATCAGAGATCGCTTGATTCTAGAAGGGCTTTTTAGTGTCTAACCCCCTTTATCATAAAAAAGTTACTGGACGCTTTAGCTATTGAACTGTTTTGTCACTCTCTGACAGAGAACAATTTGTTCTGTGAAAAAATCGCGTCAGTTGTTTTGTTTCTACTTTCTATGAACACTCACGAGCAATGACAGAGTTCCAGTGACATTGCACAATATTACTCCTAAACGGAAAAAACTAGCCTACTGAAGCAATATTGAAGTACATTTTGGGGTGTAGTATGGCGTCTAGTGGTAGTACCTTTCAGGTCCCGCCAGTCGGCCCTTCTTTTCTTAGGGCGGCGGGCCTGCACTGGTCCACAGGCGGCATGCAATCTCTCACCAGTGGCTCCAAGCAGCTGTTGTGCACGCAGCGGCCACACCCCGGTAAACCACGTCGACTCGTGGGCTAAACCTGGTAGAGGGTGGTCGCTACAGACTAGACGCGGACATCTCCCGCGAAGTGCATGAAGACTGCTCGGCGAAGAAGGCAACCCACGCTGATAAGCAACGGATGTTGGCGGACATGGCGAGCAGCAAGGCATGGTGAAAGGCCTAGGCCAATGGTGGAGGTCTAAGAGACCATTGGGCAGACACTGCATCCAAGCTCTTCTCTGATCGTATCGGCTCTCCGTTCCATCGGATAAAGAAGAGTAAGGACAAGAGAGTGCACCTGTGTTCGCGCGTACATTTGTGCACTTTAATATTTCCTGCGCATCTGACTGCATACTGACAATGGACTCCGATAACTCAAGTCCTATGGCGATGGACGAAGCAGAGAGGTCTGGTGGTGATGCCCACTGGGCTTTGGTGGAGTCTGCACATAGGCGGCTCAAGGAGAGTGGTCGCTTCTGCACTGCAACGGGGTAACAGTGGGGATTCGGCAGCACCATGAGTGTCGAAGCAGCCCTATTTAGGGTGGCACTGCTTCCCCGCTCAGCCGGGAAAAGGGCTAGAAAAGGTGCCCCAAAAAAGGCTTACCCCAAAAACACTGGTGGTAGTAGCCACGGCTACCCCCGCATCATTCAACTCGTGGTCGAAAACACAATAAAGAAAAAGGAAAGAAAGTATCAACAATGACATTCGGTGCGTGGAATGTACGCACGTTGCTTGATCGTGCTGGCAACCAGTGCCCTGAGCGTAAAACCGCCATTGTAGCTCGAGAGCTTGGTCAGTATGATGTGGATATAGCTGCCATTAGCGAAACTCACCTGGCTGATGAAGGAGAGCTAGTGGAGCACGGCGGCGGTTATACCTTTTTTTGGAAAGGGACTGCTGCCGCAGAACCCCGGAGATCTGGAGTCGGATTCGCGGTTAAAAACCAAATAGCTAGGAAACTTGAAGAGTGTCCTGTTCACGTTTCGGACCGCGTTACTTCACTACGACTACACTTAGATAATGACAACTTTCTGAACGTGATCAGCGTATATGCGCCAACAATGAATAACGAGGAAGACATCAAGGACAAGTTCTACGAGGAACTCACGCAGACCCTTGTAAAGATTCGTCCCAGAGAGCAGATCTTGCTGCTGGGAGACTTTAATGCACGCGTTGGACGAGACCACGAAGCTTGGCCTAAGGTCCTTGGTAGGCATGGAATTGGAAACATGAACAGTAACGGACAACTACTGCTAAGCTTGTGTGTCCAATTTGATCTGGCCCTCACTAATACTATGTTCCGACTTCCAGCCAAGTACAAGACCACATGGATGCACCCGAGATCGAGGCACTGGCACCTTATTGATTACGCCATAGTCAGACAACAGAATATCTCGCAAGTTCTCATTACGCGAGTTATGCGTGGTGCCAACTGCTGGACAGATCACAGGCTTGTCATCACAAAGCTCAGAATTCGTCTGCACCCTCCTCGAAGACCTCAGAGAACAAAATTCCAGCGGATGAACCTGGAGAAATTGGAAAGCCAAGAAACTCGAAAGGAACTGACGGAGCAGATGAATAACATGCTGCAGTCGTTTGAGGTTAGTGATGGTGACCTTATTGCTAAGTGGCAAACCCTCTCATCCGGCATGTTGGATACCGCATCTTCAACATTGGGTCTAAGAACTCGTAAGCATGAAGACTGGTTTGACGAGAATGATGGGATATTGGCTGAGGCGATACAGAAACACCGAATCCTCCGCCAGCAGCATAATGAGCGACCACAACCCGACACTGCAAAGTTGGTCAAGCAAAGTGGAGCTGAGCTGAGAAAGCTAACTCGAGAAGCAAAGGACTCATGGTGGCAAGAGAAAACCCGTCAAATACAGTGGCTAGCAGACACAAACCAGATGGGGGCTTTTTATGATGAGGTTCGCAAATTAGTTGGTACGTCCTATCGCAGTAGTGTTCCTCTTAAGTCGCATGATGGTACTGAATACTTTAATACCAAAGAAGACGTACTGCAACGTTTGGCCGAACACTTTAACAACTTGTTAAATGTAGATCGAGCAGTGGACCTCCAATTCATCGATTCGATTCCCAAGCTACCTACTATCACTGAGCTGGATGAACCACTGACACTAGATGAGGTTGTAGTAGCGATAAAAAGACAGCAAAATAAGAGGGCAGTGGGGATTGACAATATTCCGGGGGAGATACTCAAGTATGGAGGTGATAAGTTGCATGAAGTGGTCTGGAAGATGTTCTTGCAGATGTGGGATGATGAGCGAGTGCCTTCTGACTTTCGCGTTTCTCGCATCTGTTCTCTTTACAAGAACAAAGGAGATCGCTCCGACTGCAACTCCTACCGAGGCATATCGCTGTTGTCTACTCCCGGAAAGATATTTGCAAGAGTACTCTTAAACCGCCTGATAAAGCTATCGGAGAACATCTTACCAGAAACCCAATTTGGCTTTCGTCCAAACAGAGGAACATGTGAAGCTATCTTCTCCGTGCGTCAGCTACAAGAGAAGAGTAGAGAGCAAAACCGACCGCTATACCTTTGTTTCGTGGATCTTGAGAAGGCATTTGACAGTGTACCACGTGAAGCCTTGTGGTTGATGCTGGTGAAACTTGGATGCACGGAGAAGTTCGTGAGGATACTGCGGCTCCTGCACGACGGCATGGAATGCTGTGTTACTGCAAATGGGGAACAGTCAGAGTTTTTCTCTGTGATCTGCGGCGTAAAGCAAGGCTGCGTTCTTGCGCCAACTCTATTTGCCCTATATTTTGCAGTCGTAGTCCGTGAAGCTCAACAGAACTCTTCCGAAGGCGTTCGTATTCGGTTCCGCACAGATGGGAATGTCTTTAACTTAGCAAGACTCAGAGCACGGACCAAAGTATCGTACGATATCGTGTCGGAGATAATGTATGCAGACGATCTGTGCTTCGTGTCGGAATCCCCAGAAGGTCTGCAAGAGCTGATGAGCAGTCTGAATGAGTCATGCAGTAAGTTTGGCCTAAAGATCAGTGTGAAAAAAACGGAGGTCATGAGTTTGGACACACATGGTAATGACGACGTGCCACTTACTATAAAACTTGGTGAAGACACACTGAAGCAAGTAAATAAATTTAAGTACCTGGGTAGCACAATAACAACGAATTGTGACCTTGACGCCGACATCAACAACAGGATCGGAGCAGCGGCTGCAGCGTATGGCAAGCTACGGGTCAAAGTATTCCGGTCGCATGACTTAAAGTTGGCTACAAAAGTGTCGGTATACATGGCGATTGTTTTGCCCAGCCTCCTCTACGCCTCTGAGACTTGGTGCCCATACCGCAAGCATATACGCGTGCTGGATAGATTTCATCTTAAATGCCTTCGTGACATACTCAACATCAGATGGTCTGATCGCGTAAGGAACACGGCTGTGTTACGACGGGCCAACGTTGGCGGAATAGAGGCATATCTGATGAGGCGGCAGCTGCGCTGGTGCGGGCATGTCTCCCGGATGTCCACAGAGAGAGTCGCAAAACGCATCTTCTACGGCGAGCTACAGGAAGGCAAGCGGAATCAAGGCGGCCAGTTCCTGCGGCACAAAGATGTGTTAAAGCGTCACATGAAGAGGTGTGACATAGATCCGTCACACTGGGAGATGCAGGCTGAGAACCGATCAGAGTGGAGGCTCACCGTGCAGAAGAAGGTCTTTGAGTTCGAGGCAAAACGGAGAGAAGATCTCGACGCCAAGCGTGACGAGCTCAAGGCTAGACCACCGAGAGCCATATTCTATAATGTTGTCGGAGGAGTGCTGACTTGCCGTCAATGCGGTCGCACTTTCGTCAATAAGTTAGGCTATAACAGCCACCAGAGAGCACACGAGAGAAGCTCGCAGTCACACTGACCGAACACGGTCTGGAGAATATATAGAAGTACATTTAAGCGTATCAGAATATTACCAACTAAAAACGTAAATACTGTATTGAAATATTCAATGTTCTATGGGATTCATTTTTAGGCCAACGAAATTTCCCCTTCACGATCGAATCAGAAACGCAACTACAACCAGAATACTTTGACGAACTTTATCACTCATCTTCTTGCACCAATATACTAAATTAATACCTTTAAAGGTAAATTTTATTCAAAACTGTCTTCAGTTTTAGAAACACAACCATTTGTACATCTAAAATAGGTTATGCGAGCAATAATAGTCTTTATTGTGTGTGTGATATGGAATAGATAATTTCGTGCATGTAATTGGTATTCAAAATGATGAGTTGCATCATGTTCCGAACTGATCACTGAATGCTTAAATTTTTATGACGATTCTGAATAGACACTATGATGTCGACTCTGAAGCCAAAAAATCTAATTTTAGTGGTTATAATTTATTGCAGTTTAGTCAAAACCTTAAATTCTTCGTTTTTAATTCGAATATATGTGTAAATCTAACGTAAATCTAACTTTTGGCCAATTACTCAAAAAATTGCACAAGTTTAATTTAACTGCCATCGACCCCATACAGAAGTGAAAAAGAATGTGTGTTTTTTTTCAAAGCACCAATAACAACAACTTTTTTCATACGTTTTACTCTGCAATGTTGTCTGGAAAAGCTGGCTTTTACCGATAAGACCGAAATTCGCGCATTTAAATTTAGTTTCCCCAAGGAGACGGACTTCAAGTCGTTCAGAATTCGCATTCCCGCAGCCCATCAGAAAGTTCTTCAGTTTCGACGCTATAGCGAGGCGAAAAAGACTATGAAATCCCCCGTTAGTGCTAGAGTATAAGTAAGATTTTTTTAAGTATAATGTTATGTAAGTTATACTTATTCATAATTGTATTTATGTAATGTATCTATGGGCCTATTAGTTGCCTGAAATAAATGGTTATTATTTATGTGGTGCAAATAAAAATTATTATTAGTAATAGGTACACGCGATTCCCAACTGATCACTCCGCGGATATCAGAACGGAAAACGCCGAACATATTCAAGGTGCGGCGGGACGCGTGCGAAGTCACGCTCCGTAACTGTATCGTGGGAACCTAGCATTTGCACTTTCACTGGTCGCCAGTGTGCGCAACGTGTGCAGTGGCCGGCCGGGTGAAGGTGTCCCTAATTTTGTACAAGCTATTAAGAACCTAATATAAACTATACACTCACGAGCAATGAAAAAGTTCCAGTGACAGCACCAAAGTAATACTAAGCGGAAAATGCTAGCTAATTAATTTTCATGCACATTGCACATTATTTTTATCTATAATAACATAACCTAACCAACGTTAACCCGAGTACGCGTTATGATATGTTAAAAACTCCCGACATTTTACACTAAAAGTCGCATAAATGTATATGATATGGCTAAAAACATTCGGTTTAATACTACCTATGAACTTAAAAAAACAAAACTAAAATCAGTTATGTCGTTTGAAAGCTATGCTCCTACAGAGACACGTTAAACTTATAACAAACCTCTTTTCCCGTCCGTAAAAAATAGTGTCAATTACTGTACTGATTTCCACGGCGGCCACTGTACAAAAGCACCTAAATCACGTTAGTTACGAACTCAGATACGGCTCCGATGCCACCGTCCAATGCTATATCAATTTATACGCCCATCATTTTAAACGAATCACCATAGAAAGACTATATCGAACTAGCTGTTCCCGCGAGCTTCGCTTCGCCTTATAAAGTTTTCCCGTGGGAATTCCGGGATTAAAATAAATCTCAGGGTCTAGATCATATGTATATGTCGCAGGCATCTGGTTTAATCTCCTGTTTGATTGAACCGCTAGCCCGTTCATTGGATGACGCTACTCAGTTGAATGACTAAAGAACAACTCGTCAAGTGGTTGACTGTAACGTCCAACGTCTTGACTGAACGTTATTCAGCGAAGTCGTTAAATGGGATATAGTATAGCAACTTTGTAATGTCTGGTTAGGATGAACATGACCAGACAATAGTCAACAAAAAGACTATGTTACAAAGCTCTCATCTCACAAATTAACTAAACAATAACAATAAACGTACCTCGATATTGTTGTTCATAATTATCAAGTTTCAGCACATTTTTTTTCTTTGAAACTATCCGCCGGCGGTGTAATAATAGGTAAATCCATGTTGTCACACTATTTTAACACAAATAACGCACTTTAAAGCTAATTTATTTGCAAAAAATAACAATACAGGTGCTTTTTGTGTCAGCTGTTAGCTGTTAGACGCCATATTTGTTTTGTTCACCACCTGACTGATTTTAAGTCAGCTAACTAGTTGGACGTTTTGTGACGCTTGTGCAATCAACGTTCGGCCTAGTCATACAACTAAGCAACGTCATCCAATGAACGGGCTAGCGGTTCAATCAAACAGGAGATTAAACCAGATGCCTGCGACATACATACCAAATTTCATTCATATCCGTTCAGTAGTTTTGGCGTGAAAGAGTAACAGACAGGCAGACACAGTTACTTTCGCATTTATAATATTAGTTAGAATGTATTTTATGTGTACTTATAAATACCTACATATATGTAACAATACTATAGTTATAGTGGTATAAGACTATAAGTAAATGGCTCACAAATAAAAAAAAGTGGGATGAAATATTCAGACATTCAAATATGCTATAGATGTAAAGTGACTAAAGTGTTTTTGTTTACACCCTTGGCCTAACTTCTACATATTTTTATCATTAGGCTTATAAATCGTCTACTACTACTGGACATAGACCTCTCCTAAGCTATAAAACACTGCACTCTCAGTACAAATTAATAAAAAAATAAAATATTAAAAAATAATCATTAATTACAAGTTCACAGCAGGAAACACTTATATTTTTGTAAGTACATATTTCATTAAACGAACATGCTATTTACGTGCAGTAAGTACATAATTTATATACTACTAGCTGTTCCCGCGCGCTTCGCTACGCCTTAAAAAGTTTTCCCGTGAGAATTCTGGGATAAAAAGTAGCCTATGTTCTTTCCCAGGGTCTAGACCGTATGTATACCAAATTTCATTCAAATCCGTTCAGTAGTTTTGACGTGAAAGAGTAACAGACAGACAGACAGACAGACAGACAGACACAGTTACTTTCGCATTTATAATATTAGTTAGGATAATTCTCATGTAATTCCTAATTTCGCCAACAATGTTGCATATCAACACTACCGAAACGAAGTAAGTATAAAATGTTAAAACGTATTTTACTACCAGGCTTTTTGCAAAGTCAGAGATTTTTTTATTCAGTCTTGAAAACTCGTGCAAAAGGTTCTCCCACTATTAGATATATGCCGAGTTGCAGAAAGGGACTTTAAGCTAATGTCGACATTAAATCTATGTCTGTCTCTTTCTGTCCGTATACTGTCAAAGCAAGGCAACAATACATTTAATGCCGACATTAACTTAAAGATCCTTTCTGCAACTCAGTGTTACAGTAACTTTTTCCGAATAATTATATAAAATATATCACCATACTAGCTGTTCCCGCGAGCTTCGCATCGCTTTAAAAAAAAACGTGGGAATTCCGGGACAAAAAGTAGCCTATGTTCTTTCTCAGGGTCTAGAGTCTAGACCATATGTACACCAAATTTCATTCAAATCCGTTAAATAGTTTTGGCGTGAAAGAGGAACAGACAGACACAGTTACTTTCCCATTTATAATATTAGTTACGATTAGGATTAGGATAGTTAGGATATATCACCATATGAGACTGACTGTAAAAGTTTTAAAACGATATTTCTATAGGGAATACAATATCACCAAATAGGACAATACAATACTTCAATGCCTGATATGTATAAATAATTGTACTTATTCATATGTCAGGAATCAGGATAAAAAATAACCTCTCTTAACAACTCAAGTGTAGCATCTAAATCTAATATTTTTTTTATAAATATGACATAATAAAATACAATTCCCTTCTCTTTAAGTATAGTGCATACAAACCATACAAGTATAGATATTTTAAAATGTAGTATAGATATAGAAATACTGCATAAAGTAAGAACCATTGCTAGGTATACACACAGTCATCATAAGTACACGCCTTAGATAAACAACATACGAACAAGATGGATTGTCAAAGGAAAAGTAACGTCTCGACAAATAACATCCTACTCCACAGAGCTCTTAGAGATCTCTGAGATATTTTGAATTAGTTCAGTTATAAGATTTGTGACCTTATTCATTCGTGCAATGGTTGTCATTGGGTTGAACTTAAAACGATTTGATGCTAAACAAAATGCAGACAGTTCTTTGCTCTGTTTTAGTATGTGGCACATCATCTTTGTTCTGTTGCTGTCCTAAGGTACCCCAGTGGTACAGAGGGCCTTTACAAGCGTGCGCCACGCCGTCCTGTCCTCAGCAACTACTCTGGCCTCCGTCCAGTGGTGCCACTCTTGAAAGGCAATGTATTGCGTCTGTCTTGCGTTCCCAACATTTAAAAAATCACAACTTCTCTACAGAGGCGTTTTTCCAAAAAGAAATAATACTAATATGATCAGCTAGGTAATGCCTATTTGGAGAACCTCAGGCCTTGCGCTCACAGCTCGCGATCACCACTATCTCGTTCGTATATTGTTAGTCTAAGAGACACGGCCATCAAACGTAACATTACGATTGCGATCAGCCAGTTGCAAGGCAGGGCAGTCTCATCTCGAGTGGCCTTGTTGGGACTAGAAATGAGCATCGATATTTAAGTATGTATGTTTTAATGTGTTTTGCGGAAGGTAGGTAGCTAGTTTAATTGGTGCATCTGTTTGGCTAGAGCAAGTATGTATTTTGTTTTATTTAAGAAAAAAAGGATTTTGCTTAGTTTAAGAAACATTAAAAGTTACATTTATCGCGTTTTCGTTGACGTAGTGGGACATGGGAGATTTTCTCGCCATTCGAGAAATTAAGAGTATAAAATAAAACCTTTCACTAGTTCTCTACTACTCAGTTCGTTGTGCCTTATTGTGTTATAAACATTATATAAGTAAGTAAGTATTATAGTTAGCGCTTTTTATTCTTTTAGTTTGCGACCTCTAGTGACCTATTATTATATTATTATTGGTTGTCTGGTAGAGATCACTATAAAGAATAACCTTTTAGCACTGGTTTCTTTTTAAGTAATCTGTTTTTAATTATGTTTATGTTTTTTGGTGCAAATCAAGAGTATTGTACCTATTGTGTACTGAATAATTCTAGGTAATGAAGGTCACGCTATTAAATCTATGTAAATCGAGAGCGGCAGAGCAAATAGATCATTTTTAGAGAGGAGAGGTCGCGAGGTCGCCTGATGACCGCCGATTAATCAAACTGGCGGCTTGCGGCACAGTGCTATCATGGGATGCGCCCAAGCAGTTAAGGCGAAGATCTATCTGTACTTTAGAGGTAGACAGTAATAAGTCCTCTTTTTATGAGTCTCTTTTTTTACAATCTCAAGAGTAAAATTAAAGGTTTTCTTAAAAAGTGGACTTATTACTGTTAACCTCTGAGGTACGTAGGTAGGTACTCTATTTAGTCTTTTGCCAAGATGCCTAACTTGATACTACAATTTTTAAAGGATTGTGCCTACACGGCGAAAAATCATGTCGTAAAATTTTAAATTAAATGTTTTTAAAACATTCTGGTCATTTATTTGGTGTCAGAATTATTTTAAAATATAGGTAGGTAGGACCAGCGAGGTTCGGGGGCAAAACCGGAAAACCTAGTATTTTTTATTCAAATTTTTCAAAATTCAAATTCAAAATTCTTTATTATATATCCATCCCATCAACTTATAAAATATTTACAAAAAAACACACAATGATCAGTTGGGAACTTCGCCTTAACAAACAAACAGTCGTGATAGTCGACGCTCGCTTGCAAGGCCGCGTCTGCTCTCGGATTTAGCTTAATTACTGGGACAAAAAACACAGCCAATTGCCGGCAATCTATGCAGGTACAGCTGGTACAGTCAGCAAAAAAGTCGTTATAGAGCCTATCCGATACCTACTATACTAATACACTCGAGAGCAATGAAAAAGTTCAACACACAAAATTTCAACACAATATTTACTACTAGCTGTTCTCGCGAGCTTCGCTTCGCCTTAAAAAGTTTTCCCGCGCGAATTCCGGGGTAAAAAGTAGCTTATGTTATTTCTCAGAGTCTAGACCATCTGTACACCAAATTTCATTCAAATCCGTTCAGTAGTTTTGGCGTGAAAGAGTAACAGACAGACAAACAGACATAGTTACTTTCGCATTTATAATATTAGTTAGGATTAGGATTAGTTAGGATTGGTAATTTTCTGATGCGTTGTTAAATGTACTTCAATGTTGCAGACGGCGTCATTAAGGTAGCCTTTTCCGTTTAGGAGTAATTTGGTGCTATGTCACTGGATATCGTTCGCAACTTATCACGTGAGTACAAATGTGCTGCGAAAAGTGGATGGCTCACTTGTGAGCCACCTCTGACTACCCATTCAGGGATTACAGTCGTGAGTGCATATGTATATGTATGTATGTGTCACTGGAACTTTTACACTGCACGCGATAGTGTAATGTTTGTAAGGATGGATTTTAACATAAAGTTTTGAATAACTTACCATGTAAACCATGAAGCTTTCTACCCCTGAATGTACTTGTCCTTGGGATGGGTCATTGGGTGCCTAAAATAAAACAAACCAATTAATACAATACAATATAAGCAAAAAGTTGAAAATATGCTCGAGGAGTTTCTTTCGCCATTTCTTTCGTCCTGACGGAGCCTTTGTGAAATGGTGGTAGAGTAATATTATATTATGACAATGGACAAATAATTGTAAAATTTTACGTCCAATTAAGAATATTTAATTTCATTTCAATAAATTTATGAATTATATAATTTGGTGCCTTTCCACTAGATGTGACATGCAGTGATGATGTGAAAGAAAGGCGTTCGCACTAGTGCTATGTGAACCAATGAATATGGTTGGTGGATATCAAATACATCCATATCAAAGTTACATAGCACATCTCTCTCTCTTTTTCCAAGACAAGAGGAATTAGGATAACCCAGAGATAAACCATTGCCCAGCAAGAGAAATAATAGGTTTCCTCTCAACATGTTGGTGAAATTGACACATCTGTCATGTATTTTATACGGAGATGACATTTAATTTATAAATGAATCCCTGTCGGTTAGGTAACCAACCATGGAGAAATTGGCACTTAGACAGTCAGATAGCTTCAGTCACTGACTGCCCCAGGGTGAAACCCACACATCTTCTTCATTCTACCCAATAAATGGTTGACCAAATAAAAATTTAAGTGTGAAATACAATGTTCAATAGCAAATAAAATTATACTTACAATTTAAGGGCTTAAAACTTCCATTAATAGGTGTGTAGACTTAAACATGCTGCTCTTTTCATATAAAACTGTTATAAACTAGTACTGGCCTTATTTTAATTATATTAAAATACTAATTACATGTTTTTATTATCAATAATGCGGTTTACTGGCCTCGATTATTGTAAATATTAATTAAAAAATCACATAATTTGATTGTTACTATCAAATATGTATTTTTAATTGAACATGGCTATACACGTACAACTACTTGTATACTGTATAATATTATTATTGTCTTGGGAAGCTGCATCCTGTATCTGAAACAAACAATAGTAACTTTACATTAACAATAAACAAATATCTGTATTTTAATTTGTGGGGTTGTAACACTGTTGTTTATAATACAGATACCTACTAGGTACTATAATGTATTTTTAGGGTTCCGTAGCCAAAATGGCAAAAACGGAACCCTTATAGTTTCGTCATGTCCGTCTGTCCGTCTGTCCGTCTGTCACAGCCGATTTACTCGGAAACTATAAGTACTACAGTGATGAAATTTGATGGGAATATGTGTTGTATGAACCGCTACAAAAATATGATACTAAATAGTAAAAAAAAGAATTGGGGGTGGGGCCCCCCATACATGTAACTGAGGGATGAAATTTTTTTTTTCGATGTACATACCCGTGTGGGGTATCAATGGAAAGGTCTTTTAAAATGATATAAAGTTTTCTAAAAAACATTTTTCTTAAAGTGAACGGTTTTTGAGATATCAGCTCTCAAAGTCGTAAAAAGTATGTCCCCCCCCCTCTATTTTTATAACTACGGGGTATAAAATTCTAAAAAAAATAGAGGTGATGCATGCTAATTAACTCTTTCAACGATTTTTGGTTTGATCAAAGTATCTCTTATAGTTTTTGAGATAGGTTGATTTAACTATTTGCTGCTACGGAACCCTTTGTGCGCGAGCCCGACTCGCACTTGGCCGGTTTTTTCTTATTTGTCGTATATTTTGAGCAATCTTGGAGTGTCTTTTTATTTGAATTAATTTAAAAACTAAGTTTAAAATAAAACATAATGACAAATGAAATATTTACAAGCAAAAATTATTGATTTCGTAATTAAACCATTTATTTTGGCCGTAGTTTATTTTATAATAGTATTTTAATTAAAAAGACACACAAAGATTGTTTACCTTTTTTGCCAAATAAGGATGAATAAAAAATGTTTTTCTTAAGTAATTATTTCCTCAGCCTATCCCAGAGTATCACTAAAGTTGAACATTTGTCACCAGAGTGAAAGAATTAAAGACTGCCGCAACAATGCATTCTGATCATAGTTTGTTGGTGACAAACACCAGAACTGGTCTTGGGTTTGTCAATTTACTGAAAGGATTAGTGCCAATTCACCATTCTCAGTTATCTAACCGACAGGGATTGATTTATAAATTAAACGTCATCTCCATATAAAATTCATGACAGATGTGTCAAAAATTAACCACTACTCCCTGGTTATGCTCTAACAGAGAATGGTGAAATTGGCACTTAGCCAGTCAGATATTTGTCAAATTGCCGAGGGGGCACTAATATAAAGTACTAAGAGTTGATATTGTGTGTATATTTGAGCAACGGTAGCTCAGTCACTTCTCATGGAGTGGGTTCAAATCCCGGCATGGACTAACCCAAACCCCAACCTGCAGTGGACCAACATGGTAGGACCAAGCTTAGGAAGGCAGTTTATACCTTGAGAATATGCACACAGGTTTCAAGATAGAAAGGTGTAGGTACTTACACCCCCACAGAGAATAGAATAGAGTAGAATGTGTGTATATTTTTTTCATAACAGTATGTAATACTAGCAACTGTAGTCATGAGGATGGCTTACAACAGCAGTGGGGACGTGATGGGTTGTGATGATGATGAATGCATGCAGCATGAAAAGTTTCTTACGATTTCACTGTTTTAATGTATTATCATAATAATAGATAAAGGTACAGGGTACACCTAGTCCTGAGTCTTCCTCAACCAACCAAGCGGACTGGAGTATTTCATCAAATTAATGGTGGATGATCGAATGAACAACTTATTCATTTGAATATTTTTCACCGAAGAATATTACAAAAATAAGGAATGTGAAAACCGAAATTATGGATTTTAGACGGTCTACCTGCAGTTTACACTGAGAACTTCCTACAAATTGTATGTGTGAATATTGAAAAATGTGATGTATCATAAAAAAACATGCAATAACATAACCATCCTTCGCTTCTGACCAACTTAAAATCCAGAACTCTTCAGCTGAATCATGGTTTCGTTAAATAAATTCATAAAAAGACCTTCCACTATACTTTAAAAAGAAAATTACTGTGTTATTTAATGATGATGATTTCCCCTGTTTTATATAATAAATGCTGTCTACCTCTCGCATGTTATAATGTTCAACAATGTTTCATTACCACACCCAGTTAGTAATTATATGTAGTTTATGATAGCACAAGTAAAACTAATTTTGAAGTACATAATCGAAAAAGTTTAGCTAAATTCACTTTGACCAACCTGTATTTAGTATCCATCTGTAGCTATTCCTGAGCGGATGCTTTTAGGAACATCTCCCAATTAATAACATTTATTCTCACACTGAAGAACTCATGAAAACTTGTAGGATTTACGAAGAAAAACTTGCATTTCAAGTTTCTAACTTTTCATGGACGAAAAACACAAGCAAAGCAAAAGGCAATAGAAAAAAAAACTGAACTGTCAAAACTTTTTACATTACGCTTCACATTTCAATATCCACAACATTACGGTCCAGTTTCCTAAATACAGGCTACATTTTTATTTGGCCGGTTTCTTTTCTTTTTTTTCTCAAAAAAAACAAGTTCGTTTTTTATTAACAGAGAGTCGTTATCGTTATTTTCAATTCGTTATCGGAGTTTGTTGTTATTATTTCAGAGAGAGGATGTAGGCCGCTAACCGATCGCCGCGGCCTTCCGATTAATACTGCCGGCCTGCTGCGAAATGCACGGATTAGTGAAATATTGCCGTTTGCATGGCTAAGCTTGGTCGTGCGTAAACTACGGTATAAGTAGCTATACAAATTCATAAATAATGCTAATGATGTGATATGATTGTGATTAATCAATAAATACTACCACAGCGTGTACCTCTACACCTAATGGACAACATTTCATTTTCTTTACCCTATATTTTTATTAGCTATTCGGAAAGTTTATAGAAAATTAGTGAACCCGTATTTTTTTATTTTGTATATACATTAATTTTTGCATGTTATTTTTAACTTTAAAGTTAATTATTTTAAAACCGGAAGTGGCGTCACATATAAGGCTAAATTTTTATTTTTGTCTATTGCCTGAGTCTCGAAAAAAAACATAAATGACACTGACAAGTGACATTTAAACTTTGTTTACATGCCAACCAACAAATGGGTCATTTTCAAATGACATTGATATTTCTGATGATGGAAAGTAGGTACTTATCATGTAAAAAAATAAGCAGAAGCATTTTTTCAACTGTGTAGGCGGTGGCATGCTCTGGGACATATTATATAGAGGTCATCTCTTAATAATAAATAAAAAAAAATAGTCAGAAAGTGTCAGAACAGAATTAATGAAAATGACCCAAATAAACAACAACGTCACGATAAAACGTCAACGTCAATAAAAAATGAAAGTGACAGTTACTTTGTTTTTAAATCTATGGGCTTTGATCATCAAAATGCATCGCACCTGATGCATGACGCCATCAGCACTTTTTTACTATTTTATGATTTTCTCGAAAATGATACATCCAAAAAATACAAAAACATTTTTGTTGTGGCCTTTAGAGCTAAATCTCGAAATGGTTTTCGATTTATAGCAGCTTTAGTTTTTTGAAATGTTGTCTATTAAAGTGTCCATTGAATTCGGAAACGACAAAGTAATCACGGAAGTCTCATGGTATTCATTCTGTAGCTCCTCAGCAGCAGATGGGTGAAAGCCTTAAATATTTATAGCTCTGCCATAGGTAGTACTAGGTGCATTGGGGCGTGGGACGCCCTGCGGTTTGGACTGACGTCGTAAGGCAGCTAAATGCTAGTGTCTGGGTGACGAGGGCCAAGAACAGAGTGTTTTGGGTACTTGGGGTTTGCGGGGCCTATGTCCAGAATGGACAACATTTCATTTTCTTTACCCTATATTTTTATTAGCTATTCGGAAAGATTATAGAAAATTAGTAGACCCGTATTTTTTTATTTTGTATATACATTAATTTTTGCATGTTATTTTTAACTTTAAAGTTAATTATTTTAAAACCGGAAGTGAAGTCACATATTAGACTCAATTTTTATTTTTGTCTATTGCCTGAGTCTCGAAAAAAAACATAAATGACACTGACAAGTGACATTTAAACTTTGTTTACATGCCAACCAACAAATGGGTCATTTTCAAATGACATTGATATTTCTGATGATGGAAAGTAGGTACTTATCATGTAAAAAAATAAGCAGAAGCATTTTTTCAGCTGTGTAGGCGGTGGCATGCTCTGGGACATGATATAGAGGTCATCTGTTAATAATAAATAAAAAAATAGTCAGAAAGTGTCAGAACAGAATTAATGAAAATTACCCAAATAAACAACAACGTCACGATAAAACGTCAAATTCAATAAAAAATGAAAGTGACAGTTACTTTGTTTTTAAATCTATAGGCTTTGATCATCAAAATGCATCGCACCTGATGCATGACGTCATCAGCACTTTTTTACTATTTTATGATTTTCTCGAAAATGATACATCCAAAAAATACAAAAACATTTTTTTTGTGTCCTTTAGAGCTAAATCTCGAAATGGTTTTCGATTTATAGCAGCTTTAGTTTTTTGAAATGTTGTCCATTGATATATTTATGCTGTTAATAACAGGCATAGTCATAAAAACTTAAACTTATAAACACTTCCCCAATGCGAGTTTTTACACCGTTCTAGTAATGGCGAGTAAGGGGCCGTCCATTAATCACGTGAGGTCGATTTTCTCCTATTTTGACCCCCCCCTCCCCCCTGGTGATATTTGATGAGGTTTTAAACCACCCCCCCTCCCCCCCCTGGATCACGTGTATTTTTTTGGAAGTCTATGTAAAGGCTATTTTTGACTAGAAAAAATATAACCCAAATTGCGCGGCGGTCTTTCGTGGCGCGCGGGGAGTCGTTGCTTAGCAACGGCGGGCAAGTCAATCAAGGTCATATTACAAATCGTTCAAATTTTTGCGCCGTTTAAAATTTCGGTTCAGAAATACCTAGCGCTTTTGACAAAAAATTTATACACGTGATGTCTAACGAGACCCCCTTCCCCCCTCGTGATGTTTCGTGAGGTTTTCCGTACCCCCTCCCCCCCCCCCCTTTGAGCCTCACGTGATTAATGGACGGCCCCTAAACGTGATTTTGTATGGAGCGAGAGAGTCGCCATCTAGCGGTAAGTAGCTGTACTTGGTCTGCGCTCTACAATTTTGCATCAAGTTTCTTAGTGTAGTTCATATGCCCGCTAACAGATTTCACTTGGTTATATTTGGACTTTTACAACGGCTATTGAAAAGCTCCCATTGAACCCCCACTCATTGGTTGTTAGAGCGAGAGTATTGAAATGTCAAATTGTTATGTTAGAGAAATATGAAATAGTTATGCAAATGAGTTTATTACGATAAAAAAACTTATAACTAACATAGAACTATAAAATCAATTCAAAATCTACGATCCACAAATAGCTTCGTCATTAACCTATATAACAAATGTTTTCAGCAATATGCCTCGTCAAAAATCACTCAAAAAGGCCACCCCGAATCGTACCTGGCCCAAAGGTACCCATTATACTCGCAGCATTACCGCGTTGTATAGCGAGTGATATCCTTTGAGCGAGGTACGAACCGGAGCGGCGGTCATAACCTCTGATAACTATACGTCGTACAAGGCCTTTTAAAAAAGACCTTGCCTCAGACCCCCATACTCCACTTGTCTCAAATGCTAATGCTAGTTATGTATTGTACTTTGCGAAATGAAGTGATAGACATATATTTAGTTTTGCTATTACATTATAATTTTTTTTTAATACCATGATAAAAAAGTATGAGATATACCTACCTTATCAACTATTTGTTCTACCCAAGTGGCCTACCCGAGCCAGTATTGATACTAGAGTATTTGAAAAAGAGTAAGCCGATATATATGGTCCATGAATCTCTAAATGTAGAAGTAAAGTAGGTAGTAGAAGTTTTTCAGAATTACAACTGACTCACCCGTTTTTTTGCTCAGTAGGTATATCCTTATTGTAAAACTATTTATGCTTACTTGTGGATCTTAATAATTTATTTCTCAAATAAAAACAAAAGGCATAGGTAGTAAATGTCTTCTATAAAATAAAACAAAAAAGTTTAATTATAACAACTATATTACCACTTTATGTTCGTTTAAATTATACTGTTACACAAAACATAGACTGTTATTTCTTACCGGCAAACTATATACAATGGTTTTCCAAAAAAAACAGAAATTATTTTGAAATAATTCTGATGCAAAACAAGTAACAATATCGTTTCCATGACATTTTGTACCTCACTTATGACAAGTGTATAAAGTGTAACTTTAAAAATGAAATCACATTTTTTTGCATTATTTTTACAAATAAAACTATCTATACCTAGCAATGGGATATCACAATCAGGAAAAAAACAATTGCTTACTTAACAGTTTTTAGTAACATTATTTCAAGTTGCTTAGAAAAAAATATAAAATATGTGCAAAACTAACTTTAAAGAAGCTACAACAAATTTAAATGTTACTTTTTGGATTTTGGTATTTTATGGGTAAAAAAGTATTAACTGAAATTATAACGAATCACAGCTACAAGCCAAAATGGCCACATTTCTTACAAACTTATAAAAAAAAAACTAATTAGTTCACAAACACCAAGCTTTACGTTTTTTATATCAACATTGCACATATAAACCCACGCTTATCTTGGCTTTGTTACAATTTTTATAACCATAATTTAGAAGACTATATGAATAGTAAACTTCATATAATTTATGTACTTAAATGAAGAAAAGTTATATATATTATATAGATAATTATAAAGTAACCAGTTCGAATAAAGAAACAATTTAAAAAACGGCGGACGTACTCACACTATCTCGAACTATCTCATCTTATCCTAGATCTATCTACACTCCTTTATAATAAACACACAGCCCTTTCTGTAGTCGCCATTTTTAAACTCTATCATCATCCGCACAAGTTTCAACTCTGCTTGAATTAACATTGAAAAACTTACATATAGCCATAATACAGAGTGTTGCAAAGTAATTATTATTTACGCCAATTTCTATACTATTATTGCAAAAACCTGTAGTCAAATACAAAAATTGCAATACCAAGATAACCATGGGCCATATACCTTAGCCAATCCCATCAACTAGCCCTACCGACGAAATTTCCAAATATAAGCGCTATACACACTAACACCCCTAATGCTGTGAAGACCTGTTGGGGTTCCAAAGCCACAGTACTAGGGACCGCTTCTGGGGGTGGGGTTCTGTCGATGTCATCCATTTCTTGGTGGACTACTGCGAAAGCTTTGGCCAAATCTGCGTCGGATTTTGCGCTGGATTTTGAAGCTGCTAGAATGAGTCGCTTGAGGTCCCGCATTTGGGTTTCTAAGACGTGCTCTTGGTGGTTTAGGTGGTCTGTGAAAGAGATTGAAGGTTTAGGTATAAGATTAAAGTATAATAGGGGGTGAAGTTAGGGTATTGGGGTGAAGTTAGTTTCAAATTATTTGTTTCTTATTGAAAATGGTGTCATTAGTAAGTATTCATTTTAGTGTGCACTTCGGGGAACCCCTATCTTTTAGCAGGCGATAATTTACTATCATTAACATCCCCTAATCGTCCACTTCTGGCCGTAATACTTTAGAAGTACCGCCAGAATACTGCATTCATAAAAAATGCATACAACTAGAGTCTGTTTTTTTATCTTAGATACTAAATTGATAGATTCTGAACGGTTCATCAACAATAGAATGATGTTTCGTTTTGTACTGAGATTAAAAAACAGACTTTAAGATAACTAAAAAGCAAGTTTACTAATGGTTCTACTGACCTATTAGCGACGACTGCTTGGTGACTAGGTGGCTGATGCTATCCTGCATGACGCGCATGCTTTGTGCCAATTGTTCCTGCAGACAAATAAAAATGTAACTTTAAAAAAAACATGGCCGTAATTATATTAATATTTTATGTTGGCTTAGGGTATGTTGAAACATTCTAAATTCTAGATATTTAAAAACTATATGTATACAGAACCGAACTAAGTGCGCCATCTATTGTTTCATCATGTATTTCAGCTACTCGTCAACAGATGGCGCTAGCGTAACTCAACGCGCCATCTATTGCTCCATTATGACATGTCTCTAGCTCCATCATGACATGTCTCTAAACTCTAGCGGAGGTTGTTGTTTTTCAGCTACTCGACAACAGATGGCACTACAGTCTTTAGCACTTTGATAGCTTTTCCGCTACTCGTCAACAGATGGCGCTACCATCTTTAACAATTTCATGGCCACACTACAGTATTAAATTAGTGAATTTACCTGATAAGCGAACTCGGTCTTCATAGCGTCAGTGATGTCCGCACGACTGGCCGTGGCCCCTCCCGCTATAGTGTAGAGTACGCTCGCACTGCGCGCCATCTGTTGCTCCATCATGTCTCTAAACTCCGCCATCTTCAGGTGGTTGTTGATCGACGAACCGGCTATGCCAAGCACTGTGCCTGGAAGAGAGGAAATAGGAATTTATAGGTACAGAAAAACTAAATTTTAAAGGGTACAAGAGTGATCTCTAAGAGGCAACCTTCGGGAGTATGGATGACTTACGAGTATGTAATGCTATAAAGAAGTTATTGAGCGATTTGAGCGTGGAATAGTTATTTGTGATAAATGATTATTCATTCTGAATACCTTAAATTGTCTTCTTTAAGTTATCGCTGAATGTCACTGTATGTTCGTATGTTCCTTGCGGTATAATTTTCCTCTATACAGGTTGTTGCAAAAAGGCTCTTTCGGCTCAGTATACCCTTTTTGCAACAACCTGTATAAAGCAGAATACTAATACATAGCAGTCGTATTCTATACGTTTTGTAGAGAAACTCTAGGTCTTACCGAATACACCTAAAAGTCAAATTTTCCTTACCAAACATGGTAGCGACGATATTATGTCAAAACTTGTGTCTCAGCTACTAGATGGCGCTGTATTGCCTCACACATCTGCTATGCTGGCGACGATGTAACTAAATAGCACAAGTACTGGACTTGTGCAATTTAGTTACTAGATGGCACTATTTAGATAGATAGATAGATAGAATATTCTTTATTTGTACACACACACATAAAAGAAACATAGATGGCGCTATTTAGTTACTAGATGGCGCTATTTAGTTACTAGATGGCGCTATTTAGTTAGTAGATGGCTTGGTATGGTCACCTGCTATGCTGGCGACGATGTACCAGTACTTGTTCCGCTCGGCGTGGGCTCGCTCGCGCTCGTGGCCGAGCTTCACGGCGGCGCTCATGGTGGCGAACAGTTACTAGATGGCGCTATTTAGTTACTAGATGGCGCTATTTAGTTAGTAGATGGCTTGGTATGGTCACCTGCTATGCTGGCGACGATGTACCAGTACTTGTTCCGCTCGGCGTGGGCTCGCTCGCGCTCGTGGCCGAGCTTCACGGCGGCGCTCATGGTGGCGAACAGTTACTAGATGGCGCTATTTAGTTAGTAGATGGCTTGGTATGGTCACCTGCTATGCTGGCGACGATGTACCAGTACTTGTTCCGCTCGGCGTGGGCTCGCTCGCGCTCGTGGCCGAGCTTCACGGCGGCGCTCATGGTGGCGAACAGTTACTAGATGGCGCTATTTAGTTAGAAGATGGCGCTATTTAGTTAGTAGATGGCTTGGTATGGTCACCTGCTATGCTGGCGACGATGTACCAGTACTTGTTCCGCTCGGCGTGGGCTCGCTCGCGCTCGTGGCCGAGCTTCACGGCGGCGCTCATGGTGGCGAACAGTTACTAGATGGCGCTATTTAGTTACTAGATGGCGCTATTTAGTTACTAGATGGCGCTATTTAGTTACTAGATGGCGCTATTTAGTTACTAGATGGCGCTATTTAGTTACTAGATGGCGCTATTTAGTTAGTAGATGGCTTGGTATGGTCACCTGCTATGCTGGCGACGATGTACCAGTACTTGTTCCGCTCGGCGTGGGCTCGCTCGCGCTCGTGGCCGAGCTTCACGGCGGCGCTCATGGTGGCGAACAGTTACTAGATGGCGCTATTTAGTTACTAGATGGCGCTATTTAGTTAGTAGATGGCTTGGTATGGTCACCTGCTATGCTGGCGACGATGTACCAGTACTTGTTCCGCTCGGCGTGGGCTCGCTCGCGCTCGTGGCCGAGCTTCACGGCGGCGCTCATGGTGGCGAACAGTTACTAGATGGCGCTATTTAGTTAGTAGATGGCTTGGTATGGTCACCTGCTATGCTGGCGACGATGTACCAGTACTTGTTCCGCTCGGCGTGGGCTCGCTCGCGCTCGTGGCCGAGCTTCACGGCGGCGCTCATGGTGGCGAACAGTTACTAGATGGCGCTATTTAGTTACTAGATGGCGCTATTTAGTTAGTAGATGGCTTGGTATGGTCACCTGCTATGCTGGCGACGATGTACCAGTACTTGTTCCGCTCGGCGTGGGCTCGCTCGCGCTCGTGGCCGAGCTTCACGGCGGCGCTCATGGTGGCGAACAGTTACTAGATGGCGCTATTTAGTTAGAAGATGGCGCTATTTAGTTAGTAGATGGCTTGGTATGGTCACCTGCTATGCTGGCGACGATGTACCAGTACTTGTTCCGCTCGGCGTGGGCTCGCTCGCGCTCGTGGCCGAGCTTCACGGCGGCGCTCATGGTGGCGAACAGTTACTAGATGGCGCTATTTAGTTACTAGATGGCGCTATTTAGTTAGTAGATGGCTTGGTATGGTCACCTGCTATGCTGGCGACGATGTACCAGTACTTGTTCCGCTCGGCGTGGGCTCGCTCGCGCTCGTGGCCGAGCTTCACGGCGGCGCTCATGGTGGCGAACAGTTACTAGATGGCGCTATTTAGTTACTAGATGGCGCTATTTAGTTAGTAGATGGCTTGGTATGGTCACCTGCTATGCTGGCGACGATGTACCAGTACTTGTTCCGCTCGGCGTGGGCTCGCTCGCGCTCGTGGCCGAGCTTCACGGCGGCGCTCATGGTGGCGAACAGTTACTAGATGGCGCTATTTAGTTACTAGATGGCGCTATTTAGTTAGTAGATGGCTTGGTATGGTCACCTGCTATGCTGGCGACGATGTACCAGTACTTGTTCCGCTCGGCGTGGGCTCGCTCGCGCTCGTGGCCGAGCTTCACGGCGGCGCTCATGGTGGCGAACAGTTACTAGATGGCGCTATTTAGTTACTAGATGGCGCTATTTAGTTACTAGATGGCGCTATTTAGTTAGTAGATGGCGCTATTTAGTTAGTAGATGGCGCTATTTAGTTAGTAGATGGCTTGGTATGGTCACCTGCTATGCTGGCGACGATGTACCAGTACTTGTTCCGCTCGGCGTGGGCTCGCTCGCGCTCGTGGCCGAGCTTCACGGCGGCGCTCATGGTGGCGAACAGTTACTAGATGGCGCTATTTAGTTAGTAGATGGCTTGGTATGGTCACCTGCTATGCTGGCGACGATGTACCAGTACTTGTTCCGCTCGGCGTGGGCTCGCTCGCGCTCGTGGCCGAGCTTCACGGCGGCGCTCATGGTGGCGAACAGTTACTAGATGGCGCTATTTAGTTAGTAGATGGCTTGGTATGGTCACCTGCTATGCTGGCGACGATGTACCAGTACTTGTTCCGCTCGGCGTGGGCTCGCTCGCGCTCGTGGCCGAGCTTCACGGCGGCGCTCATGGTGGCGAACAGTTACTAGATGGCGCTATTTAGTTACTAGATGGCGCTATTTAGTTACTAGATGGCGCTATTTAGTTAGTAGATGGCGCTATTTAGTTACTAGATGGCGCTATTTAGTTAGTAGATGGCGCTATTTAGTTAGTAGATGGCTTGGTATGGTCACCTGCTATGCTGGCGACGATGTACCAGTACTTGTTCCGCTCGGCGTGGGCTCGCTCGCGCTCGTGGCCGAGCTTCACGGCGGCGCTCATGGTGGCGAACAGTTACTAGAAGGCGCTATTTAGTTACTAGATGGCGCTATTTAGTTAGTAGATGGCTTGGTATGGTCACCTGCTATGCTGGCGACGATGTACCAGTACTTGTTCCGCTCGGCGTGGGCTCGCTCGCGCTCGTGGCCGAGCTTCACGGCGGCGCTCATGGTGGCGAACAGTTACTAGATGGCGCTATTTAGTTACTAGATGGCGCTATTTAGTTACTAGATGGCGCTATTTAGTTAGTAGATGGCTTGGTATGGTCACCTGCTATGCTGGCGACGATGTACCAGTACTTGTTCCGCTCGGCGTGGGCTCGCTCGCGCTCGTGGCCGAGCTTCACGGCGGCGCTCATGGTGGCGAACAGTTACTAGATGGCGCTATTTAGTTACTAGATGGCGCTATTTAGTTAGTAGATGGCTTGGTATGGTCACCTGCTATGCTGGCGACGATGTACCAGTACATGTTCCGCTCGGCGTGGGCTCGCTCGCGCTCGTGGCCGAGCTTCACGGCGGCGCTCATGGTGGCGAACAGTTACTAGATGGCGCTATTTAGTTACTAGATGGCGCTATTTAGTTAGTAGATGGCTTGGTATGGTCACCTGCTATGCTGGCGACGATGTACCAGTACTTGTTCCGCTCGGCGTGGGCTCGCTCGCGCTCGTGGCCGAGCTTCACGGCGGCGCTCATGGTGGCGAACAGTTACTAGATGGCGCTATTTAGTTAGAAGATGGCGCTATTTAGTTAGTAGATGGCTTGGTATGGTCACCTGCTATGCTGGCGACGATGTACCAGTACTTGTTCCGCTCGGCGTGGGCTCGCTCGCGCTCGTGGCCGAGCTTCACGGCGGCGCTCATGGTGGCGAACAGTTACTAGATGGCGCTATTTAGTTACTAGATGGCGCTATTTAGTTAGTAGATGGCTTGGTATGGTCACCTGCTATGCTGGCGACGATGTACCAGTACTTGTTCCGCTCGGCGTGGGCTCGCTCGCGCTCGTGGCCGAGCTTCACGGCGGCGCTCATGGTGGCGAACAGTTACTAGATGGCGCTATTTAGTTACTAGATGGCGCTATTTAGTTAGTAGATGGCTTGGTATGGTCACCTGCTATGCTGGCGACGATGTACCAGTACTTGTTCCGCTCGGCGTGGGCTCGCTCGCGCTCGTGGCCGAGCTTCACGGCGGCGCTCATGGTGGCGAACAGTTACTAGATGGCGCTATTTAGTTAGTAGATGGCTTGGTATGGTCACCTGCTATGCTGGCGACGATGTACCAGTACTTGTTCCGCTCGGCGTGGGCTCGCTCGCGCTCGTGGCCGAGCTTCACGGCGGCGCTCATGGTGGCGAACAGTTACTAGATGGCGCTATTTAGTTAGAAGATGGCGCTATTTAGTTAGTAGATGGCTTGGTATGGTCACCTGCTATGCTGGCGACGATGTACCAGTACTTGTTCCGCTCGGCGTGGGCTCGCTCGCGCTCGTGGCCGAGCTTCACGGCGGCGCTCATGGTGGCGAACAGTTACTAGATGGCGCTATTTAGTTACTAGATGGCGCTATTTAGTTACTAGATGGCGCTATTTAGTTACTAGATGGCGCTATTTAGTTACTAGATGGCGCTATTTAGTTACTAGATGGCGCTATTTAGTTAGTAGATGGCTTGGTATGGTCACCTGCTATGCTGGCGACGATGTACCAGTACTTGTTCCGCTCGGCGTGGGCTCGCTCGCGCTCGTGGCCGAGCTTCACGGCGGCGCTCATGGTGGCGAACAGTTACTAGATGGCGCTATTTAGTTACTAGATGGCGCTATTTAGTTAGTAGATGGCTTGGTATGGTCACCTGCTATGCTGGCGACGATGTACCAGTACTTGTTCCGCTCGGCGTGGGCTCGCTCGCGCTCGTGGCCGAGCTTCACGGCGGCGCTCATGGTGGCGAACAGTTACTAGATGGCGCTATTTAGTTACTAGATGGCGCTATTTAGTTAGTAGATGGCTTGGTATGGTCACCTGCTATGCTGGCGACGATGTACCAGTACTTGTTCCGCTCGGCGTGGGCTCGCTCGCGCTCGTGGCCGAGCTTCACGGCGGCGCTCATGGTGGCGAACAGTTACTAGATGGCGCTATTTAGTTACTAGATGGCGCTATTTAGTTAGTAGATGGCTTGGTATGGTCACCTGCTATGCTGGCGACGATGTACCAGTACTTGTTCCGCTCGGCGTGGGCTCGCTCGCGCTCGTGGCCGAGCTTCACGGCGGCGCTCATGGTGGCGAACAGTTACTAGATGGCGCTATTTAGTTGCTAGATGGCTTGGTATGGTCACCTGCTATGCTGGCGACGATGTACCAGTACTTGTTCCGCTCGGCGTGGGCTCGCTCGCGCTCGTGGCCGAGCTTCACGGCGGCGCTCATGGTGGCGAACAGCTCGCGCTCCTCACGCTCAGCGTCCGAGAACATGAGGCGGAGGGCTCGCTCTGAGATTATTAGCTGTGGAGAGATAGTTTTAAGGTGAATACGGTTAATTATTGTCTGAACAACATAGAGTCTAGCTAGAGCTCCTTTTGTCATATAAGTGCATAGAATAAAAGGATACCATTAGATAAGTGAGTTTTCGAGTATCCTGCAAATACACTTTTGCATAAAACTAAACAAACTATCCATTTTTTTTAAAATGCGTGAATAGGCCTCTCCTCGAATAGCCGGTTTGTTAGTTTGTTAAGGTTCACGGTGCTAAAAGCTACCAACTTTAGGAACTATCAATTTGTCGGTACCTGGGGAAACCTGCATATCTAGATTTAGCACATCTAGATATGTGAACCCACCAACCCGCAGTGGACCAGCTTAGGAATAGGAAGGCAGTTTAGACCTTGGGGATATGCACAAAGGTTCCACTCGAGAGAGCCAGGTGCAGGTACTTACACCCCCACAGAGAAAAGGATAGAATAGAATAGAATACCTTGTGCTCCTCAGTACACAGCTGCAGGTACTTCTCGTCCCCCTTCATGGTGTTCTGCATGTCGGCGTGGAGCTCCTTCAGACGAGCCTCCAGCTCCGGTAGACCAGCGGGTAACGCTTCTCAAGCCAGAGATGCGGGTTCGAATCCCGGACATGTACCAATGAGTGCTAGGTACAATGTGGTTTACATCGCTCTTATGGTGAAGGAAAACATCGTGAAGAAACTGGCACATGATACTAGAGTGCATTGTACACATTCAAAAAACGGCGATACGGCTTGCGGCCTATCACATGAGTACAAATGTACAGTGAAAAGCGGGTGACTTTTTTGCGATCCACCTCGGACTACCTATTCAGGGATAACACAATAACAGTCGTGATCATTATGTATGTATGTATGTAATGCCCATACCTTATGCTCCTCAGTACACAGCTGCAGATACTTCTCATCCCCCTTCATGGTGTTCTGCATGTCGGCGTGGAGCTCCTTCAGACGCGCCTCCAGCTCCGGTAGCTCAGTCGGGTAAACGCACGCTTCTCATTAGTGCATGTCAGTGCCAGGATTCGAACCTGCATCTCTAAAGTGAAAAGCGAGCGCTTACCCGACTGAGCTACCACTGCTCTAAACGCGCTCGCGCTTAATCCTACTAATATTATAATATGCAAAAGTTTGTGAGTATGTGTATATTTATGAGTGTATGTTAGTTACTTCTTCATGTCAAAACAGCTGAACCGATTTGAATGTATTTCAATATGGAGTTAGCTGACACCCTGGATTACCACATAGGATACTTTTTACTGTAGAATTCTCACGGGAAAAGTTTTTATGCCGAAGCGAAGCTAGCGAGCACAGCTAGTGTTTTATAACAACGGGATCATTACCTTATGCTCCTCAGTACACAGCTGCAAATACTTCTCGTCCCCCTTCATGGTGTTCTGCATGTCGGCGTGGAGCTCCTTCAGACGAGCCTCCAGCTCCGCCAGCTGACGGCCGAGGTCGCGCCGCCGCTCCTGGGAGGTTACGAAGCGCTCCTGTGAGGGGGGAGAAATAATTATTTTATTATTTAATCCAATAATATCCAATATAATCCATTTAATAATTTGCACAAATATATTAATAAGTCTACACTTTATTTATTTATTCAAACATAGAACTATCATCACACGCCTAACCTAATCCTAATTAATATTATAAATGCGAAAGTAACTGTGTCTGTCTGTCTGTTACTCTTTCACGCCAAAACTACTGAACAGATTTGAATGAAATTTGATATACCTACATACGATCTACACCCTGGGAAAGAACATAGGCTACTTTTTATCGCGGTATTCCCACGGGAAAACTTTTTAGGTGAAGCGAAGCTCGCGGGAACAGCTTTCCAATATAAAAGCATGACCAATATCAATTTACTTGATTAACTTAAGTAACATACTGTTTACAATGCTGTTCTTCTGAATACACTCAGAGAACAAAGAGTGGATTCAATACTGAAACAATTTTCTACCTGTCCAGTCCAGTATAAAGTATAGGGTTAGAGATATTACATAAAATAGCAACATATATAATATACACCCCCTTATTATAAAACAAATACTAATGATATTTCTGGTTTAAACCCAGGGAGCTTTTGACTACAGATTTTGTATGAAATCTCTGGTTCTAAACCAGAACTATCTTTAGTCTGGGTTTTACAATAAGGAGGATATAATATAGGATGAAAGTTAAAAACATGTAGTAAATTATGGCTGAGAGATGTTACACAATACAGAGGTTGCACTGCCGCTCCAGGGAGGTTACGAAGCTCTCCTGGGGAAGTGGATGGAAAGTGTGGGGTTAGACTTGTTATGTAAATTTATTATGGATGAGATATTGAGTAAGTATAGGAGTAAGTGTAAATGTGTCACAGGCAGAATTTGTACTGGAAATTAGGAGGCATATAATAAGTTAACAGTTAACCTGAATCTGCACTACCTTAATCATATAAATATATCTACACCATAATATAATCTCCCTGAAGTCTTATGTACACTAATTTTTTTTTATTGCAAAGCTATGTATTTTTTATCATATTGCACTTAGCAAACATTGTAGATTCTATGCAAATATACTTGCATCACCTGATAATTTTAGATCCAAGAAAGTAATGATAACAATTAGGTATGTCATTCGCGAGCGACGACTTGTCGTGAGTGCACGCATTCCGCCAGTCGAATTGAGCGCGATGAGATTTTTTACGTCTACCCGCAATTACAATAAAAATGAGTCAAAGGGGCGTTTCTACTAGTCCAATTTTAGTAAGTTCTAATAACGAAAAAGTGCTAATGAGTGACCAAAAAGCGAGTGATGCAGAATTAGAGTGGGATGAAAACGGGACACAACTATCTGATGAGGAGAATGATTGCCGCTTGGCAGAGAAAAGACAAAGACAAGACAGCAGCGAAGACAAAGAGGAAGATGAATTTATAAAAGTGACACACCGCAGACCTAAAAGGCTAGCACGTAGTTTTTCTACAAATAACAAGCAGATGGAGCAAGATTCTAGTGACATAGTCGATACTGAGGTATGTATGACTGCGAAAGAAATGTTGCCAAAACAAATTGCTCTAGCCAAAAAACTAATGCTAGAAAATATAAATAACATTTTGAAAATAAAATATAAAAACCCATATAAAGTGTTCATACGCTTTGAAACTGCTGAAGATGCAAAAAAACTGCTTCATAATAAAAATATTGCTGATTTAGGATATAGATGCCAGTTAACACATAAACTAAACTTTATATACGGCGTCGTGAAAGAAATGGATCTTGAAGAAAGTGACGAAGATTTAATGAAGAACATTAAAAGTGAAGCCGAGATTATTTCAGTAAGAAGGTTAAAAAGAAAGAATTATGAAGGCGAGTGGGTTGAGAGCGAATCAGTGCGCTTTTGTTTCAAGGGGTCTACTCTACCCCCGTACGTACGTGGTTACGGGTGCAGGTTTGAAGTAGAACCCTATATATTTCCCGTCACACAATGCTCGAATTGCTGGAAATTCGGGCATTTAATGCGACAGTGCCCAACTAAGAAGGTATTGTGCCCAAAATGTGGAGGACAACATGCGAACTGTGATACAACAAATTACAAATGCATTAACTGTAAAGGCAGCCATATTTCATTGTATAAAAGATGTCCAGTCTACTTAAAAGAGAGACAAATACGAGTTATTATGTCACAAGATAACTGCACTTACAAAGTGGCACTGAATAAATACCTCACGGAAATACAAACAGAAGAATGCGATAGTATTGTACAAGAGGGTTATAACGGTGATACTAATTTAGAGGACACTCAACCGATCTTAAATAAAAAACCTTCCTACAGAGATATAGTTTTAACTAAAGCTATAGTACACAGAGAAATGACACAACAAGAACCGGAAGTAAATAGTTCCAATAACAAAACGAATAAATCTAGCCGCAAAAAGAATAAAAAAAGAAACAACTTACAAGATGAAACCATGTTCAGTAGCGATACAGAAACAAATATGAGACAGGAACCAATGTTGACAGAAAATGAAGAGAAGAAAAATAAAAGGGAAAGAAAGTTTAACTTCATGAGTACACTCGGAAAAATTAAAGATATAATTTTGACAGAAAAGACATGGGAAGAAAAAATTCAAATGCTGGTGAAAATATGTGTTAATGAAGTTAAGAACTTTATAATGGAAATGTTGAAGAGTTATGATTGGTTTAATACAATAACAAACACGTTCAATAATGAATGACAATAATGTAAATAGAAACATAACAATTAACATTGCTCAGTGGAATGCACAAAGTATAAGACCTAAAATAGTTGAGTTTGAATGTTATCTTCATACTGAGAACATACATGTGGCGATAATCAGTGAATCATGGCTGGAACCAGAATCAGGACTTCGGATAAGTAATTTTAATATTTTTAGAAACGATAGAATTGATTCTTTTGGTGGTGTTGCAATCATTGTCCATAAGTCAATAAGAGCTGTACCTAATATAATAAACATAAGTAATTTAGGTATAGAATTAGTGGCTATAAAAGTACTCAATTGTTATAACTTAGAAAACATAATATCTATTTACTGTCCGTCAAATGTAAATGTAACCAAAAATGACTGGGACCAAATATTTTGTCTATACCCGACTAAATCATTGATTGCGGGTGACTTCAACGGTCATCATACAAACTGGTCGTATAAAAACGATGCCCGAGGAAACCAGATAATGGAGTCTTCTTTAGATAACGGTTATATTTCTTTAAATGATGGCAGAGCAACCAGAGTAAGACTAGTTAATGGGGTTCTTCAGGAATCTTCTCCTGATATTACCTTTGTATCTTCAGATATATGTTTACTTTGGACATGGAATGTTACAAATGAATGTTTTGGTAGTGACCACTTAATAATTACAAATAAATTAATGACTCACAAACTAGGTAGCACTTTAAAACGAAGAAATTTTAAAAAAGCGGACTGGAAACTGTATAGGGAAACTCTTGAAGAATCATTTAGTAACTGTGTGACATGTAATGATGTACAAAATAGGTATGATTTTATAATGGAACAAATTAATAAGGCTGCTGATAAGTCTATACCAATGTTAAAAATATGTCATGATCCTCAATCTAAATTTAAACCCAAATCCTACTGGAACCAAGATTTATCAAAAGCTGTAGCACAAAGAAGGTTAGCACTGAGTTTCTTTAGAAGAAATCCTACGCCAACTAATCTTATAGTTTTAAATGAACGGATTAAGGAAGCTCAGAGGTTGATACGTAAAGCTAAAGCTCAAGGGTGGCAAGATTTCTGTAGTAGTATAGATGAATCCACATCCGTATCTGAAATGTGGAATCGCATGCGTTGGATGAAAGGTTACAAAAGTAGTCCTTGTGCTATATCTGACTTACAAAAGACCGATCTGATCCATAGCCTGGCACCAGACTCCGTTCTTGTAAACACTCCTGAAATACTTTCTGTTAATGAAGAACTACAATCGAGTTTTAAAATTCATGAATTTAAGATGTGTTTAAAGAGAACGGATACAGCGCCGGGACAGGACCAAATTACATTTTCTATGATATTCAACCTACCGGATATAGTGAAGTTGTATCTACTGCAGACATATAATTTAATATTTGAAACAGGAAAGATTCCATATCAGTGGAGAGAGATCCAAATTGTACCGATACCGAAGTTAAGTGTCACATCTCATACAGTTACTAAGTTAAGACCAATTGCCCTAATGTCCTGCATATGCAAAATATTTCACAGTATGATTGTCAAACGACTTGAGTGGTATGTCGAAAGAAATAAGATACTTTCCAAAAAGGCCACTGGTTTTAGACGTTCTCAGTCATGCATAGATTCATTGGCACGGTTAATACTCCAAATCCAAATTAGTTTTACCCATAACATGCCTACACTAGCTTGCTTCTTAGATGTTGACAATGCATATAATAATATACAAATTGGAAATGTTATCACTAGTCTTGAATCTATTGACGCAGGGTTATATATAAGTAGGTATTTATGGAATCTATTGAGTAAAAGACATTTGACCATAAAAAATCAGGAAGACGGATCAACAATAATAAACAGATGGACTGCAAAAGGTTTAGCACAGGGTGATCCAATGTCTCCTTTGATTTTCAATATTGTTACTGCTAATATATGTCATACTATAACAAACGTTATGATATCCCAGTACGCTGATGATTTTGCTTTATATGTAAGTTCTAAGAAAATTTGTGATAGTGTTAGTAATATGCAAAATGCAATTGATGCCATAGTAATTTTGTTAGATAAATTAGGTTTAGAAATATCTCCCAGTAAATCCAAATATTGTTTATTTAGTAGAGGTCACAGAAATCAACAAATAGAATTAAAAATTAATGGATGTCAACTAGAATTTGCACAATGTATTAAATACTTGGGTTTATGGATGGATAGCTCCTTAAGATGGGGGAAACAGGTCAATGAAGTTGTTGAAAAGACCCAAAAATTTCTTAATATTCTTAAGGTATTGGCAGGCTCCGGGTGGGGTATACATCCAAAACATTTACGAAGAATATACACAGCCTTAATTAGAAGTAGAATGGACTACGCTTCTTTTTTGTTCGATAATACAGCAAAAACCCATTGTTACAAGTTAGATAAAATACAAAACCAAGCGTTACGTATCATCGGTGGGTTCATTAAAAGCACCCCAATTCATGTCATGGAATCTGAACTATCCATCCCACCTCTGGCAATAAGAAGGATATTTTTAGCATATAAATATTGTTTAAGAGCACAGTCATGGGAAGGTAATGGGACAATCGAGTTGATGAATGAACTAAATGTACTAATTTCGACCAATAGATACTGGCTCACTAAAAAAAAACCATTGTTAGCGTTACTTTATGAAAAGATAAAAGAAGAATCCATATCTCGTAGTGAAATATTACCAATGTTTACATTAGACACGTGGATAAATAACATAGATATTTGTAATTTTACTGCCTACACCTTAGATAGCATTAAAATGGCAAAAAAATCATATGACTTGAATATTTTGAAAAATACAGTTATACAAGAATTACATAATAAATACAGTGACTGGCACAAATTATATACCGATGGGTCCAAAAGTGTCAATGGATCTGGTGCTGCTTTCTATGATGCAAATGTACATAAATCTAGAAGTCTTAAAATTACAAACTGTGACATTACTATTATGTCCTTGGAGCTTGTTGCGATCTCAGAAGCACTTACACATTTAAGCGATCTTGTTACGGACAGTCGGAAGTTTGTTATTTTTACAGATAGTAGAAGCGCCCTCCAACATTTGGCTCGGTGTGCCTCTGGTGTCAGAGGCGTGCCGTTAGCCTACGATGTCCTGGCGTTACTTAATAAATTCGACAAAAAAGGGTTGCAGCTGAGACTGCAATGGGTTCCATCTCACATTGGTTTACTAGGGAATGAAAGAGCGGATCGCTTGGCAAATAATGCGTCAATTACGGGCACATACATAAATATAATACCGTGTTATTCAGAAGTTCTACCTAGGTATAAAAAAGAAAGTCACAACAAATGGAAAACACATTTTGATGAAAGATCTTGTGAAAAGGGCATATGGTACAGAACAATGCAAAGCGAACCACCTCACATTCCTTGGTTTGCCAATCTAAATTTAGATAGAAGATATTTAACAATAGCTTTTAGAATTCGATCAGGTCATATCCCGTTTAATAAATTCAACTTTTTGATGAAAAAAAACGAAAGTCCAAATTGTAATGTCTGCAGTTCCGTAGAGGATATTTATCATATTTTAGTAGAATGCCGCCGGTATACGAACTTAAGACAAGCATTACAAAATCAGTTAAAAATAAACTTTGTTGATGTAGGTATTCTACAAAGTTATTTATCTGAGCCTAGCAGTAGTGAAGCAATGTACGTGTATAAATATGTTAAACACTGTACATCCTTAAGATTAGATTCTACATTGTAAGCGTAAGTTAAGTCTTAGAATAAGTTACGATGGGACTGTCATGTTCATGTATGATCAAAGTCTCTAAATAAAATAAAGATTTAAAAAAAAAAAATTAGGTATGTAGATATGTGAAATAGCTATATTTTAAATTTAATTTAATGTGTTCAAAGTCATCAGCTATAAGAGCTAATAGCTGATTTCTACAGTGTCTGCCACCAAATGGACTTTAAACATCTAAAATAGTCATTGCTAAAAGTTTGATACAAACATGTCTTTCCTTACGATATAGTTATGGTATTTAAAAGTGTGACGAATTTACTGTACAAAAACATACAGGGCTGAAATGTGGCGTAAAACTAACAAAATCAATTTATCATTTAGTTGTACATTTATAAGAGGTCCCTGGGTGAAAATCCTGCTGCTTCAGAAAAAAATAACACGCTACCTGTAGCTAATACAGTAACTTTTCTGCATTTCATCACAACTACACCAAAAATTCCGGCACCAAAAACCAGCTCACCTGAGCATCAATAACCGTATTCTGGATCGCCATGATCTCCTGGACGCCCGTGAACTTCTCATATCTGGCGACCAGCTCCTTCACCCTCGTCGTGATGGCTTGCTGCTTGAATTTCTCCGCAATTTCTGTCACCTTCGAAGCTGGCATATACTTCGTTATCAGCTGATCGACTTTCTCACGGCCCTGTGCGTTCAACTGGCCCACTTCTGCGGAACTGGGCAGCTTCCCCCGCAGCCGCTGGACGAGCTGGCGGAACTTCTCGGCCATTCTTACATGTTATTCGGTTCGCGCTGTTTAATTTCGTAGTTTTATTTGCATTTTTTGGGTGATATCATCGCGACACGGTGACGGGAGGTCGAAAAAGTGACGTTTTAAACGTCAGTTTATTACATTTTGTAGGTACTGTGTCGTTCCTTTAGAGGTAGCAAGCGGCAATTCTGCAATACAACTACACTAAAAAATATTGAATCTTAAAATTAAAAAAGTGAAATCTCAATCCAAAATTATTGAAATGTAAAATTTCTCCTATGAGTAAACTTAAACACTGCAGAAAATAAGAAAATGAAACCTTTTTGGATGCTGCGTGTAACGAATTTCGCTATTGATAGACAGCAGCGCCTCTAGCGGTAACTTTTGTAAACTTACGGCTAAATATGCTGCCACACTAAAAATAAATTTCTTTAGAGTAGATTTCTGTAAGATAATATTGGCGATGACTGACGGGAAGAGGCCTGATGGGATATTGCTCATCCTCTGAGCACATGGGAGGTCGTCGACATGCTGGTGCTGGCAGCGTCGCATGACCCACTAAATTTTAGGGCGGTGGGAACGGCAGCTGGTGCTGCGGAAAACCTGAAACGGGAGAGATACAGGTGGCTCGGGAGCACATTATTTATTTCTCCCGTATGGCTTAGAAACAGAGGCCATGGGGCCCGGTCTGGTCAAAGTCATCATGTCCCAGCTCGCAAACGTCTCAACGGTGAGTGACGAACGAGCCAGACCCCGGGGCGTACCAGCGCGAAATGTGGCTAGTATAAGAGATTGGGGCAGTCAGTAACCGTGAGCTGAGCTACTGAGGCCCCATTGCAGCAATTTGGTTATTTTATATTAAGACAACCAGACAGGCTACTCGGATAGAGACTATTCGAATTTATATTGCCTGAAAATTCTACTAGTATCTTTCTACCCTTTCCATCCCTTTTGGCAGGACTTTGGTAGATTTAATCATTTCTACCTGGTATCATTCACTGTCTCGCTTTCTGTTGCCTGAGCAAATCCTGTTGTTGTATACTTTGTTTTACTATATTCCTTTTATCTCTTCATTCAATAAAATCTTTATATTTTACTATATCCGCGCGTGGCGTCGTGCTTGTTATTTTCGGTAGTGGCGAACTTACTTCCATGTCGGCCGGGGAAGAAAGGCCACGCTGAGTTTCGCATCCTCTCCCTATCCGTTGTCCCAACATGTGATAATAAAATGTAAATATTTGATTGAAACAATCGTACAAAATGGACGAGAAAGGTTGTAATCGCGAGTGCAGTGTGCAGTGATTATGTTTCTGTGTTTAAGTGATGAAACTTCGCTGGTACAGTTTATGTTTTTGCCGTGCAAACAGTGCTTTCTTGCGTTTGAGAATTCATCCCGTTTCATGTCTTGATACTGTCTGCTAACAAGGTAAGATTCATTATTTTGTATGTTTTATCCGTACATAAACTTATTTTGCCTAGTTTCATTCAACAAAACGCTGTTTTCCCATGTTTTTTCACATCTGCAAGCAATATGTTTCCATGTATGAGTCATCTCATTTTATTTTTATTACTCTTTCTAATTCGCGTTGGTTGCAAAGGTCTGTTTGGCTTGGTTGCCCAAGTTGACTATAAAGGGTTCAATTGTCGTCAATTAACATGGCTAAAAATATTCTCTGTGTTTTCTTTTAGTGGTCTTTTGTACCAGTTCAGGATAAATACAGTTTTGCAGTAGAAACCAACAGATAAAATACTCATGTTGTCAATAAATTCAACTTTAGGTGTACTTAGCAATATTGTATGTCTTCATGCCAACTCCAGCTGGTGTAACATTTATGGTTCTGGGATGAAAAGCATTTCTATGGAATTTAGTGATGTTGTAGCTTTTACCAGTTCAATTCAAACAACTTGGTAATTATGAAGTTGTCAATGAATGTACTTTTATACAATTTCAAACTAATAAACTGCCCATTTATTCTTTAAAATATTGAAAATTGGTTAGTTGGACAAAGCACAAAAGTGTAATGGCACTCATTTTAGGAACGATCACGTTGTATTGACAGAACTGTAATGGTGAAATATTTTTTGTAAAGATAAAGATAAAATTATCTTTTTTGCCCACACATAGAAAGGTTTAAGTTTCATAGCCAAACAAACAAATACTTTATTTTATAAGGCTGAAATCAGACAAACAGCCCGCTCTGCGCGATGCTCTGGTCAGCCTAACATGTACATTTCCTACTTAGCTATCAATATTATGACTATAATGACTGTGGTGGTTTAACCTTTACATAACTTGAACATGTGTTCATACTGTGTCCTATGTATTTTATAATATCAACAACTCAAGTGTAATTGGCACTCATACCAGTTTCTCAGTTTAGTTATCTATGCTAGCAGGAAGTAATAGCTAGGCCAAAACAACAGCCAAAGATAGCCAAAGAAGTGGATGTGAGTGCAGACCCTCAGCACCTCTGGAGTGTCATAGTCTAGACCCAGAGACCAAAAACTTCTCAACTTCAGTTTTTGGCTGCTGCAAAATTATCTTTGTCTGAACCCTGTTGTTGGTCTCCACATTATGTCATTTTATGAGGTCTCTGAGTCTCTAGAGGTTAAGGCAGCAAAAATATAAACTTAACTTACGTATAAATAAATGACAATGCCTGGATTGCAAGGCTACATGGTATGTTTAAACACACTTATCAGTAAACTATCCTCGAGAATGGCCCTTGATAATAAAACATGTTATTGTAATAATTGTCACTCAAAGCGATTCAATTATTCTGGGAATAGCACTGACTCTGGGTGCTATCTAATTAATTGCATATTGTGATTTGAAGCCGTGACTTAGTGGCTGTTGGAAAATTAATAATTATTTATCAAGCAGAGGAACCGAGTCGGACTCCAACATAATATAACAGGAATGAATAGATAGAAAGAGTACTCTTCATTTATTATGTACACCATCATAAAACTAAAATTATATATACATGCAGCTAGCAAAAGGAATAACCTGAAACAACAATTTTTTACTCTGTTTTGCCAGCATACTATTGTTTATTTAATGCTCAATAAATCAATTTTGCAATGTCTTCCATGACAGAGGTCCTGACCTAACCTAATTACATAAAAAAACATAATAGTCAGTAAGGAAATAATAAAAATTATGTACCTACATTGAAATTTAATACCTACAGTGTCAATGTCCTGTTATCACTTATCAGCAAATACTTGATAGGCATGTATGTTTATTTGTGTCAGATCCAGATAAATGATTGATGATTATGGTTCTATCTGCCGTTTTCGCAACTAAGATTTATAAGTTAAGCAGAACTTCAGTATGACATTCATGAATCAGTATTACCAGGCCTGTGTCACTCCGCGCATGGGCGGCGCAGGCGCCAGCCTGGCGCCTGCCCCATCGATGGGGCAAATCTAGTCGGCTGCCGCAAGCGGAAGACGATACAGCGCGCGCTATTTGTTCCTATTTTGTACTAGTTTATAAATGTCGTATTTAGGTATTTATTAAAAATTATGAATAGAAAAATGGACATAAAAAGAAAAAAAGCAGCAAAAACAAAAAAATACTGTGCCGTATTTAATTGCTTAAATACGGATCGTGATCCAAATTTAATTTTTTTTAGATTACCAAAAGATGCTGACAGGTAAAACTAATCTAAGGGCGTCTTGCACAACAAAGTTAAATAAAATTAAATAGTTTGTCTCTTGCTCTGACAGTATAATGTCAGAGCAAGAGGTCATAGATTTAATTTTATTTAACTTTGTTGTGCAAGACGTCCTAAGTATTTTATTGATTTCTTCTACGTTCCTTATTTGAAATGAAATTAATCCGAACTACAAACCCTTTTTTTTCTCCACGTTGAACAAAGTCTATTCCAATTTTGTTTTCGTTAAAGTATTAAATTTACAGACACAACTACCTTCAAAATGTATTAATGAATCGATTATAAAATGTGCGCTGAGTGGGATTAGTGCTTAACGAAACTAACACGTTCTGTATCATAATATAAATTATATCCATAATATAAATTATAACGAAAAAAAACATGTTTTCACAAAATTAAATGTTTTAGGTATTCATACACATTTTATGTACTTCAAAATATCTTAACTATGAAATTGTTATTGTTTTTACTGGTTATTTCCAATAGAAAAAAAGTTTGGAATAGCTTTGTATTCTAAATTCAAATTAATATTGTTTTAAAACATGACATTCTTTTTACAAAGTCAGTCCGTTGCTTAGTAAACGTTGTAGTCTGTGGTGCTGAGGCAACCCTAAGGTGGCTTCTTTTTCAATGCGTATAACCACGTATAACTTATTATGCACCGTAGTCCAGTGAAATAAGGCGCATATTCCCTCAAAAATTAATTGGTAGGTAAGTAAATAAAAAAGTGTGCGGCCGGAACGCGATCTAAATTAGATCTTATTGCTTATGGGATGGAGTCATATTTCTTTGCAGGCCATTGCGAAGATGGGCTTCTGTACCTGGTACTAGTTATTATTCTGTGGTATTACTTAAGTTTGTTCTTAGGTAGGTTTACTCATACAGACATATTATTAATTATTTATACATAGATGTTGAAATTGGACCTAGATAAGCAGAAATGAAATTTTAGAAAAAGTAATAGCTAGGTAGGTAAATTATATTTGTGTCAGCATTAAAAATTATAAAATTATATGATGATACCTCAACATCAAAACAAAAGACTAATGCATCATCAATAGGGAATATGCGTAATTTTTTTTAATACTTTTATTGGATAGTTTTACATCACTTTATTATAGTAAAAAAAAATTCAACGCCAAAATAAGTAATTTAAGGTATTTTAAAGAAAGTTAAAAAACCAATGTTGTCATGGTAACAAACGAAAAAGGAAGTGTATAAAGTGTGATCAGTGGCTGTTTTGTAATGGTAATAAAGTGTGACCAGTGGCTGTTTTGTAATGGGAGCTCGTAAATAGCTGCTAGTACCTCTTTTGAAATGGGAGCGCGCAAACCAGAGGACCTTTGTACACAATATTACGCTATTATGCCAAAATGAATATAAAGTAATATTTGTATTGTATGTAAGTACTTACTGTAACTTTGGTTCTCAGTAAGAGAGTCTAGGATTAGTGGGTCATTCTATTCTATTATCTGTGGGGGTGTAAGAACCTACACCTGGCTCTCTTGAATGGAACCATTGTGCATATCTCAAAGGTCTAAACCCCCTTATCTAAACTATCGAATAAGAGTATAAAAATATATGCATATTCCCTAATATTTGGGCACACGGCTCTCGACTTTTCAATAGTCTTTGCTGTCCTTTTCCGCAGCTGGCCACAGTTTACTCGTTCATACTGCGTAATAAATTTAATGTGTCCAGTTCTTCTGATTACGAGAATTCTTCCATAACTTAATTTAGAAAAAAATAACAACTTTTGAAATATACTAACACGTCCCTCGAGCTATAATCCTCCAAAATTTAAACTCAATAGAAACTATTTCTGATGATGCCAAAAAATAGTCGTGAAATAGTCATAAATAGTCGTGTTTTCCAAAAAAATAGTCGTATCATAATTTCGGAGTTAGAGCTATACTTTATGGAGGATTATAGCTGGAGGTCTCCAGCTATAATCCTCCAGCCTCTGCAGAACAAACGGTAAGGCCTATCGACTTGGTTAAGGTCTCAAAAAATAGTCGTGAAATAGTCGTAATGACATGCCAAATTTCAGAAATAGTCGTCCAAAGATAGCAGAGATATAAAGGTACTTTGCTGCAGCCCTGGTGGAGGATTATAGCTGGAGGTTTTGAAAATATCGAATATCTTTGGAACTACTATGACTATCGGTTTGAATTATGTCTCAAAAAATAGTCGTGAAATAGTCGCTTCTATTTATTATAATTTTAAGCTTGATAAAAGCTGTTAAATAATTATATCAAATTCTTCATACAAATCAAAGTGGACGAGAATGCCAAAGCAAGCCAGTACACAAAAAAATAGCACCGTAGCATTGAAGTACTCATGTCGAATTTATCTATAAATCATTTATTTCGTCATACTTTGCATCAATAGTATCTAAACTAATCTTTGGTATGACATTTTATTGCTTTTGCCTTTACCTTACTGTGTACAGAGAAAACGTATGCCTATACACGCACACATTTATCTCTGTTATCTTGACAAACGATAGCGATGACGACTACGGCGATGTAGTACCTAGGTCAGTTATTGTCATCCCTTACTATCCCGTAATCAGACAAATATTGCTATCCTTGTCTCCTTTCTAACCGGCATGCATCGCACGCATAGAACGCGTGAACGAACGTATCACCAGTTGCATCTTGACAAGCAATAGCAAAGCGGTATTTATTACGTCCCTTACTATCCCGTGATCACACAAATAGTGCTGTTCTTGTTTTTTTATTAGCGTTGATGTGACCGCCACCTCCGCCGGTGAAATTGGGATTAGTTTTATTGAAGACGCAGTACAGGGTAGCACTCAAGCGATAAGAATAAAATACGGTGTTTGAAATATAACTCATTTAATTACAATCACAGGCCGAAAGTACTTTTATTTATACTTAAGTGATTCATTAAACAATCTTTAGGTAGATTAGGTTTCATACAATTATCTCAGTATTATTTGACTATTACCTATAAACATATTTAGTTTAATTTAAAATAATCACAGTTGGTTTATTGCTAAGTAATAATATAATATTGACGTAGTTTAATTAAAAATAATTATGGTATGAACTTAAATATGTAGTTATTTTACTATTTAAAAATAATTATTTTCTAGCCCTATATCATAATAAGCTTAAGTTAAAGTAATCACAGATTGTTCATTAGTAGGTTAAGGTAAGTATAATCACGGTTATAGTCATAATGAAATATAACTCATTTAATTACAATCATAGGCCGAAAGTACTTTTATTTATACTTAAGTTATTCATTCCTTCATTCATCTTTAGGTAGATTAGGATTTAATTATTTTTAGTCTCCATAGTAAAAAGTCACGTGACCAACTAAGTTAATATTTAAATTCTGATTTCAGTTTCAGGCTTAGATATACCATGCTGCACATGTAGCATTTGGCCTAGTATACCCTTTTTGCAACATCTTGTATAATTGTTTTAATAAATATACCTAAATAACTTCGTAGGTGATAATAGGGTATCTATAATGCCCAGATAACTGAATCCTGTAGGTGTAGAACATGCAAAAATTATGAACAGCCACTGTAGCTTGCGACGTTATTGAAGAACACACGTAAGCTGCGCTGAAAAAAAAATAAGGCAAATTAACGTCATATTAATAAAAATATTTGTTTTTTTTTAAAATATTATATCCATATAAATATGATATACGAGTAGGTAGATACGAGTAGTAATAACGTTATTTCACCTAGACTATTTGTTTGGTAATTTATTGTCATTTGGAGACCACAGCAAACAGTGGAGTAAAATTTCTTATCAGTAACTTATTGCAACAATAACTTGAAACTGCGAACTTTTGTGCGAAAAGGGTAGAGTAGAAATACTGTTCATTAGTGTATTCGCTTTTTTCAATATATATGTCCCATAACCGACCTCTATTGTTTTTGAGCGAAAGAGATAGCTGAGTAAACCATTTAGCTTTTGTCCAAAACCGGTTTGGTCGGACGGTGCGTTTGAAACTTGTATGAAATTTCACAGGGTGTGAATTACTTACATAGGTATTTAGTTCAGAAACACGTTTTGTCGCTTGTAACTGATAGGTACAAATGAGTTTTGACAAGTAAATTGGCTGTTATAACTTTATCAACTTCAGCACCACAACACTGTATAGGCCTAGCATAAGCACAATACCATATGAAAATAGTGATAAATTCTTACCCAGGATTTGTTATCTGGTAATCATGTATTCGGAGCCATTGCAATTTTTTAGCGCATTACATCAATGCAGTCATGATAGTTTATCGGCGCATTACATCGATAGGCTGTGTTTTCACCTGAAATAATAATACGTAGGCTTATAGGTAGGTTACACATATTTTTTTTAATACATATATTTATTTGCCTAGTTTCATTCAGAAATACAAACAATAACGCCTTTTTTTGCTATTGAGGGTTAAATATCCACATTTAACCAGGCCTACCATATGTAGGTAATCGATGATACCCACATATTTTCGTATCTACTAAGATATGTACATGAATGCCTTGATTGCATGTATGCACAATTTACTCGCTCATAGTGTAAAATTGCTAATTGAATGACAATCCCCATACATATTAAGCATAGCTATTAAAAAATAATTTGGCTACGTTACTTCAATAAAAAATCATGTTAATAAATAAGCTGAACGTAACAAAATGGGATGGCTTGCTTTGATATTGAGTATTAAAAAGGATACTTACTTGCAATATTCAAACATAACATAACATCCACTAAAAAGGTACGGTACACAAACAAAATACTTATATGGTTATACATATGTGGTTATACAATTACAGTTTTGTTATGTCAAGTGCGTTCTTGTACAAATGACGACAATTAGTTTGATCCTCACACTAGGCGTACCCGTATCGTGAGGATCAGGTACACGAGGTAACAGTTTTGGTCGGAACACGCGCTTAAACTAAAGTTAATACTAAATTATATAATAATACATACATTAACAATTATATATGAAATGTGATGATTTATGTGTGTTAAGGAACTAGGTACTTATTATGCATGCGTATAGAGCACTCACAATATTTTAACAACCAACAATAACACCGATCGTGACCATAGTTTGCACTAAACTGTAAACAAATTATCAAACAAAACATGCAAAATACTAACCCCAACTTCACCGGTGGCGGCGCGCGGCGGCGCGCGGCGGCGGTCACATAAGGGACGTAATAAATACCGGTTTTCTATAGCTTGTCAAGACGTTATGCGGTCGCTCACGCGTTCTATGCGTGCGATGCATGCCGGTTAGAAAGGAGACAAGGATAGCAATATTTATCTGATCACGGGATAGTAAGGGATGACAATAACTGACCTAGGTACTACATCCCCGTAGTCGTCATCGCTATCGTTTGTCAAGATAACAGAGATAAATGTGTGCGTGTATAGGCATACGTTTTCTCTGTACACAGTAAGGTAAAGGCAAAAGCAATAAAATGTCATACCAAAGATTAGTTTAGATACTATTGATGCAAAGTATGACGAAATAAATGATTTATAGATAAATTCGACATGAGTACTTCAATGCTACGGTGCTATTTTTTTGTGTACTGGCTTGCTTTGGCATTCTCGTCCACTTTGATTTGTATGAAGAATTTGATATAATTATTTAACAGCTTTTATCAAGCTTAAAATTATAATAAATAGAAGCGACTATTTCACGACTATTTTTTGAGACATAATTCAAACCGATAGTCATAGTAGTTCCAAAGATATTCGATATTTTCAAAACCTCCAGCTATAATCCTCCACCAGGGCTGCAGCAAAGTACCTTTATATCTCTGCTATCTTTGGACGACTATTTCTGAAATTTGGCATGTCATTACGACTATTTCACGACTATTTTTTGAGACCTTAACCAAGTCGATAGGCCTTACCGTTTGTTCTGCAGAGGCTGGAGGATTATAGCTGGAGACCTCCAGCTATAATCCTCCATAAAGTATAGCTCTAACTCCGCAAGTATGATACGACTATTTTTTTGGAAAACACGACTATTTATGACTATTTCACGACTATTTTTTGGCATCATCAGAAATAGTTTCTATTGAGTTTAAATTTTGGAGGATTATAGCTGGAGGCACGTATACTAACGACTGCCATTATAACCTAAAAGTAGAAAGAGCAACTTGTGTCATGTTCATGTCATAATACTTACAATACAAATTTAATTTTATTGTGTTGCAATATGGAGCATATTTGAGTGGCTCGTTGACTAGCGAATGGCTGTTTACGCCTCATTACAATAGAACAACTAGTGGCAGCCCATACACTACCAACAAAAAATATAAAAAGTCCTAAACTTTGCAAACAAACAAGCATATCAAACAAGAAGTGGAGAGGTTATAGGAGGCTAGGATCTACTCGTATTGGAAGAATTTTTATGTGATCCATCGTATCTGATCACAACGAGCATCACAAATACTCGGTGACATTAACATTTCTTTGTTTACACTTGACATTTATTTAACTATACGCAAACGCAAAGAAGTTATTATTCTGAGATTGATATATAAAGAATTATGACGTCACATCCGCCCTAAGAAAATGGGTGACGTTTCTCGGAAGTTAGAATTTACCGAAGTTTTTTTGTACTTTTCAACTTCATTTACTTGCTCAAAAATAAATTATAATCAAAAATAATGATGGAGTCGTAGTTATGAAACAACAAAGTTTATTATAAATAATATTTGACCTTTATTTGAACCACTTGCATATTCCCTATTAGCATTGCAAAGAAACCCCGTCTAGTACTTCCATCTAAAGATTACTAATTATAAATCTTATGAGCACTTGAAACCAAAAATGTATCTGACAGCGGTGGGATTCGAACCCACGCCCTTTCGGACTGGTGCCTAAAACCAGCGCCTTAGACCGCTCGGCCACGCTGCCTTGTGTAAAGTGTTGCGAAATTAGCATTTGTTATCAATACGCTATGATAACGTACCGTGTGACGCTTTTCTTATTACGTACGTACTATACTCGTATATTGCGAACATATTTTCGTCTCTTTCACATTAATCGTGGTAGAAAGAGACGCGTTTTGAGCAATTGAAAATTTTACAGACGTTTTCATCGATTTTAGTCTCGTCAAATCGTTGGTTATTGAACTTTGACCCTACTTTGACTTTCAGGGTGAAAGTCAAAGTTCAAAAGACGTAAAAGTTTGCATCATTATATTTTTTAAATAAAGCGTCTACTACTACGTTTTTATCAGAAAATTCACGAAACTAAATAAGTAAATACACAGAAATTCGTTTGATCACACAATTTCTTCCAATCGGCTAAATAAAAGATAGGCGCGCTAAACTAGCTCCTATTTACTAAGGCATACAATTGTATTGTATTATTACTATTACTCGCAAAAGCCATGCCGTTGCTAATGTTATTAATTTCTGTCGTTAATCAAAAATGATGTAGCAATAGGGGGTGCGGTGAACCGTGTAATATGGCGCGCGACGAAATCGATATAACCTAACCCAACTTAAAAACTCGCGGGAATGACGACAAAATGTGGTGTTGTTTTGTTGCTATTGTCAAGAGTTCATGACTCATGATTCCTCGCAATTTGTCACGGCACGGGACACCAAAAGGATAAAACCCTCGGAATATTTTATAACCTAGGACCCAATTCGCCGGCGGAACCCTAAGCTAAAGTGGGGGGCGCAAAGGACCGGAATAAAAGAGGGGTTCCGCCGACAGACAGACGGTCGCCATCCTTTTTTTGGGCTTCATTTGTAATTCGCTAGCTTTGGCCGAGGACACAGTGAAGTTACAGTACAGTGATGAAGCTCTTTGTGCTACACTACTACTGTAATGAAATAATTTAATAAGTATATTTGTTATTAATTTATTCAAATTAAATATCAATAAAATACCTAATGTAACCGAAATGGGACGTGTGCCTGCAAATAAAACTACCTTCTTTTATTTACTACTGTGTATAATAATATTACGAAATATTTTATCAGTGTCATGCTTAGCGTAACGTCAATCTGGATCTACATTTCTGGGTTCTTCACTGTACTTGGTGTACACTGCACCTATTCAAGGGTTGAAATCAATATTAAATAACTGCTTGAAGGGTTAATTATCGATGTCGTTCGTTGTTTAACCGCAAACTGTTGCATTAGGGGCCGTCCATTAATCACGTGAGGTCGTTTTTCTCATTTTTTGTATATATATATTTTAATTATGTTGTATCATGTATGTACGGTCAGCAACAGAGATACATAGGTTCGTATGCCGCCGAAAATCAAATAGAACTCGCAATTTGTACAATAAACCAAAATTCATCCTTTATTATCGTGTATGTATTTAATATTAAAACTTTTCACTTTAACAGAACCGCTGTACCCACAGCCTATTTATATGAAGTAATATGAACTACTCAGTAGTACCAACTTTGCAACGTTATAGAAACTGGTGGCAAGGCAAACTGAATGCATCTTCTATTCTAACTGCACACTAGCTTTTATGTTATAAAGTTTGTTTGTACTTGTTTTTATTCAATTGTATAGCGACATAAATTCATTGTGCAATATTTTATACAATTGTAAAGGATATACGTTGTTGTTTTGCATTTCCCTTCGAGCTTAGCTTCGCCATATAAATTTAAAAGGTTTTCGTTTAAAAAAATACGCTAAATGATTTTAACGCTATTTAAAAGATGTAATCCAGGGTGTCAGCTAACTCCATACCAAATTTCATTAAAATCAGTTCAGCCGTGTTGACGTGAAGAAGTAACAAACATACCGTTTGACGACCGAATGGCGTAGTGGTTAGTGGCCCTGACTGCTATGCCGAAGGTCCCGGGTTCGATTCCCGGCTGGGGCAGATATTTGTTTAAAGACAGATATTTGTACTCGGGTCTTGGGTGTTGATATTTATATTTAGTATCTATCTATCTATGTATTTGTGTAGATATATCAGCTGTCCGACACCCATAACACAGGTTCTGCCTAGCTTGGGGTCGGATGGCCGTGTGTGAGATGTCCCCACATATTTATACACACTCACAAACTTTCGCCTTTATAATATTAGTAGGATACGATAGGATGAGCTTGGTTCTTTCAGATAAAAAATACTGAATTTAATTGGCTAACTCATTGCGACAGACATGACACGACAAACTTACAACAATCGCCTCTTTTGGTCGCGGGTCATAAAAGCCATCCTCTTACAACACTCTAGTGATGTAACGAATGTGTGTTTTTGGACGAATGCGAATATCTGATATCGACATTCGCGAATGCGAATGCGAATATTCAGCTTGTGTTCAAATTTAGAGCCATTTGTATGGTTTAGTGGCAGTCTCGTACTGAACTAGGTACGTTACGTTCTAGCACAGAATAATAACTAGTACCAGGTACAGAAGTCCATCTTCGCAATGACTTGCAAAGAAATATGACTCCATCCCATAAGCAATAAGATCTAATTTAGATCGCGTTCCAGCCGCACACGTTTTTATTTACTTACCTACCAATTAATTTTTGAGGGAATATGCGCCTTATTTCACTGGACTACGGTGCATAATAAGTTATACGTGGTTATACGCATTGAAAAAGAAGCCACCTTAGGGTTGCCTCAGCACCACAGACTACAACGTTTACTAAGCAATGGACTGACTTTGTAAAAAGAATGTCATGTTTTAAAACAAAATTAATTTGAATTTAGAATACAAAGCTATTCCAAACTTTTTTTCTATTGGAAATAACCAGTAAAACAATAACAATTTCATAGTTAAGATATTTTGAAGTAGGTACATAAAATATGTATGAATCTAAGTACCTAAAACATTTAATTTTGTGAAAACATGTTTTTTTTTCGTTATAATTTATATTATGGATATAATTTATATTATGATACAGAACGTGTTAGTTTCGTTAAGCACTAATCCCACTCAGCGCACATTTTATAATCGATTCATTAATACATTTTGAAGGTAGTTGTGTCTGTAAATTTAATACTTTAACGAAAACAAAATTGGAATACACTTTGTTCAACATGGAGAAAAAAAGGGTTTGTAGTTCGGATTAATTTCATTTCAAATAAGGAACGTAGAATAAATCAATAAAATACTTAGATTAGTTTTACCTGTCAGCATCTTTTGGTAAACTAAAAAAAATAAATTTGGATCACGATCCGTATTTAAGCAATTAAATACGGCACAGTATTTTTTTGTCCATTTTTCTCTTCATAAATTTTAATAAATACCTAAATACGACATTTATAAACTAGTACGAAATAGGAACAAATAGCGCGCGCGTGTATCGTCTTCCGCTTGCGGCAGCCGACTAGATTCGCCCCCTCGATGGGGCAGGCGCCAGGCTGGCGCCTGCGCCGCCCATGCGCGGAGTGACACAGGCCTGGTTCTAGGCACATTCCGAATCCGACTAGCCAACACTAGTCGCAGTTTTTTTGTAAAAGTAGTAACACTTTAGTTAGCTCCGTAACTGTTACGACACACTGCGACTGTGTGCGGTTTCTGAGGATGACTTACACGAAACATTTAAACGTATTTAAATTCTGATACTACAAGGGTTATTGGTAAGTAGACCTGATCCTTTCAAGAGGTGATAGAGGAAGACATTTTCAGTCGATTGAACCTATAATTCATTATCTGAAACTTTACCATTTCTAAGATATTTAATATTTTTTTTTACATTTTCAGCTTATAAGCTTTTATATAACATATTTCAATATCAAGTCGATTTACGTATGACTAAGATATTATGGCCAAAACAACCAGAAAACGCAGAGAAAACTCAATAGGGGTTTCCATACTAAAGTCAACAGGACTGAAAACAATCACACTTTTTACCTTTAAATTGGGCTAATCTTGTTAGTTTTCCTGTTGAATTTTGTCCGTCTGTGCTGGTTGTTTTGGCCATATCTTGGTGATACCTAAATCGATTTGATATTGAAATATCTCATTTGAAAGCTTATAAGTTGATAATTTTTTAAGTTGAAGTGCACGAGAATATGTCACATGATATTCTTTTTTAATTTAACTTATATTTTTTTACGTTTTCAATATATTTTAAAATGTTTAATTATTTTGAGGTATTGTGTCTAATTTAAGTCAAATAATGCACATTTGATTATTTTAGTTAGTTTAAAAAGGTGTCACTTATGCAAAACAACAAAAAAAATTAAATATAGCTAGTTTTTTTTATTTATTTTCGGTTCTAAGCATAACATTTTGTCAATTAAAAAAAACTTAAATATTAAATATCTTAGAAATTGTTAAGTTTCGGATTATGCATTATAGGGTTCAATCGACTGGAAATGTTCAGGTCACCTCCTGAAAGGATTAGGTCTACTTGCAAATAATCCTGTATACTGTCAAAATACGCTTATTGTTTGTTTAAAGAGTTTATGTCTTATGAAACTATTAACATCTAAAGTTTCATTTCCCAAAGTAAATAAATAATACCAAATGATAAAGTAAGACTGGAAATGTGATTTAGAGGGTAACCTACCATTATCTTCAAATAGTTTTTGTTAATAAGTACTGATATTCGCAAAACATTCGCAAAAAATCTTGCGAATGCGAATGCGAATGCGAATATTCGTTACATCACTACAACACTCCTACACAAAACAGCAAAAAGACGCATCCAAAAAATGCAACAAAACCGGGGGCGCTATTCTCGTATCATCAATCGACCTAAATGCCCGTATTCATCTCGCAAAGTAGAGCAAACGTACACGGAACAATGAGCTATCGGTATCGGCCGAACGGAAGGACGCACGGGTTCCCGTGTGCGCCAACTTACCAGCGAGAGTGTGGATGTTAGGAAACAAATGTTTGTGGATGAGGCTGGATCAGCTATTGATAATACGTTGGCAGCTTGTCAAATTGATACGGGATTACGTCGTGTTGACGTCGATACGGCATGTTAAAGGTATTGCATTCGTGAGATATGCTATCATAATGGTAGCCAGGTGCATTATCGGCATTTGGCGCATCATTAACATCTATCGGTGTGGACTTGTGGAGTGTCTTTAGGGGTTGACGTCTTCTGCCTCGGATTACCACTAGCCATAGTATATCACCTTCTGTTTATATTAAACACAATCATTTCGGTTCTGCTGTTTCCACACCACCACCAATTTAAAGTCAGATTTGGCCTTAATAACCTGGCGTATCCACTTAATTCCATCACTGAAACTAGTGACTCAATGCATTTGCACTATTATCGCTTTGCAGAGAGGAAGTCACCTACTACTGCTCACTACCGACTGAGAGCTGATAACTGGTTTAATACTAGGTATGGGCCATCACCAGCTTGAGTCCAGAGGTTTTCCAGGCCATCAGCTATCAGTGGGATTACCACGACCACACATTAACATTCTTTAAGCAGCGACGATCGCTTGTCAAACATCTGTGAGAACCATACAAGTTACGTCAGATTTGACAGACGGGTGACGCTGCTTGTGGATGGTTAATATAGCTAACTAGATGTTCCCGCGCGCTTCGCTTCGCCTTAAAAAGTTCCAGATAAAAAGTAGCCTATGCTCTTTCCCAGGGTCTAGACCGTATGTATACCAAATTACATTCAAATCCGTTCAGTAGTTTTGACGTGAAAGAGTAACAGACAGACAGGTACACAGTTACTTTCGCATTTATAATATTAGTTGGGATTAGTTAGGATTAGGATGTGTCGATGGTAGTACGCTATCAGATGTTTCCTCGATAATACCAACGCGTGTCGAACTATTCGAGTTTTCGAATAGTTCTCCCGTGAGAATGCACTGCATTTTGATGTGAATTTATTATTATTGGATTTTTGACGCTGACGCGGACGTGTACATTTTTATGACCGTTATTTTTGTTTTTCGTGCATGGATAGTTTGAGTTTTGTGCCGTTTTTTAGATGCGTTGTATCGATTTTTGTTAAGTGGATTAAGTTTCTCTGCTCTAAATTAATGTGATGATGTATTTATTTATACAAAAGACAGCGTAGGTAGTGTGTTTTATAGAGTGCGGCTAATGAAATACGAAACTCGTTAAGTGCGGTAAAAAAATATTCGGCTGGTAGCACAGTTTATATCACCTGTGTTCGAATGCATAAGAAATGGATGAATGGTTGCGCCTCTAGAGGAGACTATCAGGAAACATTTGACAGATAATGTATGCAGATGACAGAAGAAAACGTAAACTTTTATAGTTTTCGTAAATTGCAAAACCCGCACTAGAAGCTTAGACCTAAGAACTGGTTTTCAGTGATGATTATTTAAGTACATTATAGAGCTTCCACTATGCTATTGTATTTTTAACGTTTCCTTATTTCTGGTAAGTAAAGTTGGTTTTCCTTTGCAGTCGTCAAATATGTATGGGATTTTGAATGTCTAAAAACCAATAATATAATGGACAGAGTATAGTGATAGGGCACTGCAGTTGCATCTCGTCAAAACTATATTTATTATAACATCGCATAACGCCGGTTCTGACGGCTCCCGTTAAAGACCTGTCACATGCAACACACCCGGACATCCCCGCAGAGTGGGGGGGGTGCACTCCCACTTTACGATTATACATAATGATAATAATAATATGTGGGGATACCTCATACACGATTATCCGACCCCAAAATAGGCAGAACCTGCTGTAATATGGATGGGTATCGGACAGATGATACTATATGATCTACTTAGACAGATACATTTATTATAATAAACATATTAACACCTAAGACCCGAGTACAAAATATCTGTCTTTAAACAAATATGTGCCCGGCCGGGAATCGAACCCGGGACCATCAGCATAGCAGTCAGGGTCACTAACCACTGCACCATTCTGTCGACATATGGAACACAACACATAAACTCCTACCGCCTTCACCCGTTGCTAAGCTAGCGTAGTCGCACTGTATTCGTGTATGGAGAGCGTGGCTCCGTAGTTATTTCGGTGCGGCGTGGCGCTATCATTGCATGGAGGAAGCGAGACTCGACCCATATAGTGTGCAGTCTGGAGGGAGTCGGGGAGACTGTCCACTAGAGATGGGCTATGCTTCGTTGCTGTGGATTAATAAATAAATAGCTGGGGACCCCAAACTAGACAGGGCCTGTAATATGAGTGTCGGTCCGCAACAACGACAATAACAACAAGGCAAACAAGTGCTCATCACAAGAATATTTGCCCTTCTAACCTAGCACAGGGCGCAAGTCAAGACGTGTCAAAAGTTCTCCGTCTTGCTCCCTCCCGAGTCTTTGTCACGTCTTGACGTGCGCGTCTTGCACCCCGTGCCCGTAGCCCTTCTGCTTTATTCTATGCTGTGTTATGTAGATGTCCGTAGTCGCACTGTATTCGTGTATCGAGAGTGTGGCTCGGTAGTTATTTCGGTGCGGCGTGTCGCTATCATTGCATGGAGGAAGCGAGACTCGACCCATATAGTGTGCAGTCTGGAGGGAGTTGGGGAGACTGTCCACTAGGGATGGGCTATGCTACGTTGCTATAGACTCTATAGAGTAATAAATGCCATCAAACAAACAGAATATTATGAGGAATCGAACCCGGGACATTCAGTGTAGCAGTCAGGGTAACTCAACACGACACCATTCGGTCTTCTAAACTAAATAATATAAACCATTTGTTCTAATACGAGTATTCAAGCTGCTTGAAAGTTAGACTATTATAAACTCGTAGCATCTTGAGAGTTATCGAGAGTTGTGAGTCGTGTATTTCGGCAGAAATATGTGCGCGGGGACGAAGGGGGCAGGGAAGTTACTCGCTCGTGTGGCCTCACCCTAAGCAAGAGTTGTCGCACTGTATTCGTGTATCGAGAGTGTGGCTCGGTAGTTATTTCGGCGCGGCGTGTCGCTATCATTGCATGGAGGAAGCGAGACTCGACCCATATAGTGTGCAGTCTGGAGGGAGCTGGGGAGACTGTCCACTAGAGATGGGCTATGCTACGTTGCTATAAATTAATAAATAAATATGTGGGGAGATTAGAAACACGGGCGTCCCATCCCTAACTGTACAGTACCTTTGGGTTGTTACTCTCTAAATCGACGAATAAACGAATAATCGGCACGCTTAATACAACGAAATATAGACCCGAGGTTGCGTGTTTTGAAACTATACAAGGCCAAAACGCACCCATAGGGCTACCTGGTAACTAATCACGTATAGTTTCAAGTGCTCGCATTGCCGCTTGGCGCTTGAAAATATACACGATTAGTACGCAGTGGTAACTGCTGCAGTATATTTTCAAGCCATAATTTTGGCCCAACTGACTTGAAAATATACGCGATTAGTGCGTAATGGCCTTGTATACTTTCAAGTAAATCATGGCACCATTTTAATTTGAAAATATACGCGAGCAGTCCCAACCTCTGCGTTCTGGCCTTGTATAGTTTCAAAACACGCCGCGAGGTTATCTGCATCGCTAACTATGTGTTGCGTTGACTGAAGGTTTGGCTGGCTAGTCTTCTTCATTAAAACCAAAGTTTCACAGTGAGACAGTATTTTATGGCTTATGACAAGAATATTTGCCCTGGGCGGGATTCGAACCCGCGCGGCCCTAAGCTTCGGGAGCTGTGCAGCGATCACAGGATTCGATACTTCTTTCGAATCTACATAAACATAATATGGAAAAACCAAATGTCATAAATACATTTTGACAGTGACACTTGACGATACTGAGTTTTTTCCATATGTTTGTGTAGTTTCAAAAATAGTATCGAATCCTGTGATCGCTGCACAGGTTGACTAATAGCTACGAATTTGATTTCCACCAATCATATTTCATTGTTCTACATACTATGGTACTGGTGAATTTATTTCACACCATCGTAGCATAGCTACATAGCGCATCTGTGGTGGACAAGCACCCTTATGTTTTATGTTATGACGGATTACGTGAGCGAATGTTTTGTTAAAAGCTGAGTTGTGTGCTTTTGAAAGTTTTATTCGACGAATGCATTAGGTTTGTGGAGTTTGGAGCTCAGAGTTGATTTAATTTAAAATTATTTGTAATGGTTTTGATTCGTCATTCAAAAATGAGTCTTGATCCGAGGATGTCACATTTTTTAACCTTCTCCAAAAAGGAGGTTCTCTTTTTGACCTGTGTGTATGTGCGTAATACGTTTATATAATATATATGCTATTATTTCCTTTCGACTCGCTGCAGAAGACCTTTTGATCGCAGAGAAATTTATTACTAAAGTGATTTGCACTTTTATTGGTGTGTGAAGAAACCTGTCAAAGCGTAAAAGGCTGACAAACTTAGATTAAAAATATGCGAACCAGATGGTGCGTCACATACGAGCAAAAAAACGCATTTTGTTGAATATCCAACTGTTAAAAGTTCAACCGATTGACAACCATTGTACCAGTGAATAAAGTCACAAATCTTCTAACCGAACTAATTCAAAGCTCAGTGGTAGAAGTGAGACGTTTCTTTTGTGATGACACTCCATCTTGTTCGTATATTGTCAATCTAAGCAGACAAATAATAAATAAAGCTCAGAATCGCTTAACATTTCTGTTTACTTTCAGTCTGATTTTGAAGCCGCAATTTCAGGCCAAACCAAACAAATCTGCGAAACAAGACTTCAAAGAAAAAACAAACTTAGCACCTCAACTTCAAAGACGTAGATTGATTGACAGGCAAATAAATAGAAGAAAGAGTAACTGTCAAATTTTGAGGTTAAGTTCGATTGGAATTCTGGATGAATGAAGGTTTAGGAACCGATGAGCTCCTAATCGAAAACCATTCCTTTCACTATGAGGCATATTTTATAACTAGATCTGCCCATGTATTTTGTAACTTTTTGAGAGTTAGCAACCGGTGATAATTGGTATCAACTTAGAGACTTATTAACCGAAAACACCAAAAATCTTAGTGAAAGAAATATGAAAGAAGCCTTACAATATATCCTTACATTCAACATAAACGTTTGTGAAATCAGATAAGTCAGTAAAAAGTTATTAATTAATAATGCTCTAAGTTGACAGCCATTTTATACCAACTAACCCCACTCGGAGTTACATAATACGGGGGCTGAAGCGTATTCAGACATTAATAATATTATAGGCTGGAGAAAATGTATCTGACCGTTCAAAGCATTGTCACACTGAGAGGGGTCAGGACCTCTACGGTATCAGTACGGGATTTGCTATTTTTGAAAACTATAAAAGTTTGCGTTTTCTCCTGTCATCTGCATACACTATCAGTCAAAAGTTTTATGATAGTTTCCGCTAGAGGCGCCACTTAGGATGGGAGAAAACGTAAACTTTTATAGTTTTCGCCAAACTATCAAACCAGTCCTGGACCCCCAGATTTCTTTGCGGTAAACTGTAAATTGCGTAAAATTTAAGCCATAATTATCTTTTTCGCCGAGGTTTAAAAACAAGGAAATGAGCGGTGACATATTGTCCAACAATACAGACCTATTATACCTATGCGGGTTCGTGCAACCCTAGTAACCTCGAGTGCAATCTAGATTTAGCATCTAGACCGCCTTATTTGTTGATACGACACGGCGCCCGCCTCCTCCGTGTCAATCTTGAGTCTAGAATCTAGACCTTGTTAAGACACTAGCATACTGTCACGACTGTGTAGTAGTGATGTAACGAATGTGTGTTTTTGAACATTCGCGAATGCGAATGCGAATGTGAATATCTGATATCGATATTCGCGAATGCGAATGCGAATATTCAGTTTATGTTCAAATTTGGCGCCATTTGTATGGTTTGCTGTTCTAGGCGCATTCCGAATCAGACTAGCCAATACTAGACGCAGTTTTTTTAAAAGTAGTTACATTTTTTGAAGCGTCCGTAGTCGAGCTAGCTTTAGTAACCGTAACTGATCACTGAGGTTAAGCAACACATGGCACGGTCAGTGATTGGATGGTTGACCAATTTCAAGTGGTTTTTTTTTCTGGACGCTTCCTTACTTCGGACGGCACGTTAAGCCGTAGGTCCTGGTTGCTGCTTCGGCAGCAGTCGTTAAGCCTTGTCAGAGGCCTTCGTGCAGCTTGAAAACATCTGACAGTCGGGTTGCCCACTTATCTACCCGACAACTTTCACAGCATAAGCTTGCTTGTGCTGGGAACCATCAACCCGCACTAGGCCAGCGTGGTGGACTAGGCCTAAAACCCATTCTTCATTGGATGGAGACTCGTGCCCCAGCCGTGGAGACATGATGGGTAGTGATGATGATGATGATGATGATCATGATGATGACACTTTATTTAGCCCCGTAACTATTGCGACTGTGAGCGGTACGGTTTCTGAGTGTGTAACGGTTCTCATTAAAAGTCGCTCAGCGTGCTATGGAGAGAGCTATGCTTGGGGTTTCTCTGATGGATCGTATCTGAAATGAGGTTACCGACATCGCTGTCAAAATATGCAAGCTGAAGTGGCCGTGGGCTGGTCTGAGTTCTCGAGTGGAAACCACGATCAAGGCAAACGCAGTGTGGGACGACCTCCTGCCCGCTGGACTGACGACTTTAGGCGGGTAGCCGGTAGTGGTTGGATAAGAAAGGCCGATGATCGAGTGTTGTGGCGCTCCTTGGGAGAGGCCTATGTTCAGCAGTGGATGATTATTGGCTGATGATGAACGGTTCTCACAAAATATAATAATAGTGACACGTAACCTACGGGTGATTTAATAGATTTCAGTGCGTATCGGAACGCAGTCTTAATTTTGTTCCGAGATTTGCCGAGCGGATACGAATCTCATCCGACAGATTTATCATTTTAATTAATACCAAATGATTAAGTAAAGACTGATAATGTGATTAAGAAGTTATAAACAAATGGATTTTGATTTTGTTAACGTACCATTATTTTCAAATAGTTGTTTTTGTAACTAATACTGACATTCGCAAAATATTCGCACAAAATTTTGCGAATGCGAATGCGAATATCCAAAAAAGTGCGAATATTCGCGAATGCGAATGCGAATGCGAATATTCGTTACATCACTACTGTGTAGTCTGCAACAGGGTAGTCATTTGTGACAAGACTTTCGGATAATACAACACACTTTTACATATTTACTACACACATATTTATGTTTAGTTGAGGCTCCACTCCCACTCACTAAAATTGGTCCTGGCAGAATACCAGCGCTTTGATTATTTAATTATAATCATAGTATTATGCTGAGTCAGAACCCTTTTGCTAACATGATAAATACACATGTTGCTTTTCTATCTGCATGTCTTTTAATAGTGTTTTGTGTTTATGTAATCTTAAACTTTATGTTAAAAATCTTGCTGTGTAACCTGTGTATGTGTTGTGTTAAGTAAATAAATAATTTATCTATCTATCTATCTAATGCATTGTATGCATAGAACAACGCGGTCTCGGGTGTACCCTCCATACTCAATACATCGTCTTACCAATCACCCTGTATCCTAAATATTGGCACTACACATTGCTATGAAAAGTCGTTCAAACCACATCTTAAAACTGACACATTTCGTCGAATATCATAAGAAAGTTCTCCGTTCTTACCTATCTACCCACAGAGAAACACACGACAAAAGTACGGTCAGCTGCATAAGTTGTTATACACTTCTTTACCTTGTCAAACTGACGAAACGTCAATGCTTCAATGAATGAATAGGCGGTTTGTTAGATTGACAAGGTTCGAAAGTGTACAGCACACACACACACACATACACACACACACACACAAACACACACACACATACACACACACACACACATACACACACACACACAAACACACACACACACTCGAACATCTACTCACACGCGCATTACTGCATTTTGTTTTTATAAATATTTTAACTAAAATTCTGATTTGTTTAACTTTTTATTTTTCTGTTGAACTAAGTTAAAGTAGTTAAGTAAATTGGAAATGTAATAGTTTTTTGTACCTACTTTACCGGTAGTCCTTACTACAGGTTTTTAAAAAAACCTATTTAGGACACCACTGACCCAAAAAACAAATAACATGTACTTACGCCCTAGTGCCTACTTTAAGAATACTGTAACCATATTCAGAAATAAATCATTTTTAATTTAAAAAAATAATATTTTTTACTTATGCAGCTGACTGTACCTACATCAGCCCTATTTTATGGGGGTCACTCCATATGACGAAAAACTAAGTTCCGGCGCGCTGCTGCGCGAGCCACGACTCTTTATCTCGTTGTATTAAACGTGCCGATTGCACGACAGCTCTCGTTCGTTCGTTTTTCGTCAGTATAGAGTAACCCTCCTGTGCAGCGAGCACCGGATTCGATACTATTTCCGAATCTACACGAAGGGTCACTTTTACCAAACGCAAATTTTAAATACATTTTGTACTAACTGACAGACGTATGACAGGCTACTAAATACGTTTAGCGTTTGGTGAAATTCCACCTGACATATGGAAAAAACAAATGTCACTTTTGGAACTAACTTTGCCTTACATTTTGACAGTGACAGTTGACGATACTCAACGTAAACGGAGGTTTCGAATCCTATGCTCGCGACTCTGGGGTTAATAAAGTGGGGTCACGGGAGTGCCTCCAGCGAGGAAATGAGAGGCCGTGTCGCCACATAATAAGTGCATACAATGAGGATGGCCTCTTATTTTCATGCGGCTCTGGAGGGGTCAGTCTAGCTTACGAATTAATAAGCTTAGCAACTATTTTTTTTTTGTTTCGTAGCGCTGTCGTGTTAATTTGGACTCTCTCCGGTTGTATTAAACGTAGCGATTGTACGATAGGTCTTGTTCGTTGGTTTTTTGTTAGTCTAGAGTCAGCTGTAGTGGTCACAGTGTTGTGGTTTGTACTAAATAGGGGTGTTATTATTTTTTGTCCACGTAATCATTATTTATTAGGTATCGGAAAAAATGCCCATCAGGACGCTCTGAATTAAATCAAAATGACAGAAATATTGTAATTTTGGAAGTAATACCGCCTATCGACCACTACAAATTGATGAAAAAATAGGCATTTATGATTAAACACATTTAGTTACTGTGATGTAAAAGCTTTTAACACTATAATATGGTATATGGCTCTTCGTGCGAGAACTCAACATGCACTTGCCCGGTTTTTTACATTCATCCACCTCCGCATGGCCAGACTGTCATACCATTTTCGCAACACCCTGTATAAGAGGAAGATAGATAGTCACTCGCTAACTGGAACTGGCTCATTTTTGCTATTAATAAGTTGACTAGCTTTTCTAGTGCAGCGTCTTGTTATGAGATGAGCAGGATTTGTTCTTGTTGTGCCGGCGTCGCGATGGGTTTGGTTTTGTAATGTTTACGTGTCTTCTTCTTGTTCTATCGGCGATATAAAATAGAGTTTTTTTACCGCGGCGAAAGGATTGGCCAATAAAACAGCAATTTGCTTTAAGTAATCAGTACTTACCAGACCTTTGGATCGAAGATTGAGAATTTTTGGTGGTTTGTAAATTATATACTCCGTAAATATATATGTATTACTCCGAAAGGGCTCTGAGATGTTAGAGAGGGGGTTGAGAAAAAACATACAATAAGATACTACCACGTTAATCTAAACATTTTCTTTATATTCTAAGTCAATATACCAAGAAAACACCAAGTCCCTCCATGAATGACCGCTAAAATCAGAGGCAAACCAAATTTGTTATAAACTTGCGGTATTTTCAGCAAACTTTTCAGAGGCCCAATTACAATATTATGCAGAACGTCTGCACGGAACGGGGTTTCATGAATAAATAAACAAATGAGTTGGGGTGGGAGGGTCGCTGAAAATTTTCGTTCATCTTTCTTTTATTTATTTATTTATATTCTGGCAACAAACAGTCATGTACAATAAATTTTACATATAGATAGTGGTATTATTATAGACCTATAGTGCCGACAATAATCACAAATACTTGATTAACTTATAGCTAGTTGAAGTTGGGTTGGGTTACTACAGTCCATTAGCAGCCAGAGTGCACTCGAAAGCAGCTATAAATCGAGTTCATACGTCTCGTCTGATAATCACGAAAAGTATATCGGCCACCGAGCACACTCAAACCGTCAACGAACTGCAGACGAGATTTCTTTGTATTTTTTTCTGCTACCGTACGGTCGCCTGTCAAACATCGGTCAGATCGATACAAGTTACGTCAGATTTGGCTAATGTTCGGTGGTGGTAACCCCACTGGCCCCCGATTTTTGTGGTAGATTTAGGTTACCTGCATAGGTTATTGTCTCTGAGTTTATAAAGCAATAAAACTACTTTCATTCTCATATCTACAAATGTTTTGTAAATGGCAAGGCGCAATTAATTAGTAATATTGAGTAATGGTAAGGTCAACTGGATTAGTGAATGAACTTATGCTGCAAGTTTGCAGGCTCATTCATACTTGTTCAGAGACAGGATATTCGTCAGGAATCCTGACAGAAAACTCCTGACTATCATGAATCATGACCATTCATGAGAAAAATTTATGCTGCTGAACCTATTCAGACGAAGCAAATCCTCTCAAACCGGCAACAAACATTGAGCAAAATTGGCCCAGCCGTTTACGTAAAAAACAGAGAATACCTTCAACCTTATAACTCTCCGTTTATCGGTCAGTGTTTAAGCATTCACATCACTAGAGGTTTGTGCAAGGTCGGACCACCCAAACCTCTGGCTTACGCCTACACAGCACTTCGCATAATGTCTTATACTACCGGAACACCTACCTGTGTTATGTAAAATGTTTCTAAAAATATAGCAGAAGGCATCATTGGTGGTCGAGCAACTGTGGACGTAGAAAGACAAGCGTCCACCTATCAGTATCATACGTATGGGTGCTTTGTTGCTCACATAGAGAATCGGGTTCCATGTATCTACCTGTACCGGTAACATGATTATGCGAAAGCGCTCACTCACAGAGCATTTCCCGGATTTTTAAATGTCATGAGCGCCGGGAACCCGTTTCTCTATGCAAGCACCCTATCGCACCAAACGGATTGTCATAAATGAATGGAGAAACGGCGTCGGCAATGCCGATGAAGTGAATTTCTATACAAAGAATACTCAATGCGATGCGTCCGTTGCGTACGATGCCCAAAAGTGACGTTTACCTGAAGTCCCATATTCCAATCTGAGATTTTCCCTAAGGTGTGCAAATCGCGGTGGACTACTTGAGGTTGAACCAAACTTTGCAATTTCGTGCACCCCCTAGTTAGGATTTTCACTCAGTTTAGGTTTATGTTATTGAGGGGTTAGTCCTATCACCCTAGTCTGGACGCTAGACTAGGTGCTTTCGCTGCAAGCTGCATCGGCTAAAACGCTAAACTCTTGTTATTTTATAGTTGCAGTTGCAGCTGACTCACTGCAAAGTTCTCTTTGATGCTAATTTGGAATTAAATGGATTACTATCGTTGTATTACACATAGACCTAACTCAAGACTAATCCCCGATGGGGTATTAAGGTGACCCGCAAGCAAGGGTCACCAGCTTTTCTCTGTACATTTGTACACCCGTGATTTCTTTTGGAATGAGTAAAATATTGACTTTAGATAGACAGCTAGAATCTAAATGATTCATTTGTAAATCCCAGGATTTGTAGCTTAATACTTTCGATCGCATATACTTATATCTCAGCCAAAACTGCAATCTATACCTACAGTGTGGTCTTTGCTATCTTGCCATGGCAGCGCATAATGCTCTATTCAGTAGTAACAACCTCTTTCAATGGACTGTGAGTTTGAAGGGCCTTTGAGATCTTTTGACGGGCGATGGGCCTATCACTCTGTAGCACACGGTGTGTGGTCGCCATTTTGTTTTTTTTATTTTATTTTACCCGTATAGGGAGTATAGATGAGTTATGTGCGTGGCCTATAAATAAAAGATGCTTTGGAACTGATTTTAATATGAATTACAATAGTAGTACATCTATTAAATACTTTCCAATACATGTGACACGAAAATAGCATAAAAATGTACTTACTAAGAAAAATGTTACTACCTAATTGTAGCAAATGTATAAATAAAGAAAAACCGATGGGGATACCACCACCGAAAATTAGCAATTATAATAAAGCTCGCTTTTCAAACTTCGGTCAGATCCATACAAGTTACGTCAGATTTGACGAGCAAAATTGCTAATGTTCGGTGGCGGTAACCCCACTGGAGCCCGCCCTTATATTCCTATAAAAAAATACGTTATCATTTTTCTACCTAATTCACGCCAGACAGTAACTAAGAAGCTCTTTCACTGTAACACATCACTCAATATGAGTTATATAAATAACGGGCCGAACAATATATCGATTCCACTCATCTCTGATATTCAATCTCCTATATATCTACCCAGTTTTGGCCTCTAGAGATATCATATTTCCCCAATGAAACTTTGTTCGCAGCCAACGAGTATTAGTTTCGTATCGAAACTTTTATCCAGTAAATAGACATAGACACATAATTTATTTGTTTTATATTTTATTCGCTGTTGTTATTCTGAGACTTTGCCTTTTAACGTACTTTTGTTTATGTTTTGACAGATGTGTTTATATGTCATTATGACGGTTTTCTAATCAGCTGATGTGCTGCCGCCATTACAAAATTACTCTCGGATAAGCTCGTTACACGGTCAATTTTGGCGGTATAACATTTTATTCTTGGGATAAGCTAGTTATCTTGGTTTCAGGTTTGGTAGAATGCAAAATCTGCTTACTCGCGAGTAACTGGTACTTTACTCGTGAGTAAAAAGTTACTCGACGTTGGTCGAATCCGCCCTTACTCGCTCACAAAATACAGAACACGAATACATAACACAACTAGCTGTTCCGCGAGCTTCGCTTCACCTTAAAAAGTTTTCCCGTGGGAATTCCGGGATAAAAAGTAGCCTATGTTCTTTCCCAGGGTCTAGACCATCTGTATACCAAATTTCATTCTAATCCGTTCAGTAGTTTTGGCGTGAAAGCGTAACAGACAGACAGACAGACAGACACAGTGACTTTCGCATTAATAATATTAGTTAGGAAGTTAGGATTAGTAAGGCCTGGGTCTCCTATTTACGCCGTAGGTCGCGTCCAGCGTCTTCTAACCAAACTAGGCCCGGGTCTCCTATTACGCGCCGTAGATCGCGTCAAGCGTCTCGCCGTAGGCCGCGTCACGATGCTCACTACATCTACGCGCCAACGTCGGCGTGTGAGGGAGACCGCATCAGTACATTTCTATAGTGAGCATCGTGACGCGGCCTACGGCGTGACGCTGGACGCGATCTACGGCGTAAATAGGAGACCCGGGCCTTAGGATTAGTTAGGATGGTGTGCCACATACAAAAACAAGGCAAAAAACTGTCCGCATTTTGTTTACTGTCAAACCGTTTTAAGTTCAGCCCAATGAAAATCATTGTACCAATGAATAAAGTCACAGATTTTCTAACCGAACAAATTCAAAATACCTAAGAGCTCAGTAGTAGAAGTGGGGAGTTCATTGTCAAGACGTTTCTTTTGCACTGACACTCCATCTAGTTCGTATAAAGATATTTATTTATTACTAGCTGTTCCCGCGCGCTTCGCTTCGCCTTAAAAAGTTTTCCCGTGGGAATTCCGGGATAAAAAGTAGCCTATGTTCTTTCCCAGGGTCTAGACCGTATGTATACCAAATTTCATTCAAATCCGTTCAGTAGTTTTGGCGTGAAAGAGTAACAGACAGACAGACAGACAGACAGACACAGTTACTTTCGCATTTATAATATTAGTTAGGATATCTCTGAGTAAGGCCCATTATATCTGACCCTCTAGTACGGGTTTTGCTATTTATGAAAACGAAAAAAGTTTACGTTTTCTCCTGTCATCTGCATACATTATGTGTCAAAAGTTTCATGATAGTTTCCATAAGAGGCGCCATTTGTATGCGAGAAAACGTAAACTTTTATAGTTTTCGACAAACTATTAAACCTGTGCTAGAACTGCTGGATCTAGGTACACGCATTTTTTTAACAAATTGATTGACATCCCGTAAGCCCGCACGCTCCTATTTACTTACCATTTTAACAGTTCCATACTTGTTACCTCTATTGCTTAAGTAATAAGGTTGGTTTTTGTTGTGAAAGTGTACAAGTGGCTTGGTTGAGCTTTAAGTGAATTTCCTTCTTAATTTCACAATCGCCGGAAGCCCTAGTGTACTTAGGCTTTAGGGTTCCGTTGGTTAACGCGAGATTTCACACCGTTATTTCGTGAAGTTTATAGTGTAGAATAGAATAGAATATCACATCTTTATTGGTCACCACAAATTAAAACATACAAAGAAAACTTATAAACTAGGAACTATGAACAATAGGCGGCCCTATCGCTAAGAGCGATCTCTTACAGGCAACCTTAAACATAAAGTTTTTTTTTTAATTTATGTGATTTGTTCATACGTCCTTCCTTATACGATGGCGTTGTTCAGTATGTGGAGTTGAGTCACTCCCATCCGTCTTACTATAAGTACCTCTTTTGCAAGACCACTTTAGTGCTAGTTTCAAAAACTGACTTTCAATGTCGCTATCGCCTTTACTAAATAATTAATTTGATAATTACATAGTCAACTACCGAACCCCTTTCTGAAATACACTCGAACATACTTTCCCATAGTTATTTTGATACCCTTCCCAACTTTTCTTTCAATTGAAACTGACCTTTATTCTCTGTGCGTAAGATCGGCTTTTGAACTATCGACTCCGTTACGATTGTAAAAGATTGTAGACGTTATGCCTTTGTAGGTAAGGTTTGTTTTCGGGTGACATATTGATTTTGGGACAATCAATAGGTGGTGTATTATTGAGTAATTAGGATCGATTCGAAGCCTAGGGCTTTCTTTGTATAGAGGGTGCTCGTAAAAAGCTTTGGAAAGACTGAAAAATATATATAGGCATAGTTGTAAGAACGTGCGTATTTTTGTTTGGCTGCAATCGTTAGGAATGACTACACATTTTTTATTATAAATAACTAAGAACAAACTTATCCCTTCAATTTAATTACGTTAATATAAGTTACTATAGTTATTAATTGGAATGATTTGTATTAACTTTTCTTTCTATTTGTTACAGATACGCCATAATGGACAAACATCGAAGAACCACGAAGATGCGACTCTGACAATGTCTCCAAACAATTGTTTAAAGACATTTTAGCTAAACATGACTTGAATCTCCACAAAAACTCAAAAAAGTTGTGATACAAAACTCCACGATTACGTAAAAATAGGCCTAATTTCTTAACGAATAGATTTATGTTAAAAAAAAAACTACTCCCGCGTTCCTTTAGCAACTAGAGTGTCAATTAGAAATCTAACAACCAAAGTCATAGAGTAGGCTACCTAGGTTTCACGACCTGAGAATACTAAAAAGACAAACACTATTTTCGCAACCAAAGCTAGTCTAAGATGTCGAATCCAATGCCGATATACAGCCACGTGGTGCCGAAATCCCAGTACCGAAAACAGGCTTCAAAAAACGGCGCCACAAAAGAACGAAGTTCTAACTTGCCCCGGACGGAATTCGATCCGTTGAACTACAACCATGGAGGGCAATTCCACCTTCTCAACGAGCCCAAATACGAACGGCCGGTGAAGGAAGCTAGAAGGTCGAAGGAGGATTACCGGTCTTCTAGAAGGACGCAGAAGGTGAGGGTTCTTTCACATTTCAGGCTGTTAAATTATGGAACACAGGTAAACGTCACATCTGTCGAAGAACCGATGACCGATGGGGTAGGTAAACGTGTTCTGGAGTGGAGGCCGCGAGTAGGCAAACGTAGTGTGCGACGGACGCCCTCCGGCTAGATGGGATGACGACTGACGACTTGCGAAAGGTGGCTGGTTATGATTGGATGCGGAAAGCTAAAGATCGCATCCAGTGGCGTGCTTTGGGAGATGCCTACGTCCAGCAGTGGACTGCTATAGGCTGATGATGATGATGAAAGAATTGGAACGATCTGCCCATTAAAATCAGCCATCCTTTAAAATATAATTTTCACACGATACCCATTTTCTTACTTTCTATTTCATATTCATGTGGTTGTCTGAAAGAGATTACTTTTAGTAATAAGGCCGCCGACATCGAAGTAGAAAAAAAGGCGGAAGGAATCTCGCTTATTAAAAATTGAGGCACAATAATGGCGGCGACATGACAGTGTGTGGGTGCGACGTGATTGGCGCGCGGCGGCGGACTGACTTACTCTACTACTGACTGGGTTGTCGTAACAATGATATCGACTTACTCCCTTAATCTTATTCATAAAAAAGTTACTAGACGCTTTAGCTAATGAACTGTTTTGTCACTCTCTGACAGAGAACAATTTGTTCTTTGGTTTTTAGTTAGCGAGCTTCCTTCCGCCTTTTTTTCTACTTCGATGGTACTTATGTAATTTTTCAATTTTACAATCGCTGTTAATTTCCCGCATAAATGAAATGAAATCTTTTATCTTTAAGGTAGACCCTGACTATTTTATCTTTTATGTTGAAGGTGGACCCTGGCGAGGGCAAGGTGGAGGCGTACCTGCGGCAGAACCAGGTCAGCATCAGGCAGCAGCAGCACCGCCACTCGGCCGTGAGGCAGGCGGAGCATCGGGTCAATTTGAGGTTAGTTGAGAGTTGAAGAAGTTTTGCGATATTTTCGAATTGTATCGAACTGCGCTCCGGATGGAGTACGGGTAGTGAGCGTGCCATCAACAGCTCCGGCACCTGTCAGGACATCAGGGAGGGGGGGTCTCACCACCCTGAGGCGAATAGTCGCAAGTCGCTCACAAGAAGAACCTTGTGAGTACTGTGGCTATACGCTGCAGCGGCTAGATCCACTGCTCCATGGATCCCTGATGCCAGACTGCCGTCTGACTGAAGGTATAGTGCCTGTAGTTTATGACCGAGTCGTCGAGAGCTACAGGTCAATATAATTATGTCATCTATTTTAGAAAACGGGTTACGTGTAGGTACTTGCACAAGGAGTTGGAGAGAGTTATGTTTTCAGTGTCCAATTACACCAAATCCAATGTTATGTCTCTCGAACGGAACCTTTGTGCATATCCCCAAGGTCTAAACTGCCTTATTGGATTTGGTGTTATTTGGCACCGAAAACATAACTATCTCCGAATCCTTACGCAAGTACAGTTCGTTACAGTTTCCAAAAATGATACGTATAATAATGGCTGTATATTTACTGTTCTTATGTGTGCCACAATAAAGTGTTGTTTCTACTGGCCGGCAATAAACCATTTATCTTCTCCATTCCAGATCGCTACCGCTAAACGATGTGGTCACATCCCTGGCGAATGACCGCACCCCGAGCGACCGCCACCGCCCCTTCCCCGAGAGGGAGGGGAGAGAGGGGAGAGAAGGAAGAGAAGGGAGGGAAGGGAGAGAGGGGAGGGAGCATCGCCGCGAGAGAGACAAGGAGAGGGATAGGGAGCACGATGGTGAGTTTTTTTACTGTATGAGTTACTAGCCTTAGTAGTCCAGTCAAGGAATGAGGTGTAGAGTGCGTGAGCAGGTAACTAAGCGATTCCTTCAGAAACTTGTTTAGGGGGCTTAGGTTGTTAACATACCAAAAGTCCTGACTCCTAGGTGATGAGCGGGGTGGGGGGGGGAGGAGAGGGGGGTAAAGTACGATTTTTTGCTTATATCTCGAAAACGGTGTATCGGAGAGAAATATTTTCAAGTAATAAAATGGAGCTCTTAAAATGATCTAAAACTTTTATATTATATGTTTTTTTCTAATTCCTAACCGTTTTCGAGCTATTACCCTCGGAATTCGAGCTATTTTAAACTTGCATTTTGCTAAAGTCACTGACCTATATTGTTATTTTTTTCCAAATAAATTAGCTTTGTTGTTGTTGCTGTCCTATGGTACCCCAGTGGTACAGAGGGCCTTCACAAGCGTGCGCCACGCCGTTCTGTCCTCAGCAACCGCTCTGGCTTCCGTCCAGCTCAGGCCTTGCGCTCGCAGCTCGCCGTCCACTGTGCGCCGCCATGTGTGCACGGGGCGACCGCGTCTGCGGTGGCCGCCCGGCGGTTTCCATTCGAAGGCAATGCTCGCTTTGCTCTCGGTTCCTTTTCTGATTGTGTGGCCAATCCATCTCCATTTTCGCAATGCGATTTCTTGTTCGATGGAGGTCTGCTTACACACGTTCCACAGGTCAACGTTCCGGATTGTGTTCGGCCAGAAGATGCGGAGGATCGACCTCAGGGATTTGTTGACGAACACTTGTAGTTTGTTCATCAATCCCTTAGTCACTCTCCACGTTTCACAACCGAACAGCAGAACCGATTTGACGACGGAGTTGAAAAGGGAGATTTTCACGCGACGCTTGAGCACGTTGGAGTCCCACACCGGTCTTAGTTGTGCGAAGGCAGCTTTCGCCTTATTTATTCTGGCTGCGACGTCTTCGTCCGTCCCACCTTGGTTGGTGACTGTACTGCCGAGATAAACAAAACGGGATACTGTCTGTAGGCTTTCATTTTCCAGAACAAGTGGGTCGGTGTCAGTCGACTTTACGCGCATGTCCACTGTTTTTCGACGGTTAATTCGCAGGCCCATCTGGTCAGCAGTGTCTCGCAGTTTCTCCAACTTTGCTTCCAGTTGGGCTAATGTTGGCGATATCAGTACAATGTCATCCGCGTAGTCGAGGTCCTCCAGAACACTTGTACCCCAACTGATGCCTTGGACATTTGTTGTCACCTCGCGCATGACGTCATCCAGCACAATAATAAATAGTAGCGGGGACAAGAGGCAACCCTGTTTTACACCGGCGGTGATATTTATTGGTAAGCCCAGCTCTTTTTCATGTATCACCCTACACGTGCTTCCCTCGTACAGGGACTGGACAATTCGCACTATGGCGCTCGGTATCCCTCTACGGTACAGGCTGGACCACAGCGCGCTCCACTTCACGGTGTCGAAGGCTTTCTCAAAATCTACGAACGCGAGATATAGTTCGGATTGCCATTCGACACACTGTTCTATCAGGATGCGCAGGGTGTTGGTGTGGTCTGCCAGCGCAGGAGCGGCCGGGGCGGAATCCAGCTTGCTCTTCTCTGAGCGTGGGTGATACTTTGTCCAGTATGCGATTGAGCAATATTTTTGCTAACACTTTAGCGGCAGAAGGAAGCAGGGTGATGCCGCGCCAGTTGTCGCACTGGGATAAATCACCTTTCTTAGGGACTTTCACTAAAAGGCCTTGCTTCCATTCGGCAGGCACCACTCCAGTTTCCCAGATTCGGGTCAGAAGGGGGTAGAGTAGCGAAGCAGTTGTCGGGGCGTCAGCTTTCAGCATGTCCACATGGATATTGTCTATGCCTGGAGCTTTACCGCTCTTCAGCTGCTTAACTGCTACGACTATTTCGGTAAAACTAGGCGGAGTCGTAGCAATATCCAGTAGTTTATTCCCTCCGCTGACGTCCCCTCCAGGTGATGGCTCTGTCTGGGTGCGGTCCAATACTGCTTTAAAGTGCTCTGTCCACCGGCTCAATTGCTCTCCAGAAGTGCACAGGAGTCTGCCATTTCGGTCCTTGAGCGGCTTTTTCGGTGTTCGGGAACCTTGGCCACTGATGCGTTTGGTGATTCCGTAGAGTTCACGCATGTCTTTCCGATTTGCAGCAGAGTTCGCTCGATCGGCCAGTTCATCGTAAGCTCTTCTGCGGTCTCGTAGTGCCAACTTTCGGATCGATGAGCGCAGTGATCGATACCGTTCCTGCAGCTCTGTAGGACATGCTCCAGGATGGGGCAGCATTTGGGCTTTGATGAGTGTTCTGGTGTTAATGGCCTTAAAAGTGCGTTAATTAGCTTTAAAGTGCGTTATTTGTGTTAAAATAGTGTGACAACATGGATTTACCTATTATTACGCCGCGGGCGGATAGTTTCAAAGAAAAAAAGTGGCGAAACTGGATAATTATGAACAACAATATGAAGGTACGTTTATTGTTATTGTTTAGTTAATTTGTGAGATAAGAGCTTTGTAACATAGTCTTTTTGTTGACTCTTGTCTGGTGATGTTCACCCTAACCAGACATTATAAAGCTGCTATACTATATCCCATTCAACGACTTCGCTGAATGACGTTCAGTCAAGACGTCGAACGTTACAATCAACGACTTGACGAGTTGTCCTTTAATCATACAACTGAATAGCGCCATCCAATGAACGGGCTAGTGGTTTAATCAAACAGGAGATTAAACCAGTTGCCTGCGACATATATATATTCTTAAAGGGAATTTAAAAATCGACAACTTCTTTTTCTATTAATTTTTTTCATTTATGAATAGGTTAAGACAATATGATGCAATGTTTATGAATGTTTTGACATGAATACATTTTTCGTGTAAATTTCAACTGTTTCCGAGGGTAATAGCTCGAAAACGGTTAGGAATCACCTAGGAGTCAGGACTGTTGGTATGTTAACAACCTAAGCCCCCTGAACAAGTTTCTGAAGGAATCGCTTAGTTACCTGCTCACGCACTCTACACCTCATTTTGAGTCATTATTTGACTGGACTATAGTGCCTATATTTATGTTTGTACTAGTGAAACTTTCAAGCACGAATACAAAATAGTACTTTATCTTGTTTATGGAAAACAGCTTCTATCGACAGTTGTCTGCCAAGAGTGGATATAATAGAAAATCTATCTGTAATTGTAAGATATCGTTATCGGTATTATAACTAGTTCTAAGAATATAGGTATGTAAATCAGAACTGGCTGAATGATAATCATGGCAACATACCTTATGTTGGTGTAAAATTAACATCATCTATTCTGTCGGATTTAACTGTGGTGTGATATCACTGTGTGCTTTTGACATCTAACTTGACATATACCTTATGGAATACAGATGCCGCTAAATTATATTCTAAAGCCCATTTCTCTTCAACAGCAACCCCACTAAGCCCGAACGAGCGTCGAGACTCAAAAGTCCGAAAGTCAACATCCTCACACAAAGTCACGGAGACAGGCATAACCACAGACAAACGGAGGTTCTTCTGCAGAGAATGGGCGTTTCAGAAGATAGCTCACTGCCTGGAACAGCGGCCTGTTAGCAAGACTTGCGGGGCTTTGATACTGGGTGAGTAATGAGTAAGCTTGGTTGTTCATGGTGTGGCCGATAGATGGCGCTAGGATTAAGGGTTGGATTTCAAGGTGTGGGAATTTTAGCAACTCCAGAGACTAGAGTGAAGTAGACGAATTGAACGTTGATGTCACTAGATGGCGTTAGTATCTCATCAGTAAAAACATACATGAACACAGTAACTTGTATACATCTGTCTATAATATATGGTCGAGTGGTTTATTAAGCTCACTGAGCGTATCACGAATATTGGCGACTTTAGTTGATTGTAATTCGATAGGCGGATCACTGGGAGTTTGTATGCGTTTTATTAGTTTCTAACGTCACCGACAGGGGTGCTCATCAAGATATCCAAATTGCTATCGAATTACGCTATCGTCTAGAGTCGACCTTCGTGATTTGCCCACATGAGCTTTCACACCCAGAGGTCTCAGTTTTAACTCCCGGTTGGGATCCTCAATTTTATAATTAATAACTCTTTATTGCCCACAGGTGAAGCCGGCAGCGGTAAGACAGCTCTGTGCCAGGAGCTGAGCGCGCCGGGCGGCGGCCCGCAGGCGCGGCAGCAGCGCGCGCTCGCCCGCCGCCTGCTGGCGCGCCACTTCCTGCAGGTGTGTTCTCTTCTTCTTCTTCTGGTGCCGTCTCCTATCGAAGGTTGGCAATCATCCTGCTGATTTCCGTCTTGGAGGCCGCCGCACGGAACAATTCTCCAGTGCTCAGCTGGAACCACTGGCGTAGATTTTGCAGCCATGATGTCATTGGCCGCCCAGGCCTCCTCCTGCCTTGTATTTTCCCCTGGGTTAGGCGCTGAGCGCGCCGGGCGCGGGCCCTCGCCACTTCCTGCAGGTGCGTTGTTTACTGTGCTCCTCACTAGATGGCGCTGGTGTGACGACAAGACAGCTCTGTGCCAGGAGCTGGGCCCGCCGCCTGCTGGCGCGCCACTTCCTGCAGGTGTGTACCTATTTAGTATACAGGTATGTAACATAACCTATCCTAGCCTAAATAAGGCGTGCTGGACTAGACAGGCACTATGGGCAGTCGGAGCGAGTCAATGCCGCAATGGAAGAAAAGCGACCGAGCGACAAAGCGCGCACCAATATCATCACGTGTTCCGCCCGTCTTCTACCCCGCACGTGAACGCAAGACGGTTAAAACGGAGAAGCCAGTATCGAACCCAACGTATTCAACGGGTAGGGTTATAAACACATCTGTCGAAGATAAGGAGGGGGAGTTCAGTTCGTGTCACCTTGAAATGTTTGGGTAATTTACTTACGTTACGGTAATTTATTTACTACCTTACGTTACCTGAATTCTATTTATTTGTATGTAAGAAAGAAAGAAAAGAAATAAAGAAAAAGCCATTTATTTCGTCCAAGACATATAAATAAAACAAATAAAAAAATACACTAGGTTACAAAGTGTCTCAAACAAAATGGTCACCGTCTCAATATAATGTATGTATTCTATTTACCTTGACCCGAGTGTAACAATATTATGTGTTCTTTCCAGGGCCACCAAGAAAGCAGCCTGCGTCCCGGCGAGTTCGTCCGTTCCATCGCGATGCAGATCCTGAGTCACTCCAGCCGACATAACCGACTGAAAGACGACAGTGAGAAGAAAGACTTGAATGACACGTGAGTATACGCCTTGTGTGATTTGCCTTGAACGAATTGAGATACACTCTGCCATTCTTTATGACTTGTATAAAGTGGATTGCTTTTTGACATCTGTGCACTTTTCTAAGTATAATGAAAACCGACTTTTCGAGTGCATACTAGTAAAGCTCGGTGAACCGCTGAACAACTTCGTAGTTCTGAAGTTAGCAGCGAATCCACATTTTCAAACCACCACCACCTTGTCAAAATAACAAACCGCCATTCATTCTTCAAAGATTGACTGCTGTTTAGTTTAACAAAGCAGAAAAGTGAAATCGCAGCCAACTTCAGGAACTATCAAGTTGTTTGGACCGAACTATACAGAACTCCATATTGTAAGATAATTTTACGCAACCCTAAATATTCATGCTGATGATGATGACGATAAACTAGCGATCTAATCTGTTATTGGTTAATTTCCAGTCGCAACTCCGAAGAGGAGCTCCTGATTCGTCGCTTCAAGGACATGGGTGATGACGGCGAGGACAGCTCTAAGCCGCTATTGGCTGACAGTGAAGGTAAAAACTTAAAAATTCAATCTAATAATGTGTGAAATGATGAAATTCTCGTGATATTATTGTTGATTGTTGATATACCTTAATTTTATTTTGGAATGGCAGTAAAATAGAATCTGGGCACGGGCGCTATATGGAAATTCTGTACAGGTTTTTAAATTGAATATTCTTGGTCTATAATATCTAGAAAGAGCGGTCCATAATGTTCATGAATAAAACAGCAGACGTATTATGAAAATGGCGAACGGACTCATGCTATCTCACTCTATGTCACTATAGTCGTGTGTCAGTCAATACTCCTTTCTACTCACACTTACAAGAACTATGTATTATTGTTGGCCTTTATTTTCACAAAAAGAGGGCCCCGATACTGTAAATGGGCGGTCTTGCACTTCAGGAAATTTACTAAACAAGTGGTGTAAAATGTGTAACTTAAGATTTCAAAACACTAAAACTTTTTTTTTGCTAACAGATCAACGCACAGACGACGAGGAGCCGGCCGAGCGTCGAAGCCGGACCATCGACCGTCTTACGGAGAGAGAGGCGTACTTGGACGCCATGATTGAGGTGGGCTTGCGGTATAGGGTGGGAATTTATCAGTGAACTTGTAAAAGTCTTTTGAAGTATTGATTTTTTTTGGTTGATGAGCCATGTGTTTTTTATTTATAACTTTTATTTGTTCTAGATAACTGATATGCATGGTCATTTATGGACATTTAATGTCCGCGAAATAAAAAAAAAAAATAAAAAAAAAAAAACATTTAGAGACTGTAAAGCGTTTGGTCTTTAGTAGCGAGCTACACAAAGTTTTCTGTTTTTTATATTATTATGTATATAAGTATATATAATCAAAGATAAGTATGTATGTACTAGCTGTTCCCGCGCGCTTCGCTTCGCCTTAAAAAGTTTTCCCGTGGGAATTCCGGGATAAAAAGTAGCCTATGTTCTTTCCCAGGGTCTAGACCGTATGTATACCAAATTTCATTTAAATCCGTTCAGTAGTTTTGGCGTGAAATTGTAACAGACAGACAGACAGACAGACACAGATACTTTCGCATTTATAATATTAGTGAGGATTAGGATACTAAAATTCATACATCAAATTAACACATTCATATTCCATTTCCAGTTGCCAGAAATCCTGCCTCGCAACTCGAAAGCGCCAACCAACCCGTTCCTAACTGACGACCAGAAAGAAGACTTCAAGATATACGAAAATCACGAGAATCTATTCCTACGCAATCTCTCCCAGAGACAATCGAAAGAGATACGCAATTCTCGCTTACTACGACAGAGTTCTGAGCCTTTAAATGAGAAGAAACCTTCAGGCATCCAAAAGAGTTTATCCACAGACCAGAAAAACGACAGCGCTTCGGAAAACGAAAAGTCCAAATCGGAAAAGTCCGAAAGCAGCCCTCCTAGATCTAGAATTCCTGTAGCTTCTTTTCGCTATCCGAATAAAAGCGATTTACGATCGAGTTCAGTCGAAAACTCCCCGTCAAAGTCCAAAGAGCCTAAAACAGATGACGCCAAAACCGATGACAAAGACGAAGCGAAAGAACTGCCAGAATACACGAACATTCTGAAAGAGGAACCTAATGATATTCAGACAGAAATGGAGAAACTTTTGGAGAAGAAAAGGGCGGCTAGGGATGATGTCCCACCTCCTATACCGAGTCTGCCAGTCAGTCCAAGGACTTTGATAGCCAATGCTTACTATGACAAGTTGTTATCAGAGCCAGAGATACAACAGGCGTTATTGCCACAGAATCTGGAGAAGAATCCTGATGAATGTTTTAAGAAGGCTTTGCTTTTTCCCTTGCTGGAGATAGATCCGCCGAAGCAGTGTTTGTTTTTGCTGGTGGATGCGATTGATGAGGGTACTGCAGGTTAGTTTCGTTTGTCTTGTAAATGTGTAATGTTTTATGCCTTTATTACCCTGTATGTTGCGGTGGTTTTAAGATTCTGACCAACTCTAAAAAGTCTTTGATGAATCATGGTATAAGCAACCATACACATTTCAAATGGTCTGCCCCAGTCAAAACATAAAAATGTGAAAATTCGCATTACCTATCATAATAATATGTGTGCAGGATGTTGTAAGTATGTGGAAAAGCGGTGACAGGAGCAGCTCATTCTGAACAATTTTTTCTCTAGGAGACTTGTATGCTAAGAAGCTTACACCCTCTTTGTATCACCTCACCCTGTATAAATTCCCTTATTTCCACTTCCAGGCAACCAAAAAGAAGAGAAGCTGGAGTCCACCGCGCCATCCAACAGCATCCTGTGTCTGCTGTCGCGCCACCAGCACCTGTTCCCGCAGTGGCTGCTCCCGGTGTGCACCAGCCGCCGGAAACCCAGCACCGACACGCTCACAGGTACGTGGATGCGGATATGTATGGGCCGCATCCAGTGGCATTTTTGCCGCACCCAATGCCTTATATGGTGTTTTTAATAACTAGGTAGTTGAAATAGTCATGCTGGATGCGGATAAGTATGAACGGCATCCAATAGCGTGTGTTTAGCATCCACGGACTGTATAAGGTCGATTTTGTTGGGAATCGCGAGTAAAAAGTGATAAAATCAGCCTTATTGATGGATAATTTAGTTTCGCTCAAGCGCCAAAAGTACCAAGCGCCTAGAAGCATTTAGGAGGTCTCTCTCTTGTGAGTTTCTTTTCTGAGGTGGTGTAGGTGTATAGGTTTCTCGTTAAGCTGCGTATCGACTTCGCGCTCCGAGAGATCGAACATTGGCGCGCGCTCCAGCCGCGCGAAATGGATACCAGTTTGGAACGCGCGCCAATGTGTACGCTGGAGCGCGGGAACGCGGAGCGGCCCGTTCCGTCGGGTGTCGGTTTTTTACCACGCATCAGTCGTGGCGCGCGCGCCAATGGACAACATTTCATTTTCTTTACCCTATATTTTTATTAGTTATTCGGAAAGTTTATAGAAAATTAGTGGACCCGTATTTTTTTATTTTGTATATACATAAATTTTTGCATGTTATTTTAAACTTTAAAGTTAATTATTTTAAAACCGGAAGTGACGTCACATATTAGGCTCAATTTTTATTTTTGTCTATTGTCTGAGTCTCGAAAAAAAACATAAATGACACTGACAAGTGACATTTAAACTTTGTTTACATGCCAACCAACAAATGGGTCATTTTCAAATGACCTTGATATTTCTAATGATGGAAAGTAGGTACTTATCATGTAAAAAAATAAAAAGAAGCATTTTTTCAGCTGTGTAGGCGGTGGCATGCTCTGGGACATATTATATAGAGGTCATCTCTTAATAATAAATAAAAAAAATAGTAAAAAAATGTCAGAACAGAATTAATGAAAATGGCCCAAATAAACAACAACGTCACGATAAAACGTCAACGTCAATCAAAAATGAAAGTGACAGTTACTTTGTTTTTAAATCTATAGGCTTTGATCATCAAAATGCATAGCACCTGATGCATGACGTCATCAGCACTTTTTTACTATTTTATGATTTTCTCGAAAATGATACATTCAAAAAATACAAAAACATTTTTTTTGTGGTCTTTAGAGCTAAATCTCGAAATGGTTTTCGATTTGTAGCAGCTTTAGTTTTTTGAAATGTTGTCCATTGAGACGGATCGTCGATTTTTTTTGTGTTTGTTGCGCTCCGAATAATAATTATGGATAACCAAAGTTGCCGTAAATTAATTCAGCTATATGGTACGAAAGAACTGTTGTGGAATAGCAAAGATTCTTCGTATCATAATAAATCGCTTAGAGAAGATGCTTGGAGAGAAATCAGTAGTGAAATGGGCCTCCCTGTCCCCGAGTTAAAGAAAAAAATGACTGTGCTCCTATCATCGTATAGAAGAGAAAAATGGAGAATATCTAAAAGCCAAATCACTGGCTCTGGTAATTATTATACAGATTTTTTTATTTCTTTTTTGTTTTATATAAAAAATAACATGTATTTGCATGATAAGTTTACGGATAAATTAACTAAACTATCTATATAATAAATAAGAATTAGTCGCACTAAAACTCGAGAACGGCTGGACCGATTTAGCTGATTTTGAAATGTTTGTAGGAAGGTTATAGTTGACGAAATTTAAGAATGCCGTCCTGACAGCTGTCAATATTTCCTTATGCGTATTGTAATAGAGTTCACTTTGCAAACAATGGATTGGTACAATTTCAAAGTGAACTCTACAACAATGTGCATAAGGAACTATCGAGAGCTGTCAGGACGGCATTCATAGTTTCGTCAACTTTAGAAGACAATAAATAAAAATTCACATAAACAATTTTAATATGTTATTTGGTTGATTTTGATTGTTCACAGGTCGGGACAGTATTTACGTATCAAAATGGTTTGGTTTTGATGATTTCAGTTTCATGCAAGACAAGTGTACACCAAATTATACAACAGATACTATGCAAGACAATGGGAATAAAACGTCAAATGATACAACGGGCGCTACGCAGGTAAATAATGTTACTAATTTCAATATCTATTTTGCCAAGGTATTATTCCGTTAGTGGCAAAATGTTGAGCGAGATGTAAACGTATTTCCTTTGCGTCATTCCCACTTCTTCGTGGTACATTAGTGAGAGGGAGTAATGACGAATGTTCACCGTCATTTCTCCAACTACCTGATGTGATTCCAGTTTCTGTTTCCATGTCTAAAGATCCATGTGGTGTGTATTTCTGGCTGGACCTCTTTCGCAAAAAATTGTGCAAATGTACAACAGCTAAAACTACTTTTGTAGCTTTACTGGGTGATAGTTACATAGGTTTCCTTAAAACCCTGAAAACCGAGCTTGCTATTCCAAAAGCATTTTCCACTACCCTACGTCCTCTTGACAAACGGTAGTTAAATATTCTTTCTAGAGATCCCCTCTCTGGCTCGCCTTGGAACGGTTTCATTGTGTATTCGTTTAGTGCAAATGCTTTGTCTGCCAGAATAACGTATGGAACTCTGAGGGTGTATGGTATTTGAAGTATCGATGGCTGAGGTATTTTCATGGACTTTTCTTCGAGTCTTTTGTATAATGTAGTACGTTTAAAAATCCCTCCGTCCGAAAGTCTCCCCTGGGAACCAATGTCAACGTATCTAAAACAGTAGTCCGCGTCTACGAGAGCGAAAAGTACGATACTAAAAAAGTGTTTGTAGTTATAATATTCCTTGCCGCTGTTACCAGGTGCCTGTATCATTACGTGTTTTCCATCCATGGCACCTATAGCATGAGGAAAATCCCATTTTTCTTGAAATTCTTGAGCAATTTCCAACCAGTCTTTCTCGGATGTGGGGATCTGTAAAATCCAAACTAATATTATAAATGGGAAAGTAACTCTGTCTGTCTGTCTGTCTGTTACGCTTTCACGCCTAAACTACTGAACCGATTTTGATGAAATTTAGCACAGATATAGACTCGACCTTGGGAATGAACATAGGCCACTTTTTATCCCACAGTAGGGCACGATATAACCTGTAGACCACCCGTGCAAAGCCGGGGCGGGCCGCTAGTTACAAATAATTATAAAATACAAATTAATTATATCCACGTTCATTTATTTCAGGGCTCTACACCACAAAATGAAGGCGAGTCTTCCCAAAAAACTTCAGAAGAGTGTAATACACAAGAACAATTTAATGATATTATTCAAAAAGCACCAGAAAAAACTGCCAAGAAGACCTCAAAAAAAGAAGACAAGAAGAAGAGGACGATAAAATGTTGACAGAGGCGTTCAAAATTTTAACCGAACCGTCGCAAGCTACTGATCCATATTTCAGTTATGGCCAGCACATAGCAAATGAATTAAGAAAATATGACAGCCATACTCTAATATATGTCAAACAGGCAATAAACAATATAATTTTTGAGGCAGATTTAGGCAAATACAGTCCTCTTTATGGGTATACAACACAAGAGCCTCAAAATCTCTCAAATACAAATACTGATTCTTTGGCCAGTACGCCAACTCAAAATAACGAGAAATAATTTAATTTAAAAAAGTTAAATAAATATAATACTAATTAATATTGCGTTTTTCACTTACTTTTACCCAATTTTTTAAAACCTCGCTGATAGCATCACAAACTTCTGGGACTATCCTCGATATAGACTGCTTTGAAACTCTGAACAGGTATTGCAAGCTTGTATACGAGTCTCCTGTAGCAAGAAATCTCAAAGTTATAGCCAGTCTTTCAGTCACTGTAATGGCTTCGCGAAACTGGGTGTCCATTTTTTTCACCTTTGGCTCTATCAAGTTTCTCAAGTAACAAAAATCTTCTGTAGACATTCTTGTGAAGTTTTTTATTGTATCTTCTATCACTTCAAACTGCATATCTCTTATAAGTGTCACTCCATACTGCATTCTTTTTCGGTATAGCTCTTTTATCCACCAACGCACTTTTCTTTTCTTATTTTTCTTTTTTATTATGCTGTGTATAATTACAAAAGCTGCTGCTGTTCGTACACGACTAGCTTCCATGATGAAGGGTCAAACACTGGAACAGTTGCCACGCGCGCCAGGCGCGCTTAGTTGATATACTTCAAATGTTTGGAACGCGCTCCGCGGAACGCACTTTCGGCGCGGTCATTCATGGCGCGCGCGCCAAGAGCGCGAAGTCGATACGCAGCTCTTTCTTCGCTGAGGAGGCGCCATCGCACAGCATCCTCTGTCTGCTGTCGCGCCACCAGCACCTGTTCCCGCAGTGGCTGCTCCCGGTGTGCACCAGCCGCCGGAAACCCAGCACCGACACGCTTACAGGTACATACGTGGATGCGGACGTGTATGGACCGCATCCATTGACGCTTTTGCCGCATCCGCTGTGTTATATGGTTCTTTCTAGGTTCTCTCAGTTGAAATATAGCGTGCTGGATGCGGATAAGTATGAACGGCAATAGCGTGTGTTTAGCATCCACGGAGTGTACAAGGTCGACTTTGTTAAGAAACTCTAGCAAAAAGTGGTAAAATAGGCCGTATTGATCATCAAATGCGCATCGATTAAGATACAAAAGTACCAGGCGCCTAGAAGTGTATAGGAGGTTTCTCGGTAGTGAAATACTCATGATGATGTTTTGTTTCAGGGTTCAGGAAGATAACCCTGGACGAGCTGCAACGGGCCCACGTGTCAGCAGATGTCCAGAGATATGTGCTGGCTCGTTTGGATACCGAGCCTAGATTGAGGTTAGTTTCTAAGAAATAAAAAAAATACAAATCGCAGTTTGTGTACCGCAAATGTTTGTTTTTTAATTTCAGATACTAAATTGTTAGATTCTGGACGGTCGATTGTTCCTTCAATAGAACGATAAGTACTTACGTCACTTAATCACAATCTACTGTTGATGAACCTTTCAGAATCTGTAAATTTTGTATTTGAGATTAAAAAACAGACTTTAGGTGGCATCTCTCCCATGTCACCCAAATTAGCGTTTAGTTTTCACTTCTCAAACTGTAAAATCTCCCACTACCTCCTCTTGATGATGATGATGATGTTTCCAGGGCGCGAGTGTCGAGTGATTCCACAGCGGCGGCGGCGGCGGCGGCCGCGCTAGACCACCTCAGGATAAAGAGCGACGGGTGTCTGCTTTATTTGGAAAAGGTAACGATTTGTCAGTGCGTAGTGTCATAAAGGAGTGGTAAATTGGTAACCATTTTTGGTTTTCTTTGGTTTATGCCTACGTCATAAAAGATATCTTATTTATTGCACATATAAAAGTACGGATACATATCAATAAATATACAGTGGATGCACAAAGGCAGACTCTTCTAACAAACCCTTTTCAGGTTGGGTATTTTGAGTACCTCAATACATTCATAGATCAATAACACTACTGCATACATGGAAAAGTACCAGGATCTCAAAACTAAAGCTGGTATAACCCTTTCAGTTGCTAAACAGTTACCAGGACCTCATAATCTAAAGCTTCTATATATCTTTTCAGGTTTTAGATGGGGTGGCAGACGGCTTCATAGGTTTGCGAGAAATTAAGGAGATTCCGGGCACTCTAAATGGACTTTATTTGTGGCTCGCACAGAGATTATTCCACGGACGGAGGTTTACTAAAGTATGACCTATTGCAACATGTATTTTTAATTATAGAGTAAAATTCCTTTTTATCTGTTAATTGTTTCCATTCGAGAAATAGTTAACCTCACCCGTCATTGGTTCTTAGGCCGATTTTGTCACTTCAGCTTGCAGTAAGATTACGTCGGTTACTTGAGTTTTCTTACGAATCACCTATAATATGTGACTGTATATTTACCCCCATTTTCCCCCTTACAGGTCCGCCCCCTCCTAGACGTATTACTAGCTTCCCGCTGTGGAGTCACTCAAGAGATGCTATACAAGTGTCTATTGACCAAGGAGTATAGTGTGACTAGAGAGGACTTCCATAGACGACTGCATGCTTTACGCAGGTTAGTTTGTGTAGTTTGTTTGTGGTAAATCTACCAGGCTTACAGAAATATTTAGGAGGTTTATTTAAAATACGACGGAGCGGATAGCGGGTAGTAAGTAAGACGAAATTGACAATAGCGACAGCTGTAAAAGTACCAGGACCTTAGGAGTGTCTAGGAGTTCACGAATGTTGTCTTGATGTGGAGTTACCCAAGAGATTCTGTACAAGTGTCTCTTGACCAAGGAGTACAGTGTTACTAGAGAGGACTTCCATAGACGACTACATGCTTTGCGCAGGTTAGTTTAAATAGTTGTTTTGGCAAATAAAAAGTTAAGAATTGAGAGATGCGAAGGAGCGAATAACGGGTAGTATGTAAGACGAAATTTACATTTGCAAGTGAGCTTAAATACCAGCAAAACAAAGAACCAGGCGCCACCTACTATACTCGACGCTTCTATGCGCCTACCGGGTGCATAGAAGCGTCGAGGTGGTTTATTTTAATACGACGGAGCTAATAACGCGTAGCAAGTAAGATGAAATTGGCAATAGCGATAGTTTTAAAAGTACCAGGACCTAAGAAGTGTCTAGGAGTTCAAGTTTTTTTTAAAGTATTTTATTGAAAACATAAAGTGTTTTTTACTAAATAAATAAGTCCGACAATCTTGATTTTGCATCAGAAACAATTGCCAACACCAACTATTTTATAACAGCAACATTTTTTTTTAAATAATCCTCTAGTTTTTACCGTTTCAAAGCTAGCATTGTCAGACTCTAACTCACTCTCTCTCTCTCTCTCTCTCAATCTCTCTCTCTCTCTCACTCTCTCTTGTTATAATTCCTAACCTACCCCACTTCCAGAATCCTAGTAATGGAATCAACCACGGGCCACCTGCAGATATTCCACCATTCGTTCGCGAAGTGGCTACTCGATGTCAAACATTGTACCAGGAGGTACCTGTGCGACCAGCGCGAGGGCGACGCCACCCTGGCTATGTACTACACACTGGACGCTAAACGGTATGTATATATAATATTTAAATCTATCTCTTTCGTTGGCATTCTGATGGCAATCCGACATAATATAGTATACAGGGTTATTGGTAAGTAGACCGGATCCTTTCAGGAGGTGATAGAGGAAGGCATTTCCAGTCGATTGAACCCAATAATGCATTATCATAAACTTAACCATTTTTGAGATATTTAATATTTAAGGTTTTTTTTATTTTTTGCTTAAATTTTATGCTTAAAACCGAAAATAAAAAAAACTAGCCACATTTCAATATTTTTTTGGTTGTTTTGCATAAGTAACACCTTAATAAACTAATTAAAATAATCAAATGTGCACTATTCGACTGAAAAAAATTTAAAAACCAAAAACAAATAAATTAAATTAAAAAAGATTTTCATATGACAGCTGAAGTGCACAAAAAAATGTCATATGAAAATCTTTTTTAATTTAATTTATTTGTTTTTGCGTTTTGAATATTTTTTCAAAATGTTTAACTATTTTGAGGTATTATGTCTAATTTAAGTCGAATAATGCACATTTGATTATTTTAATTAGTTTATTAAGGTGTTACTTATGCAAAACAACCAAAAAAATTATTGAAATGTGGCTAGTTTTTTTTATTTTCGGTTTGAAGTGTAAAATTTTGGCAAAAAATTAAAAAAACCTTAAATATTAAATATCTTAGAAATGGTTAAGTTTAGGATAATGCATTATTGGGTTCAATCGACTGGAAATGCCTTCCTCTATCACCTCCTGAAAGGATCCGGTCTACTTACCAATAACCCTGTATATAACTTGTATATTAGGTCCTTACATATGAAATTGGCGTTTTCTATAGGAGGAACATAAAGTCGTTTTTTTTAAAATGAAATATATTAAATTAATCAAAGTATGTACCATTGCTATGTATGCACTTTTGCCATCTCATAGGTAGTTCATTGATCCCCTTACTAAAAACCATTCGGGCGGGAATCAATAAAATCTTTGAAGGCGGTTTGGACTGCCCCATCGGAGTTGAATTTTTTTCCTTGCAAGTAGTTATCCAAATTGCGAAAAAAATGGTAATCTGTTGGAGCAAGGTCCGGAGAGTACGGTGGATATTTTAATTTAATTTTAATTTTCTTTATTTGGAAACAAACAGCTTTATAATATTTCACTTATAAACTAACATTATTAAGTTCATACACAAGCCAATAAAGTTTCACAAAGAATTTAAACATTAAAACAAAACATCACTAACTTATAGTAGGTACATATAACAACATCATTTTACTTTTAATCTAAAATTACATATAGTAAGTTCAACTTTGCACATTTTATACGGAATCAGTTTTTAAGGTAGGTACTCATTATTTTTTTCTTATAACACAATGGTTTTTCATGAAATAGATCAGCTTGCTTATGCAACTTATTATAATTCTCGCAAGCTCGTATAACAAAGCGATTCTTTGTATAATTTCTACTACAGTTCTGTATCACAAAAGCCTTTTGATGACGGGAATTGTATTTACAATATAAATATATTCTACTGAGTAGGTATGGACTATCGACGTAGTGGTTGATAATCTTGTAAAGAAACATCTGGTCTCTCATTTCACGACGGTTTTCGAGTGATAGAAAGCAACTAGTGTCAAAAAATTTAAATTTATATTTTAATCTTTTTATGAATTTATTTTGAATTCTTTCTATGTTGTTTATATGATTTAGGTATTGAGGGTTCCATACCGTAGACGCGTATTCAAGAACGGATCTTACAAATGAGTTAAAAAGCAAAATAACAGTATTCGGTTGTTTAAAGTCTTTACCTTGTCGGAAAATAAAACCAAGCATCTTATATGCCTTTGCTGTAATTATGTCAAAGTGTTTACGGAACGACAATTCGCTGTCGAGGTGAACGCCTAGGTCTCTCACTTCGGTTACCCTTCTTAAACTTTTATGATTAAAATTGTAATCGTATAAAATATGGTTTCTTTTCCTAGTAAAAGATATAACGCAGCACTTATCGATATTAAGAGAAATTTTATTAAGTTCGCAGTAATTTAATAGATTGTTCAGATCTGATTGTAAATTATGACAGTCTTCTATTGACTTAACTTTAATAAATATTTTGGTGTCGTCGGCATATAATAAAGAATCTGAGTTATTTAATATATTTGTTACGTCATTAATAAAAATGTTGAAAAGAAGGGGACCTAAGTGGGAGCCCTGGGGAACGCCAGAAGAGATAGGAATGAACGACGATGTATATCCCTTAATAGAAACCGCTTGCGACCTATTTTTTAAATAAGAAACCAACCATCGCAGAAGGTTACCGTGTATACCGAATAAATCTAGTTTTTTTACTAGCAGATTGTGTGATATTTTATCAAACGCCTTTGAATAATCGGTATAGACGGCATCCACCTGAAATCCTTCGTCCAAAGCATTCAATACACTATCAATATATTCACATAGATTAGATTCAGTGGATTTTCTGTTAATGAAACCATGCTGGGAGTTTATTAAATACGGTCTAACTGAGGGAAACATAACATCGTATATAATTTTTTCGAACAGTTTAGGAATAACATTGAGCTTAGATATGCCTCTATAATTGTATACGTTGTGCTTATCACCACCTCCTTTATAAATAGGTGTAACCAGAGACTGCTTCCATTTTACTGGAACTACGCAGGTATCCAAAGACATTCTAAATAAAACAGTAATTGGAGTTGAAAGTTGACGATGGCAGCGTTGCAAAAATAATGGATGAAGACCATCAGGCCCACATCCCTTAGAGGTGTCTAGCATTTTTAAATATTTTTCAACTAGATCAATGCTTATATCCACAGAGCAAAGTATTGTGGTGTTGTTAAGATAATTCTTATTGTCAGGAATATTGTCAGCAATTTGGTCCTTTTCGAAAACTGAATGAAAGAATGTGTTAAAAATGTTAGCTATTGATTGGCCGTCTAAACCCATAGAACTTTCACCAAAGTAAATTGTGTCTGGGATTTCATTAATACTTTTTCGTGATTTTATGTATGACCAAAAATGCTTTGAATTTATTTTTATATTATCTTCCGCATTTGAAATAAATGCGTTAAAGCAATCCTTTTCTAACTTTTTTTGCATCCGGCGCAACGAAGAGTAGTTTTCGTAGTCGGATAGCCTGTTGTATATTTTCCATTATCTAAGACATTCTAATTGAAGCTCCTCTAATTTGGTAGCCGTCTGTTGTGCAGTGTGTGGTCTAGCGTTGTCCTGAAGCAGCAGTGGCCTAGAGCGATTGACCAGCCTCGGTTGTTTAGCAGCTAGCTTTTCCATCATGGTTTGCAGTTGCTGACAATAGATATCTGCCGTAATCGTCTGGCCAGATTTAAGAAAGCTGTAGTGAACGACACCGGCACTAGTCCACCAAACACTTACAAGCAACTTTTTTTTAGTCAATTTTCGCTTAGGGCAGGATTCGGCTGGTTCGCCAGGGTTCAGCCATTGCGATGAGCGCTTCCGATTATCGTAGAGGATCCACTTTTCATCACAGGTAATGATTCGATTTAAAATTCCTTCATTATTGTGCCGGTTGAGTAACGTAACGCAGCAGTCGACGCGCGTTTGTCGGTTTGCTTCACTCAATTCATGAGGTACCCACCTTTCAAGCTTTTTCACCTTCCCAATTTGCTTCAAGTGGATTAGAATAGTTTTATCAATTTCATATGTAAGGACCTAATATATAGCCCCTATGTGTCCCACTGTGCGACCAGCGCGAAGGGGACGCTACCCTGGCTATGTAATACACGCTGGACGCTAAACGGTATATAACTTTTATACATAGCCCTTATGTGTCCCACTGCTGTACAAATCAGTTTGAATGGTTTTCTGAACCATGATAATTATCGTAAATCCTACTAATATTTGGTTTGTTGTTTCAGATTGTCAGCATTAGAGATTCACAACTACGTGTATCACATGACCAACTTGGAGGCGTATTTGACTGCCCCGAAGATGAGCAAAGCCATGTAAGTACTTCCCATTTTACAATTTTTTTTATTAGTGTAAAACTAAGTTTTTGTCTCTTTATGGTAGATTTTAGATAGATATATAGAATGCACTTTATTTGTACACCAAAAAAGATTAATAAAATTAACAAGTTGTAACTTAATTAGGGTACAAAAGGCGGTCTTATCACTAAAACGATCTCTGCCAGATAACCTTTGGATGAATGGAGATTTTAATACGGTTCAGACCATTGAAATCTGCAATGTACAATACAAACTACCTACCTACTCCTTTATACTTATTACGAATTATGGAATATCCGCCATTTTCGTATCGCTTCTTTATCTACGTGCGTGATAAATTGAAATACGACTGCTCAGAATCATAAAATTAAACTTTATGGACTTCTTATCTTCTATCCCCCCCTTTTAGTACTATTCTTAACGTTTGTGTATGTTTCCAATATAACCTTACTCCTTTCGTTCCACCAGGAGTCAAATCCTATCCAAGGAAGGTGGTTCAAGCTACCAGCTACCTCCAGAGCTGGACTGGCACACCATACACCTGCTGTGGGTGCTGGACTCCGGATGTGACGTGGACTGCGCTCTGAAGAGGGACTGCTTCGACCTTCAGGTAATTTGGAAACTAGGTGGATGCGTGATTGTATGGATCGCATCCAGAGTTGCGTACTGAAGAGGGACTGCTTCGATATTCAGGTAATTTTGAAACTGTTAGGTGGATGCGTGATTATAGAAGCCGCATCCAAGGAGTAAAAATTCGGGAGTGTGTAAGGTACTAGGCGCATAGAAGTATCGAGGAGGTTTCAATTTTAAAATACAACGCTGCGAAAATCAGGTGGTAATTCTTCTTTGCCAAGAGCTGATGCCCTGTTAAAAGTACCAGGGCGTACGAAGTGTGAAGGAGGTTCACCAATGGTGTGATAGGAAGGTGGCTCCAGCTACCTCCAGAGCTGGACTGGCACACCGTACACCTGCTGTGGGTGCTGGACTCTGGATGTGATGTGGACTGCGCACTGGAGAGGGACTGCTTCGACCTTCAGGTATGAAACTAGGTGGATGCGTGATTGTATGGAGCGCATCCAGGGAGGAAGAGCCTGGGAGTGATTAAGGTTTATTTTAGATTGTAACACAACGATAAAACTGACCTTATTGATGATGAAGAAGTAGTTGCTTTTGTGAAAATAGTACCAGGCGTTGTAGAGGTTTATTATGAGTGATTAAATTCATCATATTAATTAATATCTATCACCAGTAGATTAGATTAATTTCCTATATTTGTATCTCTTTGTACATGTAAATTAATATTGCTGTCTAAGACAAATAACGTTTTTCTTTCTTTCTTTCTTTCATTAATTTAAAATTAATAAAATGATTTTTTTGTTTACAGCCAGCAGAAGTGAAAAGTGAAGAGAAAGACTTGGACCCAGAATCGGAAGGCAAAGAATCTATTTCTGGTAAGTTAATAAACTTTATTGTACAAATTTTTAATTACCATGATCTTGTCATATATTTCGTCATCATCAGCCAAGAAGTCATAATCTGCTCTTAGCCAGTCTCATCCAACCACTACCGGTTAATTTACTATGTTTGAATAACATCATTTAGGTTCTACCTTTTTTGGCATAAGATTTTTTTGCCTAATCTCGTATTGCATAGTAACGTTTGGTCAAAGTCTCGTTACGCCGAAAATCGTATGGCATAAATCTCGTTTAGTAAAAAGTTATTTCGCATAACATTGTTTAGCCTAATAATGGTATGGCCAAATCTTGAATAGCCTAATAATGCTATGGCATAGGTTTATACAAATATACATATTTCGTTTGACTTTAACTTTGACGGAGCGTCTCCCTACATAGCGCAAACTGGTGCCTTGTATTGTTTCCGCTGTTTGGAAAACGCTCCGCTCCGCTTCGCTGCGCTCCGCTTTGGTTTTGATGAACATGTGCACCTAACACGCTCCTCCTCGCTTTGCTCGTCGTCGCACCTATTTTTAGGTTTCGATCTCATGGGGTTTGTAATAATTATATTGGTCGTTAACTTTCGATTTTTTGATCATACAATATCGTGATTTTCGGGATGTAGGAGAAAAATACCACAATTTGTACATTTACTACATACTTAATATATTATTTATTAAGATAACATTAGGAGAAACAAGATTATACATAGGTATAGACCAGGGATGCACAGTCCGCGGCCCGCGGGCCGCATGCGGCCCGCCTGTCCAATACTGGTGGCCCGCCGACAGAAAAATTGTACTCTCGGACATTCGAATAATATTCCAGAATAAAACCAATTAAAATATATAATTATGTTCGCAAAGTACTCAATCACAGGCAATTCAAACCATTCCTAAGCCTAATCAAAATATCTATGATTCAATATATTCTTGACAGATTTTCGGAATTCAAAAACATGAAACCTCTGTTGGACGTATTCAGCAATCCTTTCACAATTTCAGATGAAAATGCGCCAGAGTCATTGTACCTTAGTTAGAAATTATCGACATTCAAAACGACCATGATTTACGCAACAAAATCAACGAAGGAGACTTGCTGAAGTTTTACCGCTGCTTTGATAAAAATACGCACCAAGATGTGCCAGGTTATTAAGTTTGGTTTTACACATATATTTGAACAAACTTTTTCAATACTTAATAATGGAAAGACATAAATTAGGCTATTAATTTTTTTTTTACAAGAAATCGAAACTGCATTGCAAACGAAAGTTTTGAAGCAGTTTTACGAGTAACACAAGTAAATTTTAGCCAAATATAAAAAAAGATTGTAAGTAATATGCAGTGCCATGCTTCAAATTAATAAGTTATTTTTAAATTTTAGCTTTATTATCAATTATTTGTTGTCTTTAATTGCCTATATTTCTGGCGGCCCGCCATCAGTTAATAATTTGTCCGTGTGGCCCCTAGTCTTAATAAGTCTGTGCATCCCTGGTATAGACGAACATAAATTTGAGCAAACGAAACTTAGGTGTTTAAAGATTGTGCCTAAAGAGTTTTAGACGAAACGAGCCTTATGCCACATAAGTCTTGGCAAAGTGATGGTTCGGCCAAAAAAGTTTAGACCATACGAGTTATGCGAAATGAGTTTTGGTCAATAAAGATTATGCCAGATGAGCGGAACCCCATCATTTATAATGAAACTACAAAATCAATAGTATATTAGCTATGTGTAATTTGGAAATAAAACCTGTAAATGACACACACACACACACATTCACGCCTTGTACTAATGTACTCCCTTGCGGGGTAGGCAGAGGTGCATTGCTGCACCCACTTTTCGCCAGAGTGTTATATTAGTCCCAATGTAATAGGGGGCGGGCCTATTGCCATTTTACGGGCACATCCAAGACCCGAGAGAGTCGGGATCGAACCCGGGACCTTCGGCTCAGTAGTCAGGGTCACTAACCACTACGCCATTCGGTTGTCTTCAAAACTAAACTACCGAACAGATTAACTAATACGCCAATATTGACAATACAAGTGCTACTGACAATAAAACCTATATAATTATATTATATTAGTGCACTTTCCCGTTTTGAATGATTTATTTACCATGTAATGAGTATTTCTCGTTAAATTGTTCTCTTATCACTCGCGTCCGGTGTAGGGTGACCAAGTTTTATTGTCCTGCGGAAAGTTAATGAATTTATAAATCCATTCATTAAAAATTTAGGACAAACGAGAGATTTCACTGGGTGATTTACCGATATTTCAGTTGTGATAGCGAGACGATATATTTTCAAGTCATATTATTTATAAAAATCATAAATAATATTGTAACTTTTAGCGTCAAAGTTTCCTTGTCTCTCCACTCAACTGGAGAAGCTAGTACCTCAAATAGTTTATACATATAGTCATATCACATAAAATATAAACTAACATTAGTCCATACTTTCTGTTACCGACAGGACCTCGAAAAATCCCTTGCCAAAAAATCCCGGCTTTCCCTACAATCTACGCACCGTAGTTTACACTTTTTTTTTTGAAGAAACTGTCAGATATCTTTCCAAATGAAAGTTTAATATAATGCAGAGACATTATTGCAAAACTTAATGTGAGTCACCCTATACTGAAGATTTTAGGATGATAATACTCTGTGTCATCGGAATTTGCATCGTAATATCTGGGTATTATGACTCAAGTTTGCTTACTAAATACTTTGAGGGAAATAAAATAATGTGTGGTTGGGAATCTCAGTGCATTTTAGTATTGATTCAGTTTTTGTGCATAAATGTTGTTTTGTGGGAAATATTGTTTTAATTTTACTCGAAATAATTTATGGAAATTAGTTGTTTTAATTTCTGGTGATAATATGTGTCACTAATTCATTGTTAGATAATGTGATACTTACAGAGAACTGTTTTAGCAAAAGATAAGGATTGTTTTGTGTGTCAAGGTAAATAAATATAGAGGAAAAATTATGTTTTGATAACTTAGGTAAGTAACTATTATGGAATTGTTCACGAATGATACGATTTGGATATTAATTTTTTCTCATTTAAGTTTACACACACTTAAATATCGAAATTTCTGTCAAAAGGATATTAATTTTAACGAGCTAAAAGTATCAAATTCACTTTAGGTTGTATACAAATGCCGGTCCCTACATTAAAGTCTTGTGAAACAACAAACAGATTGCTATTCCCTAATAAATTTTATTTAATGCGACTTCAATAAGTATCAGTTGCAGTTAAATGAAACATTTTTTTTCACAAATTAATCACTGAATATATGTATCAGCAAATGCATTTTATGATATTTAAACTATAACTTAGTTAAACTATAACATTACTAATGTTAAATTGCAGTATGTCGCTATATGAGCGGCTAGGCTTAGGGCCTGTTTCAAAATGTCTGGATAATGGTTACCTGTGGGATAAAACACATGCTGCCACTGTCTAAAACATAATTACAGAGAGTGACAGCATGTTTTTTATCCCACAGGTACTCATTATCGAGACATTGTGAAATAGTCCCTTTCTCTTCTGTTATATCGACTTGTAACCTGTCTTTTACAGTAGTATATCTCTAATTCATTGTATTTTTTCCGTCCACAGTAGGCCCTACGTCGTCATTAGAGTCGATAATGCCGTCTCTAGTCGGCACGGAGCGGTTTCCCAGGGAAGCTAAAGTGTTGAGAGCCCTTCGTGAAATGTGCAACAAGAAGCCTGGACTAGAGGTATGTTGATATAAGCAATAAGGCCGCTTTTTTGTCTGTTTTTCCTTTTAAATGTAATATTTTGTATTACTTTGTTTTGATGTGTTTTTAGGTCAAAACTACGTTTTGAATATGAGAAGCCTACAGTTTTAAACTTTATCCTCTTGGAGTAGCATATTAGAATTGCCCATACAATATCTGAATACGGACGATTCTTTGATAAAAAAAAACATATTTATTTATTAAAACTTTACGTAACTTTAAGCTTTAGATAAAAAGCATAGTAGGTAAATACTAAGGCGGACTTATTGCCAAATGCTTTTTCTTCCAACCAATCATACATTGGCGGAGAAAATTAACGACATACAAATAAAACAGACACAAACACATTCATAATTTTATTATAATAAATATATTATTATTATAGTCGGTAGTAACTACACATTTTTTTACCAATAAACCTTATAGGTAGGTTCCTTTTCTAGGTTTGCGACCATAAAAACAATTAACAAAATTGTATTTTCTTTACCAGTCACCGCCAGAACCAGAGCCTCTACCATCCGAAGAACTTTCAAAAGAGGACCCCACTCAGCAAATGAGTATAGAGCCAGAGCCAGTGGACCCGGCCGCGCTGATGCAGCTGCTAGCTACCGGCGACGATCACGGCTTCGTTGAGCTACTGAAGGTAAACAACGCCCCCACTCAGCACGTGCACAACTGTATAAAAAGGCGGCGTTATTGCAATCAGCAATTTCTATCAGACGTTTTGATGGAAGTGTGCGAGTTTGAAAATGCTAATCGTTGTTAATAAAAAGTCAATTGGAGGCAGCCTTTGCGTGGATGAATGACTTATTCTATGCGAACCAAATGTGATAGACGGAGAATTACTTGTGTAAACTTGTATTATGTAAAAATGCTATCTCACTTTTTATTTTATACAGGTGTTGCAAAATGGGTATACTAATCCGAAACCTACGTGAGCAGCACGTTATATCTAAGTCCGGAAATTAAATCAGAATGTCAAAATTTGTGACAAAAAAAATATCTCCGTAGTAAAAAGTCACGTGACCAAAACTTTCTTTATATATGTCGCAGGCAACTGGTTTAATCTCCTGTTTGATTGAACCACTAGCCCGTTCATTGGATGGCGCTGTTCAGTTGTATGACTAGGCCGAACGTTGATTGTACAAGCGTCACAAAACGTCCAACTAGTTAGCTGACTTAAAATCAGTCAGGTGGTGAATAAAACAAATATGGCGTCTAACAGCTAACAGCTGACACAAAAAACACCTATATTGTTAGTTTTTTGCAAATAAATTAGCTTTAAAGTGCGTTATTTGTGTTAAAATAGTGTGACAACATGGATTTACCTATTATTACGCCGCGGGCGGATAGTTTCAAAGAAAAAAAGTGGCGAAACTAGATAATTATGAACAACAATATGAAGGTACGTTTATTGTTATTGTTTAGTTAATTTGTGAGATAAGAGCTTTGTAACATAGTCTTTTTGTTGACTCTTGTCTGGTGATGTTCACCCTAACCAGACATTACAAAGTTGCTATACTATATCCCATTCAACGACTTCGCTGAATGACGTTCAGTCAAGACGTCGAACGTTACAATCAACGACTTGACGAGTTGTCCTTTAGTCATACAACTGAATAGCGCCATCCAATGAACGGGCTAGTGGTTCAATCAAACAGGAGATTAAACCAGTTGCCTGCGACATATACATTTTTTAAATATATAAATTCCTCTCTTCCAGACGTGCCCAGCCCTCCTCCCAACACTGCCAGACGGCGGCAGCGGGCTCCTGTCAGCGGCTGCCAGAGGCGGCCTCCCACGGGCGGCGTCCGCGCTGCTGGCTGCGGGGGTGTCCCCCGTAGCGGATAGTGAAGGGTGTAGTCCGCTGAGGGCGGCCGCTTGGGCTGGACATACTGAGGTGAGTTGGATGCGGGGATGTATGGAGCGCATCCAGTGCGTAGAATGTGGTGTCTGATGGGTTGGAGGTGTGAAAGTAGGATGGATGCGGACTGGATGTAAAAATGTAAGGACCGCATCCAAATGCGTGCTTTTCGCATCCAATGAGTGTTTAAGAGCCATTGTTAATGAAAACGGGAGTAAAGTCGAGTTAAATGAACCTTAATGGTGATGAAAACGATGTCGTTCCATTGACAAAAGTACCAGGCGATAAGAAGTGTGTAAGAAGTTTCATGTATCTTCCTTAGCTCCTTAGTTAAGTATGTAGGTATATCATGATAGTAGCCAGCGTAGAACAGCTGATGGGCTTGGGGAAGAATAGAGAGGAGTATGCAGAGCTGACCGCCAACCTCCAGTAGTGGAGAGGCACTAGAAGAAGAAGAAGATATCATGATAGGTCTCCTACGGGCGGCGTCCGCGCTGCTGGCAGCCGCGGTGTCTACTGTGGCTGACAGTGAGGGCTGCAGCCCTCTGAGCGCGGCCGCTTGGGCTGGACATACTGAGGTGAGTTGGATGCGGGAATGTATGGAGCGTATCCATTGTGTAAAATGTGGCTTTTGATGCGTTGGAGGTTTGATGCGAAAATGTAAAGACCGCATCCAGTAACGTGCGTTTCGCGTCCAATAAGTGTTTAAGAGCCATTTTTACTGAAAACGGTAGTAAAATCGAGTAAAATTAACCTTAATGGTGATGAAAACGATGTCGCTCCAGTGACAAAAGTACCAGGTGATAAGAAGTGTGTAGGAGGTGTCATGATTCTTCCTTAGCTTCTTAGTTAAGTATGTAGGTATATCATGATAGTGGCCAGCGTAGAACAGCTAATGCGCTTGGCGAAGAATAGAGAGGAGTATGCAGAGCTGACCGCCAACCTCCAGTAGTGGAGAGGCACTAGAAGAAGAAGAAGAAGTAGGTATATCATGATAGGTCTCCCACGGGCGGCGTCCGCGCTGCTGGCTGCAGGGGTGTCCCCTGTAGCGGATAGTGAAGGCTGCAGCCCTCTGAGGGCGGCCGCCTGGGCTGGACATACTGAGGTGAGTTGGATGCGGGGATGTATCCAGTGCGTAGAATGCTGGAGCTAAGGAGTTGGAGGTAGAAAGGTAGTTTGGATGCGAAAATGTACCGGGCGCATCCAATAGCAAGATAAGCGCATCCACTGAGAGATTAAGAGGCATTTTTAAGGAAAACGGGAGTAAATTTAAGTAAAATGAACCTTAATGATGATGAAAACGATGTCGCTCCAGTGGCAAAAGTACCAGGCGATAAGAAGTGTGTAGGAGGTTTCTTGTTTCTTCCTTAGCTCCTTAGTTAATTAATTAAAGTATGTAGGTATATCATGATAGCTCTCCCACGGGCGGCGTCCGCGCTGCTGGCTGCAGGGGTGTCCCCTGTGGCCGATAGCGAAAGGGGGGGGAAGTCATCTGAGGGCGGCCGCTTGGGCTGGACATACTGAGGTGAGAATATAGGTTGGATGCGAAAATGTATGAGGTGCATTCAGTAACATGCGAGGCGCGTGCAATGAGTGCATAAGGATGCATTTTTAATGAAAACGGGAGTAAATTTGAGTAAAATAGACCGTAATGATGATGACAACGATGTCGCTCCAGTGGTAAAAGTACCAGGCGATAAGAAGTGTGTAGGAGGTTTCTTGTTTCCCTTAGCTCCTTAGTTATGTAAGTATGTAGGTATATCATGAATCATGAGATGCCTCTCCCACGGGCGGCGTCCGCCCGTGGGAGAGGCATACTGTCCTACCTACATACTCTCAGCTTCGCGCGAAGTCCGCTGAGGGCCGCCGCTTGGGCTGGACATACTGAGGTGAGTTGGATGCGGGAATGTATGGGGCGCATCCAGTGCGTAGAATGTGGTGTCTGATCGGTTGGAGGTATGGAAGTAGGTTGGATGCGGACTGGATGCGGAAATGTTAGGGCCGCATCCAGTAGCGTGCTTTTTGCATCCAATGAGTGTTTAAGATCCATTTTTTTATGAAAACGAGAGTAAATTTGAGTAAAATAGACCGTTTTGATGATGAAAACGATTTCGGTCTAGTGACAAAAGTACCAGGCGATAAGAAGTGTGAAAGAGGTTTGATATTTCTTCCTTAGCCTAAGTAGGAAGAGAAATAAAGTTTATTTACGTTTGTTTCAGGTGGTGGAAGTTCTATTGGAGTACAACGCTGAAGTCGATTGTGTGGATGCGGACAACAGAACTGCTTTGAGGTAATTGAAATTAGAAATATACAGGGTGAAATTTTGGACCATGTATACACAAATGTAAAAGGAAATGACTTTAATGTGTCTATTATTGAGTCAACGATGTCCGATCATAAACAAATATATTGCGAAATACTCAAAATGAGACATCAACCAATTGAAAAATCTGAATATAATGCCATTGACTATGAAAAACTGTACAAAATTGCACAAGAAACTGACATTAATAATATAGAAGATGAATATGAAGCACTAGAAACTATCATAAAAGATTTAGTAAGAGCAAGCACTATTAAGAAAATAAAGGTACTCAATTCACCCCAAGACGACTGGATTAATAAAGCAGTTATAATGGAAATATCAGAAAGAGACCATCTATGGAGAAAAGCAAAGATAGAACCAAATAATGAAAGTCTAAAGTCTAAATTAAGAATACAAAGAAATCGTGTAACTACAACTATTAAAAAAACAAAAAGACTTTTTTATAAAAAAGAATTCAGTAAATGCATGCAAAAACCTAAGAAAATGTGGAAGTTGATAAAGCAACTGTGTAATAATAAAGTTAAAGACAATTGTGTTACTGTAAAACTTGAAACTGAAACTGAAACTATAACGGACGGTGATGAGGTATGCGAGTGTTTCAATACGTTTTTCTCAACAATAGGACCTAAATTAGCAAACGAAATACCATCTAACTATCATTCAGACGACAAACACGTAAAAATAAGAAAAAATGCAAATTATACAACATTGAATGAAATCACTCAATGTACACCTAGCGAAGTAGATAAAATAATAGATGAGTTAGATCCTAACACAAGCTCTGGTATAGATGGCATATCCACCAAGTGTATTAAATGTTTAAAGGGTATTATTTTGAACAAATTGACAAATATATTAAACAAGTGTCTAAAAGACGGTATTGTTCCGAGTAGTATGAAAATAGCTAAAGTAACGCCAATATTCAAATCCGGGAGTAGAACAAATACTGGAGATTATCGTCCCGTATCAGTTTTAGCTGTCACTTCAAAAATACTGGAAAAAATTATATACACGCGCTTAGAAAAACACCTCACAGATAACAACTTTCTATCTCAAAGTCAATACGGATTCCGCCCACATTCTAATACTCTCTGTGCTACTGTGGATCTAGTTACTGATATAAAAACCAATATTGACAAAAAAAACATAACACTCGGAATTTTCATTGATCTAAGAAAAGCATTTGATACCGTTAGCCATAAAAAACTGTTACTTAAACTGATGGACATAGGCATAGAGGGACAAGCATACGATATTATGGAATCATACCTTACTGATAGGACTCAAATGGTAAAAATAGGAGAATTCAAGAGTAAACCTCAAAAAATCCAATGCGGTGTACCGCAAGGATCAATTTTGGGTCCACTACTGTTTCTTATTTACGTTAACAACATCTGTGAGTTGGGTTTGCGGGGTAAAATAACATTGTATGCTGATGACACGTGCTTATTTTACTATGGTCGTGATATTCATACCTTGTGTAAGCACGCACAAGAAGACTTAAATAGTCTATCTGATTGGCTAAAAGGAAATCTTTTAACGATAAATGCCACCAAGACGTGTTACATGATAATATCTGCGAAAAACAAAATAATACCGGAACATCCACCACTTACAATAGATGGATCAACTTTAAAAAAGACAACACATGAGAGGTACCTTGGTCTAATCATTGATTCAAAACTTACGTGGAAAGTACAGATAGAAAAAACGATTTCCAAAATTAGATCCCTTACAGGTATGATTCGTAGCATTGCCGGTTCATTGCCACTTAGTGTAAAGTATGTCATTTACAATAGCTTAGTCAGACCTCATATTGAATATTTGATAGAAGTGTGGGGTTCAGCAGCCAAAGCACATCTAAAAAAATTGCAAGTGGCCCAAAATAAGTTAATTAAATCATTATTTGGATATGACTATCTCACACCGACGAAAAAAATCTACGCTGACACCAATATCATGCACATATCTCAGATATATACCTTCCAAACGTGTATTCTTATTTATAAAATTACAAATAAATTAGTCAATTCTAATATATCGTTTAAAGCAAGAGAACACAAATATCAGACGCGTACGAAAAATCACCTGCAACTACCCTCACCAAGAACAGAGTTCGGGAAAAAAAATATACTATTTGAAGGAGCACAGATGTATAATAAACTTCCACAAGAAATAAAAAAATCAGCTTCACTTTCAATATTTAAGAGCCGTTTAAAAAAATATGTGACTAATAATATAGGTGTACTTTAATTCTACTACTAACCTTAAATTTAATATAATAGGTAATTTTGTGGGGTCTCCTGGCTTGTTGTATTGTTTAAATATAGATTTACGTTAACTAGATTTTAAGAATGCATGTTAAGTTAAGTTAGAATAGTTTTTCTCATTTTAAGTGAATTATAAATTAGTTCTTATGAGAAATAAATATCTAAAACCTTAAACCTTGAAATTGTACCAATGACGCCCCTCTGTGTCAGGTCTATTTACCTGTTTGTAATAGCGCGGTTTTACTGTGTGCTATTGGCCTATTGTCACTTATTCTTACAAAATTTGTCTCACAGACCTCCCTAAAACCCCTATTAACCCCCGCCCTACCCTTCCACAGAGCGGCAGCGTGGTCCGGTCACGAAGCGGTGGTCACCCGTCTACTAGCGGCCAACGCTTCACCGGATCTCCCGGACGGGGAAGGCCGGACGGCCCTGATAGCAGCCGCGTATATGGGACACGCCGATATAGTGAAGGCCCTGTTGGATGCCGGCGCTAAGACTGATCATGCTGATGAGGATGGTGAGGGTTTTATTTGTTTTTAGGTCTTGAAAGAGTTTAATGGAGGTACCAGGAGTTTAGGTTTGTGTAAGAGGTGCATTAACAATCTTATTGCAAGCTAAAATGTGCGTAAACCAGTCATGAAACTCCATCAAAAGTACCAGGGTGCTAGAAGTTAGTGAGAGGAACTCGTAACAGCCCTAAATTAACCTGTCATTTCCCCAAAATCATCTACAACAATAACCCTTTCCTTCCAGGCCGCACAGCCCTAGCCGTAGCGTCGCTATGCGCGAGTGGAGCCGCTTGTGCAGCTATACTCATCGAGAGGGGGGCCGATGTGAACAAACCCGACCGGGACAAGGCCACACCGCTGTTGGTGGCCGCTTTTGAGGGGCATACGTGAGTTCATTACATTAATAATTTAGGAATATGTACGATTGTATAGGTAGGTATTTATTATGGTAATATTAAAGCGCTGCCTATCTGTGTAATCACATAAAAGGCTTTGTAACGTATAGTGAATCTATGTACATATAAACATTACTCCTATCACGACATACCGGTACCAAAGTACTGGTTTAGTATCTTTTAGATGAGGCAGTGGTGCATTGATGGCTTACTTGTAACTTACCACCAAATATCGATTGTTTTGTTGGCATATCCAGGACAAGACTACCAAAAATATCTATTGAACCAAACCAGACATAAAAAAACAGTTTTACTAACTAATCGTTGCGTTGCCGTTCAGTCTTTATTACACTATGTACTATTAACTTATTAGCCCTATGACCAATATTTCTTCAATTCTTGAATGAAAAATCTCCTTCAATCCACCACAATTTCCACCTCCAAACATTCACACCACCCATCTCCCCTCCACAGCGAAATCTGCGAGCTCCTCCTAGAAGCGGAAGCCGACATCGAAGCCTCCGACGCTTGCGGGCGCACCGCTCTCTGGGCGGCCGCGTCCGCCGGCCACGCCGCCGCGGTCCGCGTGCTGCTGTTCTGGGGCGCCTGCGTGGACAACATGGACGCGGAGGGACGCACTGTGCTGAGCACTGCCGCGGCGCAAGGTGAGCTCTTGTGTGGTCATGTGATCCTGGTAGCTTTGGTAGATTATGCGCCCAGACTAGCGCTTTTCCGGTGTTTTAAGGTGAGCTCTTGTGTGGTTATGCGATCCTGGTAGCTTTGGTACAGAAATGGGGCTCTTTCAGAGTCTGTTGCCGCTGCACGGGCTCGTTATCGACATCGATAAACTCGATTAACATAAACACACCGCGATATTTATGGTGAATAGCGATATAGCGACGTTTATCTAACCACCCGTGTAGCGGCTTCCGAGTAGAGGTATTTCTAGCTTCCAGCTGCTCTATGTAAGCTCCTGTGTGGTTATGTATAGGGATCTATTGCTCTCGTGTAGCTATATATATGATCCTAGTGGTGTCCCAAGCGACCATGCTTCGCATATTCACAAGCCGCCTCCTGTGGGGGGCGCGTCCGCCGGCCACGCCGCCGCGGTCCGCGTGCTACTGTTCTGGGGCGCCTGCGTGGACAACATGGACGCGGAGGGACGCACTGTGCTGAGCACTGCCGCGGCGCAAGGTGAGCTCTTGTGTAGTTATGCGATCCTGGTACTTTAGAATACATAGTTGCTGAAAGAGAGCTCATGGAACTGTAATTTCAGAGTGGGTTACCAGCGGCCGCTACACGGGTTCGTTATGGACGTCGATAAACGCTATTAACATAATCACAGCGCCGTATTTATGGTGAATCGCGATATAATGACGTTTATCTGCGTCGATAACGAACCTTAATGATTCCAGCTTCTTAATGTAAGCTCCTGTGTGGTCAAGTGATTCTGGTGCGTATACTCTTGTGTAGCTATATCATCCTAGTGGTGTCCCAAGCGACCATATCCACATGCTTCGCATATTCACAAGCCGGCATGGAAGCCTCCTGTGGGGTGTGCGTCCGCCGGCCACGCCGCCGCGGTCCGCGTGCTGCTGTTCTGGGCCGCCTGCGTGGACAACATGGACGCGGAGGGACGGACGGTTCTTAGTACTGCCGCGGCGCAAGGTGAGCTCTTGTGTGGTCATGCGATCCTGGTAGCTTTGTTAGATTATTGTCCCAGACTAGCGCTTTTCCGGTGTTTTAAGGTACGCTCTTGTGTGGTTATGCGATCCTGGTACTTTATAAAACATTGATGTAGAAACGGAGCTCTTTCGGAGTCTGTTGTAGCTACACGGGCTCGTTATCGACGTCGATAACCTCGATTAACATAAGCACAGCGCGATATTTATGGTGAATAGCGATATAGTGACGTTTATCTAACCACCCGTGTAGCGGCATCCGAGTAGAGGTATTTCTAGCTTCCATCTGCTCAGTGTAAGCTTCTGTGTGGTCATGTGGTGTGGTGTGGTGCGCCTGCGTGGACAATATGGACGCGGAGGGACGGACTGTGCTAAGTACTGCCGCGGCGCAAGGTGAGCTCTTGTGTGGTCATGCGATCCTGGTACTTTTGAACACACATGGTTGCTACACGGGTTCGTTCGTAATGGACGTCGATAAACTCGATTAACATAAGCATAGAGCCGTATTTATGGCTCACACCAGCCTGCTCACTAAATCCATCCCCTCACACATTACACTCATCCTTCTTCTCCGCCTATATTTACCGTATATTTTGACTTCTTCTCAGGTAACGTGGAAGTGGTTCGGCAATTACTGGACCGCGGTCTCGACGAGCACCACCGCGACAACTCGGGGTGGACGCCGCTGCATTACGCCGCTTTTGAAGGTACGGATTTATAGTGACTATGTACGGTGAGCAATAGAGATCTACATCAGACCATGAGAGAGCACCCCAGACAAGACACAAGAGAAGGCAAGAACTTTACTTTTATGATTTACTGACGGTACCACCCCGTCAGTAAATCATAAAGTGTGGCTTAAAAACCTAACCTATTTACAGATATTTCGTATATGTGTCGAAATAAAATATATTTCATCTATCTTCCACCCATAAGTCTTAGGATCAAACTGTTTGTTCTGGGGTGGCATAGATATGTCTTCGTCATATACATAGCAAACTGTACATTATTTTCAAACATTGAAGCTACTCAAGTGACTATTTTAGTTTGTCGTCAATATTCGTAAACAATGCGGGCATCTGTCATTTGTTTCATCATGATTAGAGGTGAGATTTGTAAACTGTTTGTAAAATATTTAAGGGTATGAAAAAAAAAACGCCTTTTCCCGATAATAAGAAAACAAACAGGCTTTTAAAAAAAAAGTACGCTTAATTTACTTTTAAATGTGGTCTTTTACTGTTATGACATGGCTCTAATGATTCCTCCAAACCTACCAGGGCACGTGGAAGTATGCGAAGCTCTCCTCGAAGCTGGCGCTAAGGTGGACGCAGCAGACAACGACGGCAAGGGAGCCCTGATGCTGGCGGCTCAGGAGGGACACTCGCGTCTGCTGGAGACACTGGCCGATGACTGGGCGGCGCCCGTCGACCAGAGGGCACATGACGGGAAGACTGCACTGAGGTACACATGTGTCTCAGTTAAAGATGTAGTTTTCATAGAGATCACTAGATGGCGGTGTTGTCACCTTTGTACATCGCGGTATGGTTTGATTCTTCATCCAGCGTATATACTTTGATATGTTTTGATTATCTAGGTTTGTTGTTGTATTACTATAGAAGGTATGATAAGGTAGATGCATAAGGTTTTTGACAGCGCTAACAATAAATTTGTATGTGTGTCTAATTTAGTGGTCAAACCGTGAATTTCTAATAAGGTAAGTGAATGTAGTGATAAGAAAAAAAGAAGAAGAAAGAAAAAGCGAAATATAAATCCATGCGAAGCTCTGCTAGAGTCTGTTTTTTTAACCGGATTCTAGAAAGAACTGTTGATCTAGTATCTGAGATTAAAAAGCAGCCTCTATTTGCGGGCGCTAAGGTGGACGCAGCCGACAACGACGGCAAGGGAGCCCTGATGCTGGCGGCTCAGGAGGGACACTCGCGTCTGCTGGAGACACTGGCCGATGACTGGGCGGCGCCCGTCGACCAGAGGGCACATGACGGGAAGACCGCTGTTCTGTGTATTCTTGCATGTGTAAAAAAAAAAAAAACAACTGTCACTTTTTAGGATTCAATAACAATATACAACTTGCATGTGGCTTCGCATTTTCAATATTTTTTCCCTGCTTTCCTGTGTAGGAGTAATCAAACAAAACTTAATTTCAAACATAATATATTGCACCCATCATATGGTCACAATCGATAGCCGGATATCAGCGGCCCGCCGGCCGAGTGAAAAAAGTTCACGTGAAAACATAACCTTCAACAACCAACAAAACAAGTGAAAAAACTATTTGGACTCAAGTAAAGTGCTAAATAAATGAACATTCACGTAAAAATCAACCTTATTCTGCAAGTGTGTTATGAAATAAACTGTGTTGAACTTATTCGTGTGATAAATAACACTCGGAAACATGTCGGACATTGACTCGTTACTTGGATCGTTAGAAGATACAGCCCTGTTACTAAGAAAAGCGCAAATTAACCTTAAAAAGTGTCCTAAGCAACGGTTAACTCAAGGCTACTTAGAAGCACGATATGCAATCCTGGGCGAGTACTGGAGTACCTTCAAGAGTACGCACGACAAGCTCGTAAAAGTTACACCGCGAGACAAACGAGGTGCTATGCCATACTTCGTGAACGAGGACTTTTACACCACCGAGGACTTATACCTATGTTTACAAGCAGACATAAAGGATATGTTATTGCAATTACGAGAGAAAAACAGAGATTCTGATGCGAGTACAAGTAAGGAAACCTGTACAGATGGGCAAGTGAAGTTACCTAGTATACAATTGCCGACTTTTAGTGGCAAGTATGAGGAGTGGCCGACGTACCATGATTTGTTTACAACATTGGTGCACAATAACACGTCGATCAGTCAGGTACAGAAGTTACACTACTTAAAAACAAGTGTATCTCACGAAGCTGAAGTTCTCTTACGACACATACAAGTAACTGAAAGTAATTATACACAAGCTTGGGATATTTTGAAAAACCGCTATGGCAACAAGCGTCTTATTGTTTCCTCACTACTGAAGAGACTATTCAATCAACGGAAAATTAGTGTACAATCAGCTGGTTCAATTAAAATACTACTAGATACAACCACTGAATGCATTAACAACCTGAAAAATCAGAAGGTCAGCACCGATTCCTGGGATCCAGTAATTATATTTCTGATTGTACAGAAATTGGACTCGGAGTCGCACAAAGAGTGGGAGCAATATGCGTACAAAGAAGACCCCGAAGCATTGCCATCGTGGAGCGACATGAAGAAATTCTTAGAATCAAAGTTCCGCACTCTTGAGCTTGTCACACCGTCTTCATCCGCACCTGCTACAGAGAAACGTACTGCTACAGTCATACGTGAACGAACGTACCATGTCTCGACAACTGAAAAGAAATGCATTATGTGCAAAGATAATCACACACTGTGCCACTGCAAGGAATTTACGAAGATGGATCCTGAAGCCAGAAGTACCTATGTTAAGGACAATCGACTTTGTTTCAACTGCTTAGTACCAGGACACTCATCAATGAAATGTAAGCTACCAATGTCCTGCCGCATATGCAACCGACGCCATCATTCTCTGCTACATGAGAATAGGAGCAATGAACCAGTGTCTTCATCGAGCAAATCAACAACACTGGCTTCACAACATGTAGTAGAAGAGAAAGAAGAAGACGAAGTACAAGTTAACTCAATGATGGCATCACATATCAATACTAAGCGGGGAGTAGCACTATTAGCTACAGCCATTGTGGAAGCAACTAATGAACAAGGTCTCACCATTCCACTCCGTGCGCTAATAGACCAAGGATCAGAAGCATCATTCATCAGTGAGAACGCAGCTCAACTGCTGAAACTTAAAAGACAGCCCATGAAGGGGAATGTGCTTGGAGTGGGATCAACAAAAACAAGCATAAACCAGTTGGTGCAGCTAAGAATAAGTTCACGTTTGAAAACAGAAACATGTTTATCAATACAAGCATATGTCATTAAGAAAAATATCACGGCAAAGATACCAAAGAAGAAAATTCAAATACAACAATGGCCTCATCTCGAGGGGCTTGAACTGGCTGACCCATCCTACTGCATGCCTGGAGATATAGATCTACTTCTAGGAGTAAGAGAATACGCAACAATACTCAAATCAGAATTTATAAAGGGTCCGCCAGGCACACCTAGTGCTCAGAGAACCAGCCTAGGATGGATATTATTTGGGGAAGTCAATGAGAACCCACAAGAAGACACATTTCTGGTAATGCATCACAAAATTGATATTGATGACATGCTGAAATCAATTTGGGAGATAGAAACAGACAACAAGAGATATTTAACACGAGATGAGAAACGATGTGAAGAAATTTATGAGACCACAACCACAAGAAATGAGGAAGGGAGATACATAGTCAAACTTCCATTCAAAAATGACAGTCCACAAGTATCAGAAGCAAACTCTAAACAAATAGCAACGCAGAGATTCATGCAATTAGAAAGAAAATTTAGAAGAGCATCAGACCTAAAAGAAGAGTATACAAAGGTTATTAATGATTACATTGAACAAGAGCACATGGAAAGAATACCTGAAAAAGAAAAAGATATAAAAAAATCAGTATACTTACCACACCACGCTGTCGTACGCGATGATAAGGAGACGTCTAAAACACGCGTTGTGTTCGATGCAGCCTGTAAGAATTCAAACAATGTCTCTTTAAATGACGAACTTCTGGTTGGTCCCCAGTTGCAAGAGGACTTGAGAAATCTCCTGACAAGATGGCGGATGAAACGTATCTGCTTCATGGCCGATATAAAACAAATGTATCGCCAGATATTAGTCAGCAAAGATGACGCTGACTATCAAAGACTGATCTGGAGACCAAATGAAAATAATGAATTAGAAGAATACAGGTTGCGCAGAGTTACCTTTGGTACATCTCCAGCTCCCTACTTGGCTGTGAGAACACTACATCAAGTAGCAAATGACGAAGGCAAAGAATGCAAACAGGCTACTGAGTCAATAAAAACAAACTTTTACATGGATGATTTCCTTGATGGCGCTGATTCTGTAAATGATGCTGTCAAACTTGCCCAAGAAGTCACTGAAATACTGAAAAAGGGTGGTTTTCTTCTCACAAAATGGTCGTCAAATGACATAGAATTTATGAAATCAATAGATGAAGACCAAAGATCGGTAAATGCACAAGTAAACTTGAATCTTGATGGAACAGTTAAAGCATTGGGTATTGTGTGGAATTTGAGCCAAGATACATTCCAGTACAACCTGCGTCCTTCACAACCATTGAGCATCATCACAAAACGTAGCATCCTATCTGATATTCAGAAACTTTTCGATCCGCTTGGTTGGATTGCTCCAAGCACTGTGATGGCCAAACTATTAATACAAAACTTGTGGCTTGAAAAGATTGGATGGGATGACAAAGTAAGTGACGAACTGGAAGAAAGATGGAAACAGATAAGAAATGACTTTACAAATGTGAATGAGATACAAATGAAAAGATGGCTTGGAGTAACTGAAACTAATAAAAAGAAGATACAGATGCATGGTTTCAGTGATTCTTCAATGAAAGCATATGGAGCGGTGATCTATGTAAGAATTGAAACAGAAGATAATGAAATTGAAACAAGGCTCATCGCTGCCCGAACTAGAGTAGCCCCGCTTAAAACCATATCATTGCCAAGGCTCGAGTTATGTGGTGCCCTACTCTTGTCTAAACTCATGAAGCAATTTGGACAAGCTATGAGAATCCCAACAACAGATATGTATGCTTGGACAGATTCACAAATAGTTATTGCATGGCTGAGTGGTGAACCTAATCGATGGAAGCCTTTCGTTGCCAACCGTGTCGTTGAAATCGTAGAAAATCTAAACAATAATCAATGGTATCATGTACAGTCGAAGGAAAATCCCGCTGACTTGACCTCACGAGGAATGTTGCTTTCTGAACTTAAGCAATGTGACCTGTGGTGGAAAGGGCCAAAATGGTTAACTGAAACAGAAATAGAGATGAGTAAACCAGAGATTACAAAGACAGAACTAGAGAAACGAAAAACAAAAGAAGTGTGCACGTTAACAAAGGAAGAAGACCTAGAAAGCAAGAAAGAGAAAGTATACACAAATTTGAATGTAACAACTGAGAAGAGTAATATAGAAGAAAAACCATTAACGGAACAATTTGAACAATTCGAAAATTTGAAACAGCTTATTAGATCAATATCACTATGCAGAAGATTCCTAAACTACAAGAAAGTAAAGGACACAGAATTACCATTTACAACTGAAGAATTAGAGAACACTTTACGAACATGTATTAAACTATCACAAACAGAAGAGTTTGGAGAAGAAATTGATAAATTGAAAATGAAGAAACAAGTAAAGAATACGAGTAAATTGAAATCATTAAATCCGTATTTGGACGAGCACCAGATCCTCAGGGTGGGCGGTAGATTACAGCACGCAAATATAAGCTATGAAAGCAAACACCCAATCATTCTTGGTAACAAAAATTGCCTGACAAATCTGATAGTAGCTGATGCTCATTTGAAAACACTGCATGGAGGCGTACAGCTTACAATGTCCTACCTAAGGTCCAAATATTGGATAGTAAGAGCCAAAGGATTGGTGAAATCACATATCCACAAATGCCTGACTTGTGCCAAACACAGCGCTATTGCAAAGAAGCAGATTATGGGAGAATTGCCCAAAGTGCGCGTAACACCAGCACGAGCATTCATACGAAGCGGCGTTGATTTTGCCGGGCCTTTTCATGTACTTTTCTCTAAAGGACGAGGAGCTAAGACAAACAAAGCCTACATTGCGATATTTATATGTATGGCTACCAAAGCTATTCACTTGGAGTTAGTTGGAGATATGACTTCACAATCATTTATTGGTGCCTTCAAAAGATTTGTGGCGAGGCGCGGTATATGTTCAGATTTATGGAGTGATCAGGGCAGAAATTTTGTCGGCGCCAATAAAGAGTTGCAAGAGGCATGGCAAGAAGCCAAACTAGAATTTACTGGAGAAATTGAGGATTCCTTGGCATCTGATGGTACCCAATGGCATTTTATTCCAGCATATAGCCCAAATATGGGAGGTCTATGGGAGGCCGGGGTGAAATCCATTAAGCACCACCTAAAAAGAATACTTACCACCAACCTGACCTTTGAAGAAATGACGACCGTTCTCTGCGAAATCGAAGCATGCCTTAACTCACGGCCGCTATGCCCGATTGATGAGGCCGATACTGATAATATGGACATCCTGACACCTGGTCATTTCCTCATAGGAGAAGCACCGAGAGCAATCCCTACGCCGAATTTGAATAACACGAAGATAAGTACACTGTCAAGATGGCAGCATACCCAAAAACTGGTTCAAGATTTTTGGAAGAGATGGGTTCAAGAATATCTGACTAGACTCCAACAAAGACCTAAGTGGATGAACAAACAAGATGAATTTAAGACAGGCCAGATAGTCTTGATAAAAAATGATAATTTACCCCCTGGTAAATGGGCTCTGGGACGCATTACAGACAAACACCCAGGGCCAGATGGTTATACCAGAGTGTATAGTGTCAAAAGTGGTGACAGTGTAATTAAAAGATCAGTGACAAAATTGTGCTATTTGCCTATTGACAGTGATACTAATTAATTTTGAAAATTATTTGATTTCTTTGTCATACCTAGGTTAAATTTATAATTATCTAAAGCATTATTTAAATTGAATTGTCATAAAGTTAATATTTTTAGTATAAACCAAGACTGTAACTTTTTCTATCTTGGTACCTATTTAGATTTCATTAAAGTTTGTAAAAGGACACATAGTCCTTTTGGTGGGCGGTATGTTCTGTGTATTCTTGCATGTGTAAAAAAAAAAAAAACAACTGTCACTTTTTAGGATTCAATAACAATATACAACTTGCATGTGGCTTCGCATTTTCAATATTTTTTCCCTGCTTTCCTGTGTAGGAGTAATCAAACAAAACTTAATTTCAAACATAATATATTGCACCCATCAACCGCACTCAGGTATGTGTGTTACTGAGGTCTGTTTTTTAATCTGAGATACTAAATTGACAGATTCTGAATGGTTTATTTTATTTATTTATTTATTTATTTAAACACTTTATTGTATGTATACACAAATTACAGTACAATTTTAGTATCTGATATTTAAAAACATACTTTACCAAAGAGATTAAATTAGTTTTAAAGGTGTTTGCCACGGTATTTGACCGATGCTTTAGGCATTTGACAGTGCTAAATATGAATTATCCGTGTCTAAAGTCTGTTTTTTAACCTCAGATACTAAAACGCCACTTCAGAATATACCGATTTAGTATCTAAGATAAAAAACAGCCTTTAGAAGCGGGCGCCAAGGTGGACGCAGCCGACAACGACGGCGCAGGAGCCCTGATGCTGGCGGCTCAGGAGGGACACTCGCGTCTGCTGGAGACACTGGCCGAGGACTGGGCGGCGCCCGTCGACCAGAGGGCACATGACGGGAAGACCGCACTCAGGTATGTGTGTTACTGAGGTCTGTTTTTTAATCTGAGATACTAAATTGACAGATTCTGAATGGTTTATTTTAGTATCTGATATTTAAAAACATACTTTACCAAAGAGATTAAATTAGTTTTAAAGGTGTTTGCCACGGTATTTGACCGATGCTTTAGGCATTTGACAGTGCTAAATATGAATTATCCGTGTCTAAAGTCTGTTTTTTAACCTCAGATACTAAAACGCCACTTCAGAATATACCGATTTAGTATCTAAGATAAAAAACAGCCTCTAGAAGCGGGCGCCAAGGTGGACGCAGCCGACAACGACGGCGCAGGAGCCCTGATGCTGGCGGCTCAGGAGGGACACTCGCGTCTGCTGGAGACACTGGCCGAGGACTGGGCGGCGCCCGTCGACCAGAGGGCACATGACGGGAAGACCGCACTCAGGTACCTATGTGTCTAAGTTTGCATAGATGTTTCACTAGATGGCGGTGTCGTCACCATTGTACATCGCGGTATGGTTTGATTCTTCATCCAGCGTATATTCTTTGATATGTATAGTTTATCCAGGTATTTGTATTATTGTGTATTACTGTAGCAGATATTAAACTAGTTTATAGGTGTTTGCCACGGTATTTGACCGATGTTTTAGGCATTTGACAGTGCTTAATATGAATTATCCGTGTCTAAAGTCTGTTTTTTAATCTGAGATACTAAAACACCACTTCAGAATATATCAATTTAGTATCTAAGATAAAAAACAGCCTCTAGAAGCGGGCGCCAAGGTGGACGCAGCTGACAACGACGGCGCAGAAGCCCTGATGCTGGCGGCTCAGGAGGGACACTCGCGTCTGCTGGAGACACTGGCCGATGACTGGGCGGCGCCCGTCGACCAGAGAGCACATGACGGGAAGACTGCACTCAGGTATGTGGGTTGCTGAGGTCTGTTTTTTAATTTGAGATACTAAAATGACAGATTGGATTCGGTAAGGTGACGTATCGTTCTATTGGCGTGGAATCGACAGTTGATGAACCGTTCAGAATCTGTCAATTTAGTATCTCATGTTAATTAACACACTTAATAGATTAAATTAGTTTTTAAGGTGTTTGCCACGGTATTTGACGGATGCTTTAGGCATTTGACAGCGCTAAATATGAATTATCCGTGTCTAAAGTCTGTTTTTTAATCTCAGATACTTAAAAAACTGTTTAGTATCTGTCAATTGAGTATTTGCGATTAAAAAACAGCCTCTAGAAAAAAAACACAGTTCGGAATCTGTCAATTTAGTATCTGAGATTAAAAAACAGCCTCTAGAAGCGGGTGCTAAGTTGGACGCCTCAGACAACGACGGCGCAGGAGCCCTGATGCTGGCGGCTCAGGAGGGACACTCGCGTCTGCTGGAGACACTGGCCGATGACTGGGCGGCGCCCGTCGACCAGAGAGCACATGACGGGAAGACCGCACTCAGGTATGTGTGTTGCTGAGGTCTGTTTTTTAATCATAAATACTAAATTGACCGATTCTGAATGTTTCGTTTTAGTATCTGAGATTAAAAAACAGACTTTACAAAAGTTGCATTAGGCATTTACAGCGCGAAAGATGACTTTTCCGTGTCTAAAGTCTGTTTTTTAATCTGAGATACTAAATTGACAGATTCTAAACGCTTCGTTTTAGAATCTGAGATTAAAAAACAGACTTTAGCAGAGCTTCGCATGGATTTAGCGCGTTAGTGTCTAATGTTAGTGACTGATGTTAGTGTATACTATTAGTGTCTAATGTTACTAATACGCTAAATCCATGCAAAGCTCTGCTAAAGTTTGTTTTTTAATCTTAGACACTAAAAAGACCAGTTGAGAATCTGTCAATTTAGTATCTGAGAGTAAAAAACAGCCTTTAGAAGCGGGCGCCAAGGTGGACGCAGCCGACAACGACGGCGCAGGAGCCCTGATGCTGGCGGCTCAGGAGGGACACTCGCGTCTGCTGGAGACACTGGCCGAGGACTGGGCGGCGCCCGTCGACCAGAGGGCACATGACGGGAAGACCGCACTCAGGTATGGGGGTTGCTATAAAAGAGTTTTAAAGGTGTTTACTACTGATACCTAAGGTATTCGACAGCGCGAAACATGACTTTTCCGTGTCTAAAGTCTGTTTTTTAATCTTAGATACTAAATTTACAGATTCTAAACGCTTCGTTTTAGAATCTGAGATTAAAAAACAGACTTTAGCAGAGCTTCGCATGGATTTAGCGTGTTAGTGTCTAATGTTAGTATCTAATGTTAGTGTCTAATGTTAGTGTCTAATGTTAGTGTCTAAAGTTAGTGTCTAATGTTAGTGTCTAATGTTGGTGTCTAATGTTGGTGTCTAATGTTAGTGTCTAATGTTAGTGTCTAATGTTAGTGTCTAATGTTAGTGTCTAATGTTAGTGTCTAATGTCACTAATACGCTAAATCCATGTGAAGCTCTGCTAAAGTCTGTTTTTTAATCTCAGACACTAAAAGACCACTTCAGAATCTGTCAATTTAGTATCTGAGAGTAAAACACAGACTCTAGTAGCGGGCGCTAAGGTGGACGCAGCTGACAACGACGGCAAGGGAGCCCTGATGCTGGCGGCTCAGGAGGGACACTCGCGTCTGCTGGAGACACTGGCCGATGACTGGGCGGCGCCCGTCGACCAGAGGGCACATGACTGCACTCAGTGTCGCGCTTATGAAAAATGGCTAGCTAACGGGAGAGTAGAAATGAGAAAGCCAGGGTTTAGCTTGACACAAATTTATTTTTAAGAGGTCAAGTGTGGGTTAGGCCTACACTACACGATCAGTCAGTTTTCAGTTGGTACGGATAGGGACTCCCCTGAGTCGAAGAGTATCGGCGTGGAATCCCGATAACGCGACCGGCGTGGAAGTCCTCTTCTCCAGTGCCCAGGTAGGTAGGCAGGCAGGTCACGTGGCCGTTGCGTGCGCGTGGCGTGTAGCTCGGCTGCGCGGCGTGGTCAGCAACACGAAGGCAGGGGGTTGCCGAACCAGCACGTAGAGGGCGAGCCGTAGAAGTAGGTAGAAGTTCTGTGCAGTAGGTAAACCGTACCGTGGACGTGAGCGTGGACCTTGGAGTAGTAGCGTGGACCTTGGACCCTGGAAAAGATGGAAATCCAACGCATCAGTACACCGTTATCGTCTAGGTTCCACATACCGTCATCAAGACCTACAGCAGAGTACCTAATCTAGCTTGATTGAGGCGGCAGTGGAAACCAGAACGGAATACCTAACATAAATTACTTAAAGATAATATAGAAATTATTAAGAAAGGCCAAAAGCGGTAGACTAGCTGCAGCATAATTTGGATAAAAGTATTTAATGCATCTAGGCAAGCTAGCGTAATTAAAATAAAAGAAATATAAAAGCTGATGATGATGGAATGTCTAAATGATAATGCGTAATTGCATGTCCGCCATCTTGGCTGCTATAAGTGCGCAGTTAGTAAGTAGTTACGTTAGCTATTTGCTAACTCGTAAGCGGCGTAAGCAGCGAATAAAATAAAATGGAAGCTAAGTTAGACACATTTAAATTAACAGTTTAAAACACAATAAGTAAACGTTTAAAGCACAAATAGATTCCTAAAATGAGCTAAGCAAGTCTGATCACACTTACCCGATATTGGGGAAGACACGCACAAGGCACCACTGGTAAAGTCTAGGTCATTCGATACTTTAGAGCGGGCTAGGCACCTAGAGGACTGCCGTGAGGTAGGGTCACGCGCAGTCGATGCCGTAGCCCGTGGACGAATGATCGAGAGCCAGTGGTCACCGAGTGGGGCTGCCGCGATAGGTGGGGACAAGAACAAAAGACCGCTTCGCTGTCTAGGGATGGGAACGCGTCGATAATTTGAAGAATTATCGACGCCGAAGATGAAGTTATCGATAAAGTCGATACTTTAAATTAATAAACTATGAAGGTAATTTACCAATATGTAAGTTATTTATTTTGAAGAAATAAATAACGTTACAGTACCTATGTGTCTAAGTTTGCATAGATGTTTCACTAGATGGCGCTGTCGTCGCGATTGTACATCGCGGTATGGTTTGATTCTTCATCCAGCGTATATTCTTTGATATTTATAGATTACCTAGGTTTGTTTGTGTATTACTATAGAAGGTATGATATTTAAGGTAGATGCATAAGGTAATTGACAGCGCTAACCATAAATTTGTATGTGTGTCTAATTTAGTGGTCAAACCGTGAATTTCTGATAAGGTAAGTGAATTTAGTGGTATCAAAAAAAGAATAAGAAAGAAAAAGCGAAATATAAATCCATGCAAAGCTCTGCTAGAGTCTGTTTTTTAATCTCGGATTCTAAAAAGAACTGTTGATCTAGTATCTGATATTAAAAAGCAGCCTCTAGAAGCGGGCGCTAAAGTGGATGCAGCTGACAACGACGGCGCAGGAGCCCTGTTGCTGGCGGCTCAGGAGGGACACTCGCGTCTGCTGGAGACACTGGCCGATGACTGGGCGGCGCCCGTCGACCAGAGGGCACATGACGGGAAGACCGCACTCAGGTATGTGTGTTACTATAAAAGAGATTTAATTAGTTTCATGACCACTGTCTATCTATAGCTGACATTTACTATCATACGATTTTGACACATAAAAAGTAGCATTCTGTCAAAATCGTATGAAAGTACCTCACTGTCAGCTATTTTATTTATTTTATTATTTTTACTTTTTACATTTTCGTGGAGAACCAACAGCATTTTGTTAATAACTAAATATTACTTATGAACATATAACAACTAGATGCCATTAACAGGTTCCCGCATATAACACAAAAGTAATGACTGTAAGTAGGAGCAAACAAAAAACCGTGACAATTAAATAAAAACCCAAATAGGTACCTACCACAATCACAATCAATAGATAAAGTTACTGAAACTGGCAGATAAAGTTACCACAAAAAAGTTTAAAGCAGGTATTTGACAACGCTAACAATAAAGTTTTATGGTCAAACCGGTAATTTCTAATAAGGTAAGTGAATGAAGTAATAAGAAAGCAAAAGAAGAAGGAAAAAACCGGCCAAGTGCGAGTCGGGCTCGCGCACAAAGGGTTCCGTAGCAGCAATTAAATCAACCTATCTCAAAAACTATAAGAGATACTTTGATCAAACCAAAAATCGTTGAAAGAGTTAATTAGCATGCATCACCTCAATTTTTTTTAGAATTTTATACCCCGTAGTTATAAAAATAGAGGGGGGGGGACATACTTTTTACGACTTTGAGAGCTGATATCTCAAAAACCGTTCACTTTAAGAAAAATGTTTTTTAGAAAACTTTATATCATTTTAAAAGACCTTTCCATTGATACCCCACACGGGTATGTACATCGAAAAAAAAAATTTCATCCCTCAGTTACATGTATGGGGGGCCCCACCCCCAATTTTTTTTTTTACTATTTAGTGTCATATTTTTGTAGCGGTTCATACAACACATATTCCCATCAAATTTCATCACTGTAGTACTTATAGTTTCCGAGTAAATCGGCTGTGACAGACGGACAGACGGACAGACGGACAGACGGACATGACGAAACTATAAGGGTTCCGTTTTTGCCATTTTGGCTACGGAACCCTAAAAAGCGAAATATAAATCCATGCGAAGCTCTGCTAAAGTCTGTTTTTTAATCTCGGATTCTAAAAAGAACGGTTGATCTAGTATCTGAGATTAAAAAACAGACTTTAGCAGAGCTTTGCATGGATTTAGCGTGTTAGTGTCTAATGTTAGTGTCTAATGTCACTATAATACGCTCAATCCATGCGAAGCTCTGCGAAAGTCTGTTTTTTAATCTGAGATACTAAATTGACAGATTCTGAATGGTTCATTTTAGTATCTGATATTTAAAAACATACTTTACCAAAGAGATTAAATTAGTTTTAAAGGTGTTTGCCACGGTATTTGACCGATGCTTTAGGCATTTGACAGTGCTAAATATGAATTATCCGTGTCTAAAGTCTGTTTTTTAATCTAAGATATTAAAAACACCACTTCAGAATCTATGAACTTAGTATCTGAGATTAAAACACAGACTCTAGTAGCGGGCGCTAAGGTGGACGCCTCAGACAACGACGGCGCAGGAGCCCTGATGCTGGCGGCTCAGGAGGGACACTCGCGTCTGCTGGAGACACTGGCCGATGACTGGGCGGCGCCCGTCGACCAGCGGGCACATGACGGGAAGACCGCACTCAGGTACCTATGTGTCTCAGTTAAAGATATAGTTTTCGTAGATGTTTCACTAGATGGCGGTGTCGTCACCGTTGTACATCGCGGTATGGTTTGATTCTTCATCCAGCGTATATACTTTGATATGTTTAGTTTTTCCAGGTATGAGTACCTGTCCCACCACTCACATACCTAAGGCGCGGCCAGCTAGTTCCGCGCGCACTATAGTTTTATTTCTGCTATAGTAATACACAACAATACTCATACCTCGATAATCTAGTTTATAGGTGTATGGCACGTATTTGACCGATGCATAAGGTATTTGACAGCGCTAACAATAAATTTCTATGTTTCTAATTTTGTGGTCAAACCGTGAATTTCTTTATTTCTAATAAGGTAAGTGAATGAAGTAATAAGAAAGCAAAAGAAGAAGAAGGAAAAAGCGAAATATAAATCCATGCAAAGCTCTGCTAAAGTTTGTTTTTTAATCTCAGATACTAAATGGACACATTCTGAACGGTTCTTCAACAGTCGATTGTCCCGTGATGTAGTGACGTAATGAGCAGTTAGCAGTCAGCAATAGACCGTAAAAAATCTGTCGATTTAGTATCTGAGATTAAAAAGCAGACTCTAGAAGCTGGCGCCAAGGTGTACTCTTCGGACAACGGAAGGCTGCTCTGAGGTTTGTGTGGTCATTGAACGAGTCATATTTCATTCATATAGGTAAAATATAGCTCGAGCACTATGACAGCTGTCAAATCCGTACATTTTATTTGTTAGTTATTTAGGAAAATCCATAATTATTCATCTGGCTTATATTTATAGATCTGTCAATCAAAAGTCATAGGAATGTGTATTTTAAGAAGAATAATCTGACTAACTTGCCACATAAGTGTGTGAGAAGGATGAAGTATTGACAGTCATACAAATAGAGTGAGATAGTATGAGTGTGGCCGTATTTTATACCAACATACCTCCAGTAAATAGTTGCCTTGTCCAATATAGTAAGAAACCCCCTTACGATTTTAATAAATGAAATATAAAGCCAATCGTATATTACCCGATATCCGTCGATGTACTGAATGTGGCACACCCTGTATAACTAATTTTTCTATCTTCCAGACTGGCAGCCCTAGAAGGCCACTTCGACACGGTACGCGCGCTATACGAGCGCGGGGCCGACGTGGATGCGGTGGACGCGGATAAACGAAGCACCCTGTATGTGCTGGCTATTGACAACAGGTCAGTGGAGAGCTCTTGAATGCTATGTAAGCCTGGTATCTTATGAGTCTTATGACAGTCGCTTAATAAGAGTGATTCAAAGTCAGAGTCAAAATGCTTTATCTAAGTCAATATTTTACAGATATTTCTGCATTTTCTGTGGCCCTGTTTCTGTACATAATTAATCTTCACAAATCTTGCAATATAAATGTAAAATGCATGTTTTAATTCACCTACAGTGGAGAAATTCGATGAGATAAGAAATCCATTTTCTACAAATCCTTTGTTTTGTTGTTACAGATTAGCAATGGCTCGCTATTTGATCTGTGAGTGCGGTGCTAGCGTCGACATCAGAGATGCTGAGGTAATTTTGTTTTTCGTTGATTTTATAGTCTGGTTATTTAAAAAACTGCGGCCAAAAAGAAGTACATAAATGATACAACATTTACTGTCTTGTTTTCGTTTGTTTTTTGCACATGTATCTAGATATAGGCGCCACAAATATTACTTTGTATGTATTCAGAAGTCCGTAATATGCTATAACAATGTCGGAATGTTTTATGTTATTTAGTGTTAACATGTTGTGTATATTCCAGGGTCGAACTCCACTGCACGTCTCAGCCTGGCAGGGGCACACTGACATGGTGAATCTACTCATCAAAGTTGGTAAGTTTACTTTTGTGAACACCAACATGCTTTCGTGGATTTTAAATTGGAAGGGCTCTGATTATAAAAGGCATAAGTCATGGCACTCGAGAGTACGGCGCGGCTAAAATACCACAGAATAGCTATTTACAGCAATCAAAATAAGTGTCTCAGGCCATGAGTAAACCCCTTCTCCCACTACGCGACTTTCAAGCGACGCAACTATTGGTTGCCTATATTTGACGATGACGACGCGTTGAAGACCCGTTTTTATAGACGATCATGGGTAGGTTAAGAGAGGCTTAATCGTCTGTAATACACTTAAAGGCCAGTATATATATGACTGACTCGATTCCCCCCACAGGAGGCGCCGACGTGGACGGGCGCGACCGCTGCCTGCGCACCGCGCTGCACGCCGCCGCGTGGCGGGGCCGCGCCGCCGCCCTGCGCGCCCTGCTCCAGCACCAGGCCGCGCCCGCCGCCGTCTGCACGCAGGGCGCCACGCCGCTAGGTACCGCCCCCCGCCCCGCCCGCCCTGCCGCCCTGCTGCAGCGCCAGGCCGCGCCCGCCGCCGTCTGCACGCAGGGCGCCACGCCGCTAGGTACCGCCCCCCCGCCCCGCCCGCCCTGCCGCCCTGCTGCAGCGCCGCGCCGCATCGCAGCATTGGGGCCGCGCCCTTAGTCAGCGAACTTCGTGGGCAAAAGCCAGTAGAACAGTCTTTCTAAATAGGTTTTAACTATTTTCAGGCTGCTTGTCCACCAGTGCGGAGCGAGGAAGCCGAGCGGAGAAATTGACCAATCAGATTGCATAAAAACTCGCCCATGCTATTTGCGCGTCGCTCATTGGATGATTTGTTGCTCCGCTACCCCTTATGTGGTGACACTAACTCTTCGCCTTCAAAATAAAATATGTATTAATGGTTTCTGTAATGTCTCCTTCAGGTATAGCGGCTCAAGAAGGGCACGAGGAGTGTGTGATGTGGCTGCTACAGTACGGGGCGGATCCGCTGCAGGCTGATCATTGTGGTATGTTGTACAATGTTTACATTTATCACACATGTAGTGCAGTATCAACTCAATAAAATGGTTTTTAGCTAGATAGCCACTTAAAACTCACTTATTGCTTAGTCCTACACAATGTGGAATGACATTGCTGAGCAAATGCTTCGCAATAAACGCCAAATATACGTTAAAAACTAAAATCTGTTGAAAAATCCACTGTAAATGGCATATTGCCTCGGCTATTTTAGTTGTAGGTACTTTGACTTTGTAGATGGTGATACAGTCAGCTTTAGTTGTCGACCTTTCTTCAGATCATTGTTAGCGCAGTAATGTTATGAGCTCCTGAAGTTTAGTCGGACTTATATGCAATTGACGCCATCAACACTGTATCGATTCAAGACAATAATTGTAGTAACTGGATTTGGTTACCTTAATTATTTTCCCTGATGTTGTACTTAACTATTATGGACACTGAATTTATGAATAATAATGCGGAATTAATTAATCTTGCATTTTTATTTGGTTAATCAACGGAGCAAACACTGACACACAAAAGCCGGCAAACGGAAGAGTGTTGCCAGTCGAAAAACTCACTATATTATAATTTTGTGTTGCCACACTCTTCCCCGCCCCGAAATAACAAAAGTACAAGTACATAATAATATATTATTTAGGTAGGTACAGTAAGTATACTTATAAACTAACACAGTAACTATACTAGCAAAGTACAAGTAGGACTATGACATGTTGGGATTAACATGTAATTCATGACTCTACTATACTAACAATGCAGTAGGTACACACAATAGGTTATTAAAAATAATTAGTATATTTTTATAGATTACAGTACTTAAATGGTCACTGAACACTTTAACATTTGGTTAACATGTCGTTTGACAACTCTACCCTGTGCTTCAACCATATAAGTTACTCCTGGTGTTAGACTCTCCTGTACTTGACCAAGAATCCATTTTTTTGCCTTATTTCTATAATCTCTAATCATAACCTTCTCCCCCACATTAAATAACACAGATCTACTTCCCTGATAATACTGTTTAAGTTTTTCATTATGCATTTGCAAACGTGTACTAATTGGCTGTGGCCTTAGAAGGGAAAACCTTGACCTAAGCTCACGCCCAAATAACAATTTTGCAGGGCTAACACCCAGGCGCGGATCCACCTATATAGGCAAGATGGGCATGCCCATCACCTAACTTGACTGGCAAAATCACACCACGGAATTTTAATATAATAATTTCGTTATTTCATAACTTTGGTATTGCCTGTTTTTTTATAATTATGTTGGTGCTCGTGATTTCAGGTTATGCTAAATAGTTTTTTCCACCTCGAATACCTTCCGGATAGTTGTTAAAGAATTAAAAATCCTTAACATTTTCGGTCATGCCAAAAGTCTGCGTTTCGGCTTACAGCAAAAGTCACTATTTATGTATTATATTTAAGATAACCTGTGTATTTTTTATTTTTTTTTGGTTTAATAAATATTTTTTTCATTTTTTCATGTATTCAATGAGCCTAGTTTGATCTCAATAAGCCAAATCGTTTTTATGATACAGTTATTATACAGGGTTATTGGTAAGAAGACCTGATCCTTTCCTAAAGGAAGTAATTTCCAGTCGATTCAATTAAACCCTATAATGCATTATACGAAACTTAACCATTTCTAAGATATTTAATATTTATGTTTTTTTTATTTTTTGGCAAAATTTTATGCTTAAAACCAAAAATAAAGAAAAAGCCATATTTCAATTTTTTTTTGGTTGTTTTGCATAAGTAACACCTTAATAATCTAATTTAAATAATCAAATGTGCATTATTCGACTTAAATTATACACAATACCTCAAAATAGCACATTAAAAAAAAAATCAAAATGCAAAAACAAATAAATTAAATTAAAAAAAAATCATTATCATTTTTTTGTGCACTTCAGCTTAAAAACATTGTCAACTTATAAGCTTTCAAATAAGATAATTCAATATCAAATCGATTTAGGTATCACTAAGATATGGCCAGCCCCCGTATTATGTAACTCCGAGTGGGGTTGGTTGGTGTAAAATGGCTGACAACTTAGAGCATTATTAATTAATATTTTTTTACTGACTTATCTGATTTCACAAACGTTTATGTTGAATGTAAGGATATATTGTTAGGCTTCTTGCATATTTCTTTCACAAGATTTTTGGTGTTTTCGGTTAATAAGTCTCTAAGTTGATACCAATTATCACCGGTTGCTAACTCTCAAAAAGTTACAAAATACGGGGGCTGAACAACCTGAGAAAGCGGAGAAAACTCAACAGGGGTTTCTTCGTTATTTTCTACATTGAATAGTAACTTTTGCCGTAACACAAACTTTTGTCGGTAAAAAAATCATAGTTAACCATTTTTTTTCAGTCTTGAATTAACTATTCAACTATTCCGATAATTGATCCAGAGCGCTTTTGAAGAGGAAAAAATGCATTTAGCATATTATGATAACTACCAACATACAAAAAAACTGCTATCAGTAAGTACCTCAAGGTGAGGCAAAACCACCTTGTTTGGACTTGCCCATGCCCATCACCTATTTTGAGGTCTGGATCCGCGCCTGCTAACACCAGTGGTTCTATTAACACTAGTTCGATAATCGAACAGAAACAAGTTAGTGGCATATTCTAAATTATGTCCGCTATCCACAATTTTTTTTACATGGTTTTTAAATGTTTGTACGAATCGTTCAGCCGCTCCATTTGTGGCCGGATGATAGGGAGGTGTATAGCTCATCTTTACCCCTGTTATGTTACAAAATTCTTTAAATTCATTGCTTGTCCAGGTTGGGCCATTATCTACCACCAAATGGAGTGGATAACCAAATCTTGTATATACATCTTTGAAAATTGAGATGGTTTTACCTGCTGTAATATTTGACATGAGAAAAACTTCAGGCCACTTTGAATAGCTGTCGACTATTACAAGAAACATTTTTCCATAAATAGGACCAAGAAAATCTGCATGTAATCTTTCCCACACAGACTCAGAACATGGCCAAGTAGACAGAGGCGCTTTTTCAGGTGCATTGCGATTCTCTAAACAAATTAAACATGAAGATGTAATATTGCTTATTTCTTTATCCACAGTTGGCCACCAAAAATAGGAACGAGCTATTTGCTTCATTCTATTTATTCCGAAATGACTTGAATGTAACTCATTCATGATTAAATTTTGTAAAGCTTCAGGAATAACAACTCTAAATCCCCATAATAAGCAACCTTGGTCAATAGTAAGTTCATTTTTCTGTCAAAAAATGGTTTCAGATCTTTACTTAATTTACTTTTATCTGGCCAACCATCTATACAATATCTCATAATAGTCGACAGCAAAACACATTTAGAAGTTTCTTTTGCAATATCTTTCCAATTAACACTTTCAAAATTGGATAAGGACATATAATTTATGACACTTAATTCACTACAGTCTAACAATGGATGCTTATAATTACTTTTATCATTCACTGGGTACCTCGATAAATAATCTGCTGGATTATTTTTCGATTTAATATGCCGGATGCAATAGTTAAACCCTGACAAAAATATAGCCCAATGTTGTAATCGTTTGCAAGCCATTTTTGGTATACCCTTTTTGGGGCCAAAAATTGTCACCAATGCTGAGTTATCAGTTTCCAATTCAAATGTCCTTGCAAACAAGTACTCATAAAATTTTGTCACCCCAAAGATAATAGCCAATGCTTCCTTTTCTATTGTAGGATACTTCATCTGTGTATCATTTAATTTTTTACTGGCAAAAGCCACAGGTTTAACTATTCCATCACTGCTCCTCACTGATAATACAGCGGCCACCCCACAATCCGATGCATCACAACTTAATATGACCGGTAAGTCATTACTATAATGAGCCAGTGTTGTTGTATTAGCTAATTGTTCCTTAATTTTTACAAAAGCTATATCACATTCAGCATTCCAACTAAAATGATCATTTTTAAGACAGTCATACAATGGTTTTAAAATTACTGCCATGTTTTTCAAGAATCTATTATAATAGTTAATTTTTCCCAAGAATGAACGTAACATTTTTAAACTATCAGGTTTGGGTGATTTCAATAAAGGTTCTATATTGTCCTTAATAACTTGAATACCTTCTTTTGACACATGATAACCAAACACCTCCAAATGCTGTGTAAAAAACTTACACTTATTAATTTTTAGTTTTAATTCCACTTCTGCAATTCATTCCAATACTAATCTTAGTCTCTGGTTGGTTTCTTCTAAAGTTTTCCCCGCTATATAGATGTTATCGATATAGACCATCACTTCTTCCAGTCCTGAAAGCAATTGTACTATTAACCGTTGAAAAGACCCCGGGCCTGTACTGACTCCATACGGCAAGTACAAATACTTATAAATCCCTTTCTCTGTGACAATTGTCGTTAATTTTTGTGACTGTTCATCTAAAGGTGCCTGTAAATACGCTTCTTTTAAGTCTAATTCACAAAAGCACTCATTGTTTTCAAAGTTTGCTAAAATTTGATTAATAGTTGGAAGTGGGAAGTGATCAATCTCTAAAAATGGGTTCAGTGTGACCTTGTAGTCACCACACAATCTTACTGACCCGTCACTCTTCAGAACTGGTACTACAGGTGTTCCCCATTCACTAAATTCAATTGGTGCTATACGACCATTATCTAATAAGCGTTTAATTTCATCATCTACTTTAGATTTTAATGAAAAAGGAACACTTCTCGCTGGCAAAAATTTAGGATTAGCATTTGGTTTCAGTTTTAATGAAATTGAAGACTTTTTGAAATCACCCCATCCAGGTTCAAATACAATGGGAAAATCATTTTTTATTTGTTCAATGTATTTGTCTACATCTACTAGACATATGTTAACATTTTGAGTTAAATTTAAGGGCCAAAGTTTAAGATAAGATAGCCAATCTTTTTCCAGAATCCTAGGTGGACCATCTGGAACCACCACCAAACACAAATTATTACAAGAGACTTTGTCATAAATAACATTCAGGTTACCTATAACACCGATCGGTTTTGAAGTTGACTGGTTGTAATTGACCATAGTAAATCCAGATTCTTCTAGTTTTAAACTAGGAAAATATTTATTTTTATCACTGATATTTATAGTTGTAATATCAGAACCCGTATCGACTTCAAAATCAAGCAGAACACCATTTACTTTTACTTTTATATAATGAGATGGTACCTTATCCCGGGTCCGCATACTTAATACTTGGAATTTATCACTTTCAATATCAAAACTCGTATCATGAACTTCTTCCTGTTTGTCAGTTTCATTTTCAACTATAACAGTTTTAATGTTTGTATTTTTCCTGGAACAAACCCTGAAAATATGACCTTTTTGTCCACATTCACTACAGAATTTGTATCTCAATGAACACTCTGAACGCATGTGACCTATTTTGCCACAACAAAAACACTTAGAACCACTTGAATCTTGATTATTTCCTGTAGATTTTTTATAGTAAGGTTTATTTTGCGTCCTTACTGCAAACATTTCCACTGATTTGGGATTTTCCTTGTGTGCTAATCTGTAAGCCATTTCTGCAGTCTCCGCTGTTGTTATCAATTCATCCAGTGATTTATCTGCTATTTTCAATAGCTCATATCTTATTGTTTCATTATGGACTCCATTTAGCAATCTTTCTTTCAGTTGTTCATTCATATCTGTAAAAGCACAGTCCCTTGTCATTTTTCTCAATGCCATTATATAATCTTTAATGGACTCTGTTTCTTCCTGCTTCCTATCTTTAAATTTCGCCCGGTACATAGCCACATTTGTTTTTGGTTGATAAAAATTGTTCAACTTATCACAAAGTTCTTTATATGTAAGTTTGATAGGAGAAAGTGGGGAGCAAAGCCCGGATAGATTTTCATAGACATTAATGCTCAATTTCGTGAGCAGCAACGGTACTTTCTTTTCTTCAGATATGTCGTGCAATAACATGTAACAATTTAGTTGTTCACAGTAGCTCATCCAGTTTCCTCCACTGAAATTATCTAGACTGGACGGTAAATTCATCGTTCTCTTACTATGTGAAAGAGGCGGCGCCTCCTCCTCAGGCTGATTCACAGTCTTGATGTGCGTACGTAACAATTTACGCAAGTCTTCTAAACTTATAGGTTCACTTTCAGACACTAACCCCAACTCCTGGGCTAGGATTATCAAATTTTGCTTACTCTCCGACTCACCTACTCTACCTCTTGGATACCAAGAGGTTTTTCCACTTTTTACTTTGTCTTTTAGCTCTTCCATCAAAATAAAACTTTATTTTTGTTGTTTACGAGTACATCCATACAATTAATTAATGAGTGAATGTATTGTCAGCTGTCAGCTGTCAGTGTCATATCACAGAGCAGAGCAGATGTCATCAAAATATTCAAAATTGTTAAGTTGGCAGCACTGCACTACCACGGCAGACAGCTACCGGCAAAAATTCAATATGTCGGACAACTTGCTTGCGCTGTTTGCCACACGCTGTTGGTTCAAAGTCTCGTCGCCACTGTAGTAACTGGATTTGGTTACCTTAATTATTTTCCCTGATGTTGTACTTAACTATTATGGACACTGAATTTATGAATAATAATGCGGAATTAATTAATCTTGCATTTTTATTTGGTTAATCAACGGAGCAAACACTGACACACAAAAGCCGGCAAACGGAAGAGAGTGTTGCCAGTCGAAAAACTCACTATATTATAATTTTGTGTTGCCACAATAATGATTATGATTATTATTGATTGCGCTGCACACTAGCATATCATTTTACAAGACCTATCTCTATTATTACTTAAAATACTAATGTAAATTTTCGTCCCCAGGCCGAACGCCAGCCAAGGTGGCGTGGCGCGCCGGACACGCCAACATCTGTCGGCTGCTCGAGCGGTTCACCGCGCCGTCAGCACCCGCCGAGGATACTCCGGTGGCTGCTAGCAGAGGTGAGGAGATAATATAATTATATCAAAAATAGATAAATAGTTCATTTTCTGTGTAATATATGGGTGAAAACCGCATCGAAATCGGTTAAGACAAACCCGAGATAATCACGGATAAATATGTCGAAACCCGGTAGTAGCTAAATGAAGTATATCTCCCTATGTTTGAATCTGTGTGACACGCCAACATCTGTCGGCTGCTCGAGCGGTGTCGCCGAGCGTACACCGGTGGCTGCTAGTAGAGGTGAGGAGACAATAGTGAAAACCGCATCGAAATCTGCTCAGCCAAACGCGAGATAATCACGAATATGTCTGTAGTGACAGATACGAAATTGACAGATTCAGAACGTTTAACCAACAGTCAATTGTCTCGCTATTAAGTGACGTATCATTCTATTGGCGGGATAATCGACTGTTGATGAACCGTTCAGAATCTGACAATTTAGTATCTGAGATAAAAAACAGACTAGGTAGTGGTTTACTTTAGAAACTCTTGTAGTACCTACCTAGCTAGCAGAGGTATCACTGTGTGTTTGTATCTGTGTGTCACGCCAACATCTGTCGCCTGCTGGAGCGGTTCACGGCGCCGTCAGCACCGGCCGAGGATACTCCGGTGGCTGCTAGTAGAGGTGAGGAGAGAATAGTGAAAACCGCATCGAAATCGGCTCAGCCAAACGCGAAAAAAATGCGGATATGTCTGTAGTGACAACTTGATATCACAGCCGTCGCTAGCAGGGGTGAAAGAAGGAACAAAAATTGTGAAAACACAGTCACAGCACAGACAGTTAACGTGGTGGAAAATTAAACTGAAATTTAGCACCTCTAGCAGCTTTTGTCACGTCTTGTCGTGCGCGTCTTGCGGCCCATGCTAGGTATGCTGATATTATAATTCGTTCCCAGGCTCCCCTGACTACAAGCGTCGCAGCGTGCACAGCTCCAACTCGACCAAGTCATCCTCTAACCTGACGGCGACCAGCACACGCTCGCATCACGATGACACTGACGAAAAGGTAAGGTTTCTCTTCAATTTTTTTTCATCTTGGAGTTTGCTGCTGTCCGTTGACTAAAAAAACTTTAAACACTGTTTAACAAGTGTTTAAAACTAAATTTGACAGGTTTTGTAGGCGTTTGACAGCGCTAAACACCTGTTAAATACTGTCTAAGTTTTTGTAGTAAGGACCTTAGATTAAAAAAATACTTCAGCCCATAGCGCACTTGTCTTGACACAGACACTTTTTAAGTCATAGTTGAGTTGCGGTGTGAAGTGCGGGTGGAATGTGTCAAAATTGCGCTACGCTATTGGTGGGCGCTATGCCGCTCTGCAGCCATTGGTCTATTGCAAGGATGCGCTCCGAATCCTCTCTTATTCGATCATAAATGCAACATGCGCAAATGGGCATCATTTCGATCAAGATACAATGATTTCTAGTAAAATTTAAGGTTAAATTACCCTTAAGTGACAGTGTGATAATCCAAAGTTTGTCTGTTAAAGATTGCCATAAACAATAAAGCCGCCTTTTTGTTCTGTTTTATTTTTATTTTCTGGTGAAAATAAAGATAATTGAAATTGTACTCTCGCAGGCAAGCCGAGCGCATCTATCTCTCTCGTTCGCACAACAAGTGGCTAGATGCGGGCGCCGCGAGCGCGACAGAGACAACGCTATACCGGAGCATAGAGCGGTGGAGCAGGACGCCAACTTGAGGTAAGGGGTGTAGACGATTCTGTTGGTCTGTTACAGAAAATAAAGGCTAGTATGATCTGCTTCATTAGTCAAACTACAAACCGCCTTTTAACATTCATTCAATCATCGACACGAATGAACAGGCGAAATTGTAAACTTGTCAAGGTACAAAAGTGTAAAACTACTTATGGACTGGATCGTTTTATAGTTTGCATGAATTAAATTTTCTTTCAAAACGTTCTGAATAGTTTCCGCTCAAGATGCCACGCTCTATGCAAGAAAATCCTTACTTTTTTCATGTTTCCTATCTATGAATACCTACCCTACCTGTCCTGAAAAATTATCATTTGTAAATTGTTATTTGTTTGTTTGAATAAATAACATTATAAAAATCTTTATATCGACATCTTTACCTGGCGTGTGTGAGAATGTAAACGTTTTATAACGATTTCTAATTCCCAGGAGCTACCTAGCCAACGAGAAAGACTTTGAGCTGCGCAACACGAGCGAGCGAGACAGAAGACGCGACCAACGCCACTTGTGCGACAGAGAGAGCACATCGCCTCTATATGCGTCGCCTCCACATAGCCCGCTGTGCAGTCCTGTAGTACATGACAATGGTAAATAAACGAAAGTTTATTTTTATATAAAATCATAGGAAAAATAGTAATAATTGTGGTTAAAAGTGATAGGACTACAGTTGCGGAAATAGGTTTGATCGAAAACGGTAATAAAGTGTCTGAATTTGCGAATAATTGGAAGCGAAAGTACCAGGCGCTCATAGGTGTCTAAGGGGAGTACTAAGCACAAGCACTATAGAAGCGGAAAGAGCTTTGATAGAAAATGGTGTTAAAATATCTAAATTTGTGACCGCTTTCTTCCTAACCGACCTAAAAGTGTATTCTACGTATGTATTATGTTTCGATTTCTTCCACCCAACCTTCGATTAACCCGTCCATTTCTCAGGATCTCAGCCAGCCAGCCTGACCCCTCACCCGGCGGTCACAGACCAACACTTCAACAGAGACACACACATGAGGATCATACTGGGGCGGGATAGCAAACCACCGCCGGATAAGAGCGAAGGGTATGTTGTGTGTAGACCCCTCACATTGTTAGTCTTGTGGTCAGACCCCTTAGCATGAATTTTCATCGTGAACGTGACGTAAAATTACTCGAAGAATTTTGTAGGGAAATTTTAGTTCTGCTACCGACCACCAGGGACGCTGTTCATATTTTCATACAAAATTACTCGATGAATTCTACTTCACGTTCACAAAGAAATTCATGCTAAGTGGTCTGGTCTCTTTGCCCCGGATTGTACTATCTGAACCAAATGCTAAATGTACAGTAAGGTGCAGATAAACCTGACCACCCTCAGAAGCATTGTTACTATGAGAGGGGAGGTTTCTCTGCACCTGACCGTACGAATATCTAAGTTATCTAAAAGTTGTTTAGAATGGCAACTGAGTCACCTTATACCACTTTTGCAACAACCTACATAAATAAGGTACAGTTGATGCGTCACAGATATGTGTGGAATTTGCCATTTTTTTGTTTGTATCATGAGAAATACAAGTGATGATAATTCTATCATGTTTTTTTAAATAATTGTAAATTGTATTCTAATAACAATAACGCTTTTACGTCCCCTTGCTTTTTTTCTTGTATATTGTTGTTATGCTTTCAATGTATCAAAAAATATTTAGCTTTGCCATGTAAACTATCTATATTAAGGCATGGTTATTTTAATGCCTGATGTTATTTATATTTGTGGGCCTGTACATGAGTTTAAATATGAAACTAATTCTGTTTATATGTTAATATTTAAATTAAGGACAGGTTATAATCCAAAAACTTAAGTTCTTATTTTTGTTCTGGCAAAATAAAACGTTCACTGGCACTAAACAAAACACTCTCGTATTCGGTGACCTTATATCAGTGATCACGTGACACTGAGCTGTCACACTTCCATTCCGCTGGACGGATGAGGGAAGCTGATGGGAGAATGTTGTGGCTCTCCTTGACAGAGACCTATGCCATCCAGTGGTAAATTTTTGGCTAATAACTATCAATCCGAATGCTATCAAACTTGTCAAAAGATACGGATTCTCCAGCAATACTTACCTCCATTGGCACGAAAGCCTAACCTACCTACCTCTGCCGAGGTAGACTTTTATCAGTGGCCAACTCAAGTCACACTGACTATTATATATCGTGTGCAGGGCGGGCCGCAGTCGCTACACTCGGCTGGTGAGCACGCTAGGAAGGGCTCGAGGACGCATCTTTAAGAAGACGTGAGTGCCAGGCGGTGTGGTTGGGACTGTACCTTGGTTTTGGTGTTTCTTTTTGGGTACTTTTGAGGGGAAATTGGGGTTTTTGGTTGAAGATATTAATAGATGATATTTTGTAATAAGGTCATGATGCGATTGGGCTTATGATTGAATCTTTGGGATTTTAGAACCATACATTTTTGTCTATACATTATTTTTTCCTATGGCATAGATATTCTCCCCTTTCTAAAATGATAATAATAAACCGAAAGGGGTGCCTCAATGAGCGTTCTGAGCAACTTTTGGTTTAAAAACTAAAGTTGTTCAGAATGACGAATTGAGTCTTTTCGGCAACCTGTAATTTTCAGTGTTTATTAACGTTCAAAAGTTGTTAGACCTGTGAAAAATTATTAAGTAAATCAAAACCATCGTACTATTACTAACACACCCTCAAACTCGCTTGGGATTGGCTGTTAGGGTCTGCACTGTAACTGGGTTCATTCGGTCACTCGTTCATTCAGTCGGTTAATCATTCACTCACCGAAATGTCTGTGGTTGGTTTGCAAGGAAACTAAGGGAAAATATTACGTATTAAACTGTTTTTGTTAGTTTTTCTGTCAGCACAATAATAATTATGTTTACTTATATGATTTTTTTGTGTTTTAATGTTTGTGTTTCGAATTTTCTTATATATTTTTGGGTCTTTGTTATATTAATTAAATACTTTAATACTATGGTGATGGTGCTTTGAAATAAGTTAGTAGCACGGTGAATGGTGTCATGAGTACATTCAAACTCATATATACCTATACACTTTTCTACCTTGTCAAAATAACAAACCGTCTATGTTTTGAATGAATCAATGGAAGGCGTTTTGACAGCTTCACAAGGTACAAAAGTGTACAGCTATTTATAAGCTGACTGTAAATAAGTAAGAATACAAGAATAAAAATAAGGGTGCTTACATATAGAGACTGGGTTCACTGTATCTACCCGTACCGGTAACCTGCTGTTTATCTTTCTGCAAGTGCGCTAGAGCAAATCCCGCTTTTTAATCTCAAAGTGATCGCTACCTAATCAAGTTACCGGTACGGGTAGATACAGGGAACCCGATTCTTTATGTAAGCACCCTAACACAAACCACAGCGTAACACAAAAAGAAATTAATTATGTAGGTCCTTATCATTATTCATTCGCAATAACTTAACTAAATCAGCTTCCAGTTACAGGGACCCAAAAACTAAATGAAACTTAATTTATCTAAATTACACTAACCGCACCGCGCGCAAACTAAATTATTTTAATTATATTAATTTAAAAACATCGGAATCTAACAGTAACATTAGGTTAAGGGTTACACTATAACATAATTATGCACGCATGTTATATTTAATATCGGATTTAGAAACTTAAGATACCTTAGGCTACCTTCACACCTAAAAATCGACAAACGAAGTGGCTTAATGCATTCTCCTTTGTCGATTTTTAGCTTGCTCTGTTTTCTTGGACAGATATCCTTACAGGAGGACAAATATCCATCGTTACTACTATAATGATTATGACGTAACGGGAAATTAAGTATACAGAGAGAAGGCTAGTTTCCAGCGCCAGAAGCTTTTTCTATGCATAATTTTCCAGCGCTTGTCAGCGCCGGTTTGTCAAATGTATTAAACTTAGGGCCACTTGCACCAACATATGAAATCTAGATAAATTTAGTGTTAAATCTCGATTTAGTGTCAAATTTTATATGGATTGACGTTTCTTAAATCGAGATTAGACACTAAATCTAGATTTAAATGTTTGTGCAAGTGGCCCTTACAGATCATCGCTGTTAACAAGCGTTATTTCTGTATATAGCCTTACGGTCTTATTCATAAAAAGTTACGGGAGACCTATAGGCCTGCTATAAGCAAATGTCAAAAAAACTTTATTCATAAACGATCAATAGCGCTAAAGAACTGTAGGAACTGCGTAATTTGGAATCCCACAACAAAAATTTAATGGACGTATTATCTAGACTTCGTGAAGTTAATTTAAAATTAAATCCGGCAAAATGCACATTTTTAAAGAAAGAAATTTTATATCTTGGTCACGTGGTGTCTGAGAAAGGTATCTCCCCCGACCCGGAGAAAACTAAGGTTTTAGAAAATTATCCGCGACCCCTAAATTCTGACGAAGTAAAGCGTTTCGTAGCATTCGCCAACTACTACCGTAAGTTCATACCCAATTTTGCGGAAAGAGCGTATCATTTAAATAGGCTATCTTGTAAAAATGTTCCCTTTGAATGGACAAAACAGTGTGAAGATTCATTTCAAAATTTAAAATCAGCATTAATTAAACCACCAGTCTTGCAGTACCCAGATTTTTCAGAAAACAACGAATTTCTATTACAAACCGACGCTTCCGGCCAAGCCGTAGGGTCCGTACTGTGCAACAAAGACGGCCGACCGGTAGCTTACGCGAGTAGGAGTTTAAATAAAGCCGAGAGAAATTATCCGGTAATTGAAAAAGAACTTTTGGCAATAGTATGGAGTGTAAAATATTTCAGACCCTATTTATTCGGAAGAAAATTTAAAATTCAAACGGACCACAGACCATTGGTATATTTATTCGGTATGCGAGACCCATCCAGTAGGCTATTAAAATTTAGGTTGCAACTAGAGGAGTATAACTTTACCATCGAATACATAAAAGGCAGTAGTAATGCGGCGGCGGACGCCTTATCGCGAATTAGTATGACGTCAGAGGAATTGAAACAGTTGAATGAACATGTAGTGAACGTAATGACGAGAGGGCAGGCCAGAGCGCGGGCTGGCCAGCTAGTGCAAGATGCTTCCCCATCTTTGTCGGTCGATAATTGTCCTACAAACTCGAGGCCTGATCAACCAAGAGTAGTAGAAATAATTAAAAAACCGATAAATATGGTGGAATTACGTCTTATTAATAATAGGTCAATGAATAATTACGAAAATGACGGTTTAGTAAGCCTAAGGTCAAAATATTTTGTGTATGTACCCAGTAAATCGAGTATATGTATGAATGGCTCATCTCGATCATCAATAACGCGAGACGGATTGGTGAGAGATTTGTCCAAATTATGTCATACTTTAAAAGTAAACGAGCTCTATATAGTAAAAGATAATATGAATAAAGAATTTATAGCTGGGTTAATCAATGAGATAAAGGCGCAATCACAATGGTCCGGACCACGTATATGTGTATTGAGAGGTATTCAGAGAATAAATAATATAGACGATAGGCGCGTCATAATCAACGATTTTCACCTCTTGCCCTCGAGTGGCCACGTGGGCATTAGGCGAATGATAGGCAACATTAAGAAGTTTTATTTTTGGCCTAGTATGGAAAAAGATGTCACAGAGTTTGTTTCAAAATGTGATAAATGTCAGAAACAAAAGTATAGCCTAAAAACAAAACAGCCTATGGAAATTACATCAACATCTAATTACGCGTTTGAAAAAGTCTATTTAGACATAGTAGGACCGCTTCCTAAGGACGCGAGCGGCTACTGTTACGTGCTTACGTTGCAATGCGAGCTATCTAAGTTCATAGAGGCGTATCCATTATACACAAAAGATGCAAATAGCGTAGCAAAAGCATTCGTAGATAATTTTATTCTAAAATTTGGGATACCCCGGGAAATTGCTACGGACAGAGGAACCGAATTTTTATCGAATACAATGAAACAGGTATGTAGTCTCCTTAAAATTAATCAGCTGACGTCTACCGCTTACCACCACGAATCTATCGGCGCGCTGGAGAACACGCACAAGGCGATGGGCGCGTTCCTGCGGATCAGCTGCGAGAACAAGCCCGGCGCCTGGGCCGGCTGGCTGCCGTACTGGTGCTTCACGTACAACAACACGGTGCACAGCGAGACCAAGTACACTCCGCATGAGCTAGTGTTCGGTAAGACATGTCAACTTCCTAATAATTTAAATAGTACAGTGGATCCCTTGTACAACTACGATAATTATCCTCTTGAATTTAAATATCGCTTGCAAATGGCTCAACGCGACGCTAAAAACAATTTACTACATGGAAAATTAAAGCGTAAAACTAAATATGACCAATATTTAAAGCCTGTAATGTATAAGAAAGGCACTTATTTACTGTTAAGAAATGAAGTAGGTGATAAGTTTTCAAGTATTTACCTTGGACCATTTATAATTTTAGAGGATCTAGGATGTAATGTTAAGATATTAAGGAATGGTAAAGAAGAGATTGTACACAAAAATCGAACTAAACCTTATATTATGTAATCTTAGATATATACGTATTATGTACACTTAGAGATAAGATAATAATAACATTTATATGATAGCAATTATTTTATTACTAAGTAAGTTTGGTACCAACCTTAGTTATGAAATAAAACAAAATATGTTTATTTTATTTTATTTTAACCCCTCGGGGAAGATGTAGTGTAGGTATAGATTAGTAAGTATCTATAGTTAAGTTAGGTATGATGATTACTCACTATAGCCTTAATAAATCAGTATCTTATTGGAGCTCATTGGTTTCACTCATCTCCCCGACTACGAACCCTACAGAACTCTCCAACTGATTCGTAAAACCTTGATATGCTAAAGTTGGCTGGACCCTACTATACACCTTCCGTAAGCCTCCTCTTGTACAAAAACATGGCGGCCGGTCAACAGCTGTTCTGCTTTATTGACGATTTGACATTTGTTGTGAGTTAATATTTGCTGAAAATAAGTTGCCATGGTAACGTAAAAATTTAATTATTTTTTTGTGGGTTTTGGCTTGGCCAACTGCGCCTTTAAGCCAACGTGAACTTTTTTAAGTGCCGCGCCGTGGCTAACATAGATAATAGAGATTGATAAATGAATGAAAGTTTTCGCTATTTTTGTTTATGGTTTCGTCGGACCGGCAACTTAATAGGGTAAATGTCAAAATGTTTGGTCTGTGAAATCTATTAGCATCACTATAGTTATTGAAGGTTTACGGAACTATTATGAATAGAGATTTTTACGAAACCTCAAATAGGCTTAATGTGTTCCGTAACTATTGAGCTCAGTAAACCTACTTTAAGGTTTTTTTATGAATAAGACCGTTAGATTATAATGGTACGTTGTATTAATTTGCGTTAATTATGTTCACAGCAAGGGCAAGAGAAACGGCATCGTGACCAACCCCGCCATGCGACTAGTCAACAACGTCAAGAATGGACTCGGTACGTTACTATTTACCTATTTAATTCTACAGGGTGTTGCAAAAACGTTTGCAGCTTCGGTCTGATTTCATTTTCGGGCTTAGATATAACATGCTGCACTCGTAGTTTTCGGCTTAGTATACCCTTTTTGCAATACCCCGTATTGGTATCCTCCCAGTATCAAGCCTTTGTCCACCACGCGGGCTTAATAAGTAGTTAATTAGAACATCATCAATTTCAATTCATTAAACTCCTTCCTCCTTCCCTCCAAACAGACAGTGCCGCGGAATCCCAATCCCCTAAATTCCTTCAAACAGCGTTCGCTATAACCAAAGGTTGTCTGGAAGAAATCGCTTTTAGCGATAACACCGCTATTTGTACATATCTGTTACATTATGAACAATAATTTTTTTGATTTTTTTTTTTTGAATTATGTTTTTTGTCATTTTGACCATGTCTTTGTGTACAATTAAAGAATATCAATATGATGATATCAATAGAAATGCAATACGTGTACACCTCCCTCTTTTACTCAATAAGTCTCTCATTTACCCAAAGGTTGCCTGGAAGAGATCGTTTTAGCAATAAGGCCGCCTATTGTACTTACTCCTTTTGTTGTTTAACGTATGTTGTGTGTTTTGTTCAATAAAGTTATATTGTATTGTATTGTAATATCTCTATTTATTTATTTGTTTATTTAACTCTTTATTGTACAAATATTACAAATAAAAGTACAAAGGGTGGACTTAATGCTAAGAGCATTTTCTGCCAGTCAACCCGCAGGAGGTACAAAGATAAAAAGTACGGGTGTGCAAAAACGGAAAAAAAAGATCAGTATGATTGTGAAGTGCCTAAATAAAAATAATACCTAACCCTAAAACTAAGTAAATAAATATATATAACCCTATACCTAGTAATATTCTATAACATCGCTTCTTTCTTCCGCACAGACAGTGCCGCCGCTAACATCCGTCGTACGGGGGTGGCGCTAGCGGCGAGTGCGGGCTCCAACAACCCGGCGGTCAAGAGCAACGCCTTCCAGTTCCAGTGGCGGAGAGAGACGCCGCTATAGGAGAGAGAGGGAGAGAAAGGTGAAGCTATAGGATATAGGACAGAAGATGCTGTACAATAGGGAAATAGATGACACTAGAGAAACATGATCATGTCGGGGTCACCAGTATAAAAATGCGGCTAAATAAAAACCCGTCGATCAAGAGCAACGCCTTTCAGTTCCAGTGGCGGAGAGAGGCGCCGCTATAGGAGAGAGAGGGAGAGGTGACGCTAGACGACGCTACTGCAATATAGATGCGACTGTAATATGATGATAGAAAAAACAACACAGAATAGACAGAATATGGTATGGTATGGATAGTGGCGCACTGTTCCAGTGGAGAAGAGAGACGCCGACATAGGAGAGAGAGGGAGAGGTGACGATGTAGTGTAGAAGATACATAATGCTGTAGAATGTATAGAAAGAGTTATATGATCATGTAGGGGTCACCAGTATGAAAATGCCGCTAAAATAAAAAAAAAAACGGCGGTCAAGGGCAACGCTTTCCAGTTCCAGTGGCGGAGAGAGACGCCGCTATAGGAGAGAGAGGGAGAGAAAGGTGAAGCTATAGGGTATAGGGCAGAAGACAGATGATGTGAATGTAGAATAGGAAAATATGTAGATGAAAATAGAAAGACATGATCATGTCAGGGTCACCATTATGAAGATGACGCTAAAATAAACAGCCGGCGGTCAGGATCAAAGCCTTTCAGTTCAAGTGGCGGAGAGAGACGCCGCTATAGGAGAGAGAGGGAGAGGTGAAGCTAGGCGACGCTTTAGGGTATAGGACGGAAGATAAAGACACTATAGGATAGAGATAATTGATCATGTCGGGGTCACAAGTATGAAAATGCTACTATAGGATAGAAGAGAGCAGGATGGCGCAGAGGAGGATAGATGGCGACATTATAAGATAAATGATGGGGGAAAGGACGCCACTATATTAACCCCCCAGAAAAGTTATAAGTAGGACGTTTTAGCTATTGAACTGTTTTGTCCCTCTCTATCAATGAGCAAATTGTTATTTGATTGGGGGTAAGACTCTAGGATAGAGGACAGATGACATATACAGTTACTACAGTACTGTAGTGTGAATGTGAAACTTGTGTGGCAGACAAATCTATACAATGAAAGACTTATGCAATGGAAAGACAAATACACGACTACGTAAATTTTTGCAGGCACAAAGATGATATTTATGTTAAGTCGTGGATGAAAAATTTGATTTAAGTATATTAAAAAAATCACAAAACTCAAGCTTTCAAGGTGCAATAAAGAATGACGCAGCTACTGTGTAGGACAGATATTATACAGGGCGTTGCAAAAGCGGTAACGAAAGTTGTTCAGAATGACCCCCTGAATCAACCCCTGGCTCGGCTTATAATATACCCTTTTTGCAACACTCCGTATTTATAAGGGAAGTTGAAAATATAAAAGATTGGATATGAGCAATAAACGATGAATATAAGTTCATTCGATATTAAAAAGAGGATATTTTAAAATTCTGTTAGAATATAGACGACTAAACTGAAAAAAAAATGAACAAAAAATATAAGTAATGGCGCAATTTTACCTGAACACATATAGGTAAATCTTATACCTAGATAAATCTTATTGAGTATAAAAAAGCACCATTATAAAATAAAAATAACAAGCTCGAAGTGAGTCAATAAAATCATTAAAATAATAAAATGAGTACAAACTACCAACAGTTATAGTACAACTACAACAGTTTATGAGATGTTCAAGGAGTTGATTGTACTCATTTGGGAGTCACCAATAACTGCCCTGGGGATAACACTCAAGCACGTTCAGTAATTTAAAAAAAAACTGCTTTAGTAGTCTCTAGAATTATAGTAGAGACTTTGCTAAGACAGATTATTTTGAATTTACTTTATTATTATTCATTATTTATCCAAAAAAATTTGATGATATAACTTTGTGCGGCTTCGAATTTTGATCGAGAAGATAAATAATTTTGAACAGTGTCAGATTATATTCTATTGTACCAGGGTAAATACAAAAATATATTGCTCTAAATTCTAAATCGAAAAAAATATATAAATTTAAGTAGTAGGTGTATAAAAACGTATGCATAGCCCCTACTGAAGCTAACGTTACAGTATTATCTATTTTACATTAAGAGCCGTTCCATAACTTCAATAAGAATCTGCTGTGAGATAAAAATATAACTCAAGAGTGACGGTATGATTTTTGTCCCACATAACCTTTATCCAGACATAAAAAACAGGCCATAATTGTTTAATAAACGTTATGCAATACTGATAAGCCAACAGACGAAATGGAATTTAAAAGAAAGATATTTGATCTTCACATACCCCGTCTATACTTTGTAAAACATAGCTTGAGCCCTATGACAGCTGTCAAATACATACATTTTGTTTGCAGACATAAGCAAACGTCATACGACTCTTGCTGTATTTTACAAAGTATAGTTTTATTGCAGTTAAACATACTTCTTCTTAGGACTAGGGTTTGTCACTGTGCTGTCACCATGTTGACAAACTCTAGGTTAGCTGATCTCAGACAGAACAAATTTAAATTTAAGTTTAACAGAAAACCTTTGTGTATTCTAATATGACTAACATTCACCCAAAAGCGATTAATGCATTTAAATGTTATTTGTAATTAATAAGTGTAATTTAAATGTTAGAACTTTAACGGCAGTTTTTTTATGGTCAGATAAAAGTTATTTGGGTAGTATTTCTGATATTGTCGCGTCTGAATGAATGACTTAATTAGACGTCACTGTCTAGCAACTATTTTATTCCTCAAATAACATTTAATTTATCTGACTATTGAAAAATAAAGCCCTAAGGCGTATTTCTTACGCTAGTCCAATAAATTTAAGGGACGATACATAAATAAAAAAGTTAACAGTAAACAAATAAGGATGGCATAACTTTCTCGTCATCTAAAAAAGTTTATTGCCATTTTTTCTGTAGGGTCAACAATGTCATTTTTTAATTTTAACATGGTAATATTGTTTTTTTCATGTGAGATTTAAAAATATATTTTAGAAAGCAATGTTTATTGTGAACGAAATGTATGTGATCATAACTATACGAAAAAGAAGTCGATATTATTAATTAAAACTGTTTTTAAGTTTATGTTTATACTTAACTAAACAGAGGCAGTCAAAAATATTATATAAAAATAATATAGACATTTAAAAAATCTCTTGGGGTAGATTGTGGTAGATTTCTTGGAGTTTCTAGAAATATAAAAAAATTGACGTGATTATAAAAAAGGAATGTATGTGGCAAATAGGTAACAGGACGTTTTTTTGAAAACGAAAAGTTTTTGTATTTTTTCTTCCTAATTAAGATTTTGAGTGTCGTTTCTTGGAGGCTATGTTTGAATATATTTGTGATTTTGGCTTGTATAAGACTAATGTAAAAAAACGGGTTATAACGAATCAATCTAGAAATCAATATAATCTTTAACTTTAATTTTATATCGCAATAAATAGGTACTTATACAATAACACATTTAGATACAATATTAAAATCATGAATGTAATATTTTAATCAAAAGAGTATTTGTTAAATCGAAATTTTTAGTTAGAAGCCATATTTGACGCTTATTTTGTATAAAAATCGAAAGCAATATTTATTTTATTTATGAATAATTTTGTATTCAGTGTGAGTGATAATATAATGTAAGCTAATGGAAATTGTAACGATTTAATATTATACCTGCATACAGTCAGCAAAAAATATTAGCACGATGACTTCTTCACACAACTTTATTTTTTTCTCAATAAGTACATACATTAAAGTGCGTTTTTTTGCTGAATGTACGTAGGAGTATTGTAATGTTAGTAACAGAAAGTAGATTGCAGTGCGGTATGTTGTGAAGATGTATGAAAATATATTGAAATATATAATTTTCTCCTAACTTCCCTTGTTTTTATTTAAACACTGTACTCTGTCCATTATATTATTGGTTGGTATTTTTGACATTCGAAATCCCATACATATTTGATGACTGCAAAGGAAAACCAATTTTACTTACCAGACATAAGGAAACGTCAAAAATACAATAACATAGTGGAAGCTCTATAGGCAATTACCATTTAACAAATGCCTTACTATGTAGCATAATTTCCAACAGTGTCCTTGGATGGACCATCACGAAACACGCCTCCACTGCTGGACATAGGCCTCCCAAGGAGCGCCACAACACTCTGTCCTCGGCCGTCCTCATCCAGCCTGTCTAAGGTCGTTGGTCCAGAGGGCTGCAGGTCTGGTACAGGTTTGATAGTTTGTCGAAAACTATAAAAGTTTACGTTTTCTCGCATACTAAGTGGCGCCTCTAATGGAAACTATCATGAAATTTTTGATAAGTAGATAATGTATTCAGATGACAGGAGAAAATGTAAACTTATTTCGTTTTCATGAATAGAAAAACCCGTACTAGAGGGTCTGAATGCCATCCTACGTTTCCCTTCGTGGTTTCCACTTCAGAACATTCCGTTCTCTCAGATGTTCGCTATGCCTTGCAGGAATTTTTCCCTTAACATCGCTTCCCATAATGTCGCTTTGCGTTTTACCTCAATTCCCAATACCTCGCTCCTCGCTTCACAGTGGTTCCCGGCACACCGCGCCACATTTATGGTTAGAATCAGTACTGTCAGAGTCAGAATTTTCATAAAAATTATAATAATTAGAAATACAAAACAAATAAATAACGCAACCATCATTCCAACCATCTCATTATTCTTTTAAGAATAAAAAAAACAAATTGCAACACCTTGTATAAAGTTTTTTGGTTATATCTAACCCCAAATCTGAAATTAGAATTTCAAAATTCGCGAAAAAAAAAACATTCTCCATAGTAAGAAGTCACGTGAAAGTTAGTATGGAAAATGAACATTTTTTTTCACGAATTTTGTAGTAAGTATACCCTTTTTGCAACACCCTGTATAAGAACAATTTTAAGCAATCTTAAAATATTGTTTGAAAAAGACTAACCATGATTGTACCATAAGTTAGCGCGACATTCTGGGACTAACAGTAAGATGAAGAGCGATGTAATGGGAATGCAGGTAAGACGTCTGTTGAGGAGCGACATTATGGGAAGCGACCTTCAGGGAAAAATTCCCTTGCAGATGTTAACTTTTATCGTTGAACTTTTTAATTACAGTCGCGGGCAATGAAAAAGTTCCAGTGACAATAGCACAAAAAAGGCTAGCTTTATAATGCCGCGCCGTCTGCAATATTGAAGTACTTACCTAAATTTAACAACACATCAGATTATTACCAACTAAAACGTAAATATTGATGTTTCTAAAAAGATTTTTTTTATTAAATGTTTTTAAAAATTGGTGTCGACATTTTGATTCTTGAACTTTATCATTGCTTGTTAGTGTATTTACGTATTGTAACTGAATTTACGTATAATTATATTTATGACATTGTGACCGGACCTTCCTACACCCACTTTAGTAACCGCCGCCGCTGCCATTTTTATCATATTCTTTCTTTATTCGCGTGTGTTATAAAAAGTAAATTAGCGAACAGACGACTGAATGGCGTAGTGGTTAGTGACCCTGACTACTGAGCCGAAGGTCCCGGGTTCGATTCCCGGCTGAGGCAGACATTTGTTACACAGATATTTTATCTCGGGTCTTGGATGTGCCCGTAAAATGGCAATAGGCCCGCCCCCTATTACATTGGGACTAACATAACACTGGCGAAAAGTGGGTGCAGCAATCCACCTCTGCCTACCCCGCAAGGGAGTACATTAGTACAAGGTGTGAGTGATTGTTTTTTTTTAATTAGCGAACAAAGGAAATGCAGTTTTTTTTCCAAATCGCACTCATAACGCCTTCGATATATACCTACCTAGTTGTAACATTACGACTGAACGATAAGGTGGTAAGATTAATCAGTTTTATTGTGCTTAAGATGTTGGTTTGTGGATTATGCGAAAGAAAATGGAGTGTCATGTTCGTTTTATTAGAGGTAAGTAAGCGTTTTTAATTACGTAAGTGCGCAATGGTATCAGTCATTAACAAGTTTATTGTATGTTTGTGCTTGGCAGGAAGTTTCCTGATCGACATTTCAGGCTGCCATTTAGCAGG